>NC_088619.1:11842857-12150000 GCF_036013475.1 Columba livia
AAGTCCGAGGGAGAGCGACAGAAAGCCCTGCTGCTCCGCTGGGGGCTGAAATGGGAACCGCTGCTTCTGGGGAAGAACTAAGTTCCTGCACTGCAAACAGATCTATTACATTATTACAGTAATTTAATATAGCAATTATTTCCAATCCATGCCCACACGCATCAAGGTTCTCATACATGAAAGTGTTTCATGGTTTACAGGCTCTGACAGAAAGCCTGCTAGTGATGATTTTAGGTTCTAACTTTAGTCCTGGTTCTAGAGGTTGTTCTGAGCACATCACCTCTGTGTGCAGGTCCCAGCGAGTGGGATGCAGGGGACCAGGAGCTGATGCTGCCTTTGGGCTTATTACATGACTCATGCTTTAAAACGGCATTTTAAAAGAACTCTAATCTCAGCGAGAAACAAATATGCTTAATTACTCTTTAACACGGTGCTTTTCACGTCGCTTTTTAAATAATCAGATACTGTTCTTGTCACTTTGGGGGATGTAAAGCTCCCGTCAGCTCTCAGGGCTGCGACAAAAAGCTCTTGTCAGATCAGGTGAGCCGATGGAGACGATCCCATCCAGCACCCTTGATTACACATATTATTTGTAGAACAGTTCAGGTTCTGCTGCCTCAGTTGGTCTTTCATGTGAGCTGATCAGCCGCAGAACTCAGTTATTATTTCATAAAGCGCTCTGTAACTCCAATGATTTAAGACGTTCCTGGGGGCTGGGGGGGACGGCTGAGCACCCCGGCCTGCCAGACTTCAGACTGATGGGAATTTAAATGGCTTGAGTTTGAAAGCCCCAGAAAATCAAATAAAACGGTGAATGCTCTGAATGGAAATTATTCTCTGCTACAATGGCATCGGCAGAAATGCCAAGTTTATCTATTTATAGCGTTATCTGTGCCTAAATACCCATAAATAGCTATGTAAAACACTGCCGTTAAATGTATGTGTGTGTGTATGTCTTTTCCAGCCACTGAAATGTTAAATCAATTTTATAACAAGTTGCTTTTCCAGCCACTGAGTGGCTGTAAATGTTAAGTGTTTTTACAGGCCATTTTTTCCCCAGCTGCTAAGCAGCTCGAGATGTTATCAAAAAAAGTTGCTTTTCCAGCTGTTCAACGACTCTGAGCGCTTTTAATGGATTTTTTTTTTCAAACTTGCTAAAACCTATTTATATTTTACTCACAAAGCAAGTGCAGAATTGTCCTGGCTCTGTCTGGCTCTTGTTTTTATTGTATTTTTGTTTCTGTTTTGAAACCTGTGAGTAAAAATTCTTTCTCTGTCTGAGGAAATGTGTTTTTTCTTGAGAAAAGAAGGGGCTTTGGTTTAATGAGTCCAAGATGAACGTTATGAGTCCATCTTAGCATTTAGATACCTTAAAAGCACCGTCCTTGTGGTACGTTCAATGGAAACACTGTTCTTGTGGTATGTTCAATAGAAATACTGTACTTGTGGTATTTTCAATGGAAAAAATATTATTGTGGCTTTTCCAATTCAGGAAATGCTGGTCGGTCTTTAAACCAGGGGAAAAAAAGAGGGAGTGGAGGGTGAGAGAGCTAAATGGAGGTGACAGGGAAATGGAAGAATTACTTTATTATAACGAGGTGGGGAGAGATATACGAAGAGTTTAGGGCAGGAAAATGGAAAATTCTTGTGGCCCTTGAGGATTCATAACAGTGGGAGAAGGAAAAAGGTCTGGGGTAGTGCTAAGGAAAGGTGTAGGACAACGTGAGGAAGGAAGAAAAGAATAGTTTGAAGGGAAAAACAAAAGCCAAAAAGAAATGTGACCACGTAGAGATGGGTTAGAAGAAAAGGGAATAGAGAAATCTCTCGCTATGCGCAACAATTAAAATGAAAAGACGCAAGAAGTCTCTTTATCTTTGGGTCCCAAGGTCAAGCACGATGATGAGACGGATGCTGTAGGACGGTCTGCTGAGACTCTCCAGACTACATTGTCTGGTTGCTGGTGGAGAAATAAACACATCACATTTCTAGCTCTGAAAGCACTAAGTTTCTGGAAAACATTCAAATTATTGTAATTAAAAAAAATAACAGGGAGAAAATTCAAATTAATGGTGATATCTGTCAGTTCCTTGGGAAGAAAGTAGGGTTTGGTTTAGATGGGAAATAACCAAGTGCTTTCCAGACTGACAATCCTAATTATAATGATTTTTAGTGATGTTTACAGGCACGTGTAAGAGACCAGCTTAGCCCACCGATGCTTGTGCTGGGATTCAGATGCTCTCTCAAGTAACATAACATGTCCAGCAGAAAATAAAAAATAGACACATAAACACCATGTTTTGTTCCCACCTATTAAAAGTATATATTCTATATTTCAGTGCATATTAACAGTGACACTGGCTGATTTGCTTTTAACTTAAAAGCCCGAGATTTTCATCTGCTCTGGTACTAGTTCAAGGACTGTGCATCTTCTCAAGCCTTTACAAAAGATTCCATTTTATTGCAGCTTTAATGCGTGTTTTAACTGTTCTCAGAATCATTCAAACTTGCAATAAAGTCACCCTGGCCACGTTCACATCTCTTTGTCTTTGCTTTCTAAGAACTTTCGAGTTATCAAGTTTTACAGGCCAAAAAAACATAGCGGAGAGCAAATTTCAGAATCACACACCAAAGTATTTACAGCAAGTGACATTTTGGTTTCTACCAGGAAATATTTGCAGCAGATGTGCTCCCACAAGCCTCCAGTCAGGACTGGAAATGCCACCATGTGATTCTTCTGACCAGTCAGAGTTCAGTAACTCAAATTTTGAAGACTCACAATGAGCCCCTGGAGCAAACAGTTCAGAAACACGGTCCATATAGAACAAATGTAGATGGCCTGATAAAATGCAAGGACCCAGCAAAGTCAGTGGGCAGGTTCCTCTTCTCTTCAGGAACTTTGGATCAATACCATAATGAATGAATTTAAAAAATAAATAAATAAAATTTGCTTTTACATCATCTATAACAAGGAGCGGGAAAGGAAGTAAGTGTATTAATATCCAAAATATACAATTTTGCTGGCGAATCATTACAGTTGTAAATTCGGCTGTGATTTCTTTGCCTCATGTCATCTGCCATTGCTACATAAAACAAGTTAGCCACTTAGATCATCTGCCAGTAAGTTATCCACACTGACAGTAATTGTATTAGCCTGCTACTTAAACACATGCAAATTGAAAACTTAAATTCCCTCCTGAATGTTGGGCCATCTGACATGAGGCACTGGAATTGTTGTGCCAGACTGACACAGCAAAGCTGCAATTGCTGCTCTTTCCCTCGTGGGCACAGATTGATTTGTGATCAATGAAATCAAAGCAGGTGATGTCAGATGCATTGACTTGGACTCTTCAGCTCATCCCCTTTCTTTCAGATTTATTTTTAGTCCTTTGTCCAATCTAATGGCAAACAGCTCAAACAGTGAAGCTTCTCCCACATCCTTTGGAAGAATTTTCCACAGTTAAATAAGATTTCAGCACTTGGAAATTTATTCTGTTATTCAGCCTAAACTTTCCTCTACTTAACGCTACGCTTTTAGTCCTTATACCCCTTTCACCATCCTAAACAATTTGTCTTCTTCTCAGTGTTTACAATCTGCAAGATTTCCTTCTTCCTTCCAAGAAGTTGTTTCCAATCTGTATTTATAAAATGGAAAAATAAATGCCAAACAGAAGGTTCGGTAGAAAAGAACCTCCTGCACTCCAGTGCAACAACTGGTTGCTCTTCAAACAGACACTGGTTCTATATTCTGCTGGTTTCCAGCTATTCCACCAAAGGTGCGAGACACATCTTCAGTCCAAACAGACTTTGGGAACCAGGGAGATGCACACCTTGAACTTCCAAAGTAATGCTTTATTTAAAAAAAAAAAAAAAAGGCCAAACAAACCCAGGATTTATTTTTTTTTGTCTGATTTTTCTAGTATTATTTTTGACTGAGGATGAAATGATTGCGTTTATATGGTCAAGGGCTTGTTTGTATTGTGTGATGGTGCTTGGGCATCACGTCCATATAAACAGTTAACCTCCCAGGATGCAGGATCTTTGTTGTGTCTGATGAAGGCAGACTTTCATTAGGCCTTTTACCACCAGCCCTTGGAACTCTTCCACTTCATGCAAGTAAAAAAACCACAAATATTCCTCTACTTATATCAGTACCAGAAGCTGGAAGCATGGAATGTCTCAGAATGCTTTGAACCCCGTAATTGTCTCTTGTAATAATACATTTTTTACATTTGAACTCGTGAGTTATCAAGGAGAAAGAACGTAGCAACTCGGCTAAAATAAAGAATGAAATTATGGTCATGGAAATAAAAAAAAAGGTACTTTCCACTGTTCTTAAAAGAAAGTATCTTTGGGAAAGAATGAATCAGAATCTCTGTCCTTCCCTGTATGACTTTGTATTGTACTTCACAGACCAAGGGACGGACAGTAGGAAGCTCATGGTTGGACAGACCTGAGATAAAGGTCTTAATGTCTTGGAAGTATCTTTTAGAAGCCAGTTCAAGTCATTGGTAGCACCCTCTCATTTGTTTGGACCCCAAATCCTCAAAATAGACAAAAAAAATGAAAGACAATACCAAAAATGAAATGTTACAAAACAAAGTACAATAATTTTGTACTAAAGTAGAGTAGTATTTACATCTGAAAATATGTACGTGAAAACGGAGTTGTTTTTTTAATACACTGATTTGATTAGGTTTTCTGGGTTAAGATACCAGTGTTCAAAACAAAATGATAATAACTCCGGTTCTTATTGGGCTTCATGCAGCCCAGATGATTTTTTGAGATGGAATTGGGAACTGACAGCGATGAGCTGCCGGCAGCTGAACCTGTTCACAGGTCTCTGCTCTATTCAGGCCTTGACTTCAAGACAATGCAAGAGGTACATGGATGTGGGAAGGAGAAGGGGAGCAATGAACAAAAATCAGCTATATTGTGATAAGGAGGCTCTCGTCAGCCTTTTAATATTTATTTATAACTTTAAGAACTTTAAGAAGTTGATTGAAGAACCTGGAACTTACTCCCGGTTCAATCCCATTAAAACGCGATGAGAACTTTGCTGCTTTGTTGTTTCACGCTCTGAACCGCCATTTGGGAGCCATGTCCCTTGTTTCCCGAAGGGGAAATTCCAGCACTGCGTTTGGGATGTGCCCAAGGGGACCCCGGTCTCTGGATCAGCATCATCTCCTGTCGCTCCATGGCAGAGGATCAGAGCAGATCAACCTCTTTGATGGAAGGTTGAGCTGTCTGATACTTCTCACCACGGATTAATGGGGAACAAAATCTTCTGTTACCAGTCTGCCTTTGCTATCTAGAGCAGAGTCAGATAAGGGGGAAAAAAAGGCCATTTCTGTAGCTGTTTTATGTCGAACCTGTCCAGTTTGGCTTTATGGTCTCACATGGTAATAACTCACTGCCACATGTTATCGCCCCTAATCGGCCTCGGACAGCCCCCCACAGCAAATGTTGGGTGAAGGAAGAAAGTGTGCCAGGCTTTGTAAGAGGACAAAGAGTTTTCTCTCTTAGAAGTGAAGTGAAAACAAAACCAAAACGGCCCCCAAATCTAAGGAGAGACAAAAAAAAACAAAGCTCTTGGAGATAAGTTCACATCCCCCTCCAAATCTCAGGAGTCAGCTTTCAGCTGATGCTCAATGGTGGACCAGGGAGATTCGGGCACCGCAGGATGCAGCTCCATCACACCCGCTGCCCAAGGGAAGGAGACATTGCCCTCCCTTTGATACTTTATCTTCCCTCACAGGAAAGCTACAAAAAAGCGTGAGGAATAAAAAAAGCACAAAATGAAGAACTACAAAGGCAAGTCATGGCTGTGTTTCTCCACAAGGATCTTCTCCCTGTGGGAACCTCCAGCGCTGGTTCCTGCTAATCCATGACTTCAGCGACTATGGATAGTGGAAGTTTTCTGTGTTTTACTGCCTCAACAATGGGCTCGGGAACTCATACAACCTTTCATTTCTGTCCTTTTATTTGTAAATTACTTTCCTTTAAGAATACTGCTATTTAATAGATGGGTTATGATGTAAAGCTCTTTAATAAAAAGCTATGCTTTTTCCTCTGCAGTTTTGTTTTCATTCTAAACACGATTTTTTTTTCCTAAACAGATACAATTTTAAGGAGGAAAAAAAAAAGCCAAACATGACCAGAAAAGACCTTATTTGTTACGGAAAAATTATAACAAAGATTTTCTGTGGTTTTTTTTCCCCCTTTGCTCTTCCTGTTGTTGGTAATAAAAGAATTTTTATTGTTCTTTGGTGGTAATCCTAGCTTTATGTTGAAAATCAGAAAGGATTTTTTCCTTCTTTTTTTTTTTTCTTCTCTGTTTTCGGTTTGGTTCTCTGGTTTGTAGCCTGAATGGAACTAAACCAAGCATTGAAAAGCCTTGCCACACACGGTCAGAAATGGCATTGCTCCGTCGGGGCCGGCCGGGCACGCCGATGCTGCTTCACACAACGTTCATTCACATCTAACGACTAAGAGGGCATGAGAAGCATCCCTGAGTATTCCATGGTTATTCTGATCTGGGTTACACATCCGTAAGTACAGAGTAAAATCGAAGAGTTTGGCCGATTTAGTCCAGGTTTGCCCCACACTAAACGAGGCCACAAGCACTGAAGCACACGCAGCTATTTGGGAGATGCCACACAGCACAGACACCAAGGATGGCTGAAATTTCTGCATTGACATTTCCCCCTAGATAGAAATAGCCTTTGTGGAAATTTATTTCAGGGGATCAGGCTGTATTTAATTCTATTTTTTCCTTTTTTTCTTCTCTCCTGGTGGTGGTGGAAATCCACAAATGCTTGGAATTTTTGTTTCTGCAAAACTGGGAAATTAAATTTTATTGTAGTGTGGAAAATACCAGCAGCTGAAACGTTATAATTTTGAGACTAATTTAACTGATACACTGCCTAAGCAAAATCATGGGCTAATCACGATAACCTTGTTTACCTTCTCCCATATAAGCTGTTCTGCCAATATTTATGCAAAATGTCTAAGCTCAGATTCTTGCCCTCTTAAAAAAAATTCCCATCCTTAATTGATAAAAACATGACACAAAGCCCAAACAACAGCAGAATAAAGAGAAGCAAAACAAGAAAAGGCACTCTTCTCCCTCAGCTGTTAAGAAGGACAATATTGCAGAGGCAGCACGGGAGAGGGAAGGTTGTGCTGGGTAACGGTGCTGGGATGTGACTGCGCTGTGCCTGGGCTGGTACCGGGTCCTCTGCTCCATGGAACAATCATAGAACTGTTTGGGTTCAAAAAGACCTCTAATATCATTAGGTCCAACTGTTAACCCAGCAACGTCAAGTCCATGGAGATCCCCAAGAGCAATTCCACGCAGCACAAGCTCCCACTCAGAGCCCAAGCGCCTCCCTGCTCAGCCCATCATTAGGAGCTCAGAGTATGAACGGAAAAGGGCTTTTCCACTTGCTTTCCCCCTTTCATGATAATGCTGAGAGGAAATAACTACAAATAATGTCTCTTTTATTATATCTGAGTCTACAGCTTATCAGCATGATGGCTCTGGCAAGATTCGGAGAGTCATCAGGCTAATAAAACATCCTTAAATATCAGTTTTGAAAGTTAGTTCACTTGCAGCTGTAATTTTTTGCCAGAAAAGGAACTTTTTTCTGCAAATGTCTGTCGATTTTTCAGACGAGTGGAATAGCACAGTAGTCCTGAAAAGTCTTCTGGAAGTTATCAATATCCAATTTGCCACTTGAGCTTCTCATTCACCCTGCAAATGAGCTGTGCAAATCCATCCTCTGTGGTGGGAGATCGGCCGAGCCGAACACACCATCTGAGTTCTCTGGGAAACGGGGCAGAAAGGCTCAGCCTCTGGGGTTTCTTTCCCAAGGAAAACCAGCCCTTCAAAATCAAGGGCTTTGCTGCCTCTGCAACCACCAACAGCCCTGAAAGTAGTGCAAGTAACGTTTCCATTGCTCACTATTTCACATCAAGAGCATATTTTTCTTGGAGCATTATTAACCTTTGGGATCTTTTCATGTTCTTTAGCCATTGTGTTTGCTTCTTCCTTGTTTTCTTACAGGGAAAGCTGAAATGACTTACAACTCAAATATTTTTTTAACGGCTTTCTCCTGTTGCTTCGGCAAAACAGATTTTGAACAGTTGACCAATGCAGTGCAGTTTACTCCCTCTCATATAGTTTTCCACTTCTTCCAAGAAATCCTGGTCAGTTTGGGTCTGATCCAAACTGGTGTAAAGAGGGATAACTCTGGGATCTTAAACAAAACCAGAGAGATGTGCAGCAGCTCAAAATTTTTATTGTTAAGTCAAGGAACAAATTTATTAATGCTGGGCCAGATTCTTTTAGCACTACTTGCTTGGTTGTTTCTAAATTTTGCAGGATTGACTTGTGATTAATGGTGGTACAACTGAGAGCAGAGTTTGGTTCACTAATGGAAGGTGCTAAGGACCAGTCAGTCTATAACTAGAGGTAAGTCAGAGCTATAAATCACTAATGTGATCCACACAGCAAAATGTGGGAGGATGCAGGATTTAGGAGTCTGATTTTACCCATCCTGGAAATGGAACGTGTCACCTGCACGTGTTGGAGGTTTTCCAGCTCAAAGCTTGGACTCAAAACCCACCTCGACTTACAGCCCAGTCTAAAGAGTGACCGCTTTGAAAAGTCAGTTCTAAGGAGGCCCCATCCTCAGCAGCATCGTCTGCCTTGACCCAAAACCTTCATTTCTACGGTGTAATATGCATGATTATATTCCTCAATGAGTATGTTTCCTCTGAAGATAGATGCGTAAATCACACCAGCTGAAATCCAACTGAACATATGACAAATACGGTGTTTTTAAAGGTTAGTTGTTGTTCTTTTTAATGAAAGAAAAGCAAGAGGATGGGGTTGGACTTTTATGATGTGCAAAAGAGGTTGTAACCACAGAAAAATCTGCCTCCAAAAGCCAAATATTATTCATTTTGGTGGAATGCACTGTTAAAATAGCTCAGCCTTTCAGGAAGAAGCATGCTTATATAAACCATCTAGTTTACTTTCTTTTGAACAGATAACCTAAAAAAAAATTCCTATCTGTACATATATGTGGTATCTTCCTCATTTATATGCAGACAGACTCATACATGTCCACATAGTCAGTTGTGGTGTTCAGCAGACTCATACGGCACAATTAAGAGACAAGGTCATCACCACGGGAAGGCGATGTCTTAAACCACAATCACTTACTGGTGCCATTGATAAGAACTAACAAATCCCCACACTTTAACAGAACCCAATGATGCTCCACTCATGCACCTTGCCAGTCCACTGCATATTTAACAATAAAAATGACACAATAAGGGCTGAAACACCATCACGCATCTTCTGTCGGAGCTTGGAAACACCTGCCATGAACAGGTTTATCGGAAATATCTATCATGGCTATCAGAAATGATGATCAAAATAGTGGCACATCTGCAACTTTTGAACAGTGTTTCATTAACGGCCTTTCTTGTCCTTCATTCACCCAAACCTTCCTTCCATCCTCTTGTCCAGAATATGGCCTATTTTCAGGTCGGTTCCTCTGCAAATGTACCCGATCCCCCATTCACGTTATTCATGTAGAGATGATGAGTTTCCTGGGTCAAGATGCTCCCATGAACGACTTTGCTGCTGTTCTCCCCTGCAGTCAGCAGCTTGGAAACGGCGCTTTCAAAAGTCACCAAGAGTAACACTCAGATTAAATATTCATGTTCCTGTTTTTCACCCTTTGATTTTTGTCCCATGTAGCTGTAGGGGGAAGAAAAAAAGACTGAAAATGCGATCATTTAATTGAAAGTTCAATTTGAGAGAGTTCAAAAACATTTAAAATAGAGGACAAACTCCTTAGAGTGATTTCTGCATGCTTCATGTTGTTAATTTGCATACTTCAGCTTCTTTTCTCCCACCACTTTTTGTCCCCATCAATCAGATTTATTTTTTTTTTAATCCTGCTTAATTTTTGCTGGGAACGGATGAAACGCTGTGGCTGCTTTTCTTGGCCTAAGGAAAAGTTATATGTGTGCAGCGAAACTACTCCCTGCTATTATCACCCTAGGAGTTATACACATAAAACCCGTTTTTATCCATGAAATAAAAGAGAATCGGAAATGCTTCTAAGTTATTATAATTGGTGAAAAATACTAAATTCAATAGGTGATTTTCACTGTTAGAAGTGGAACTAGAGCCTTTCTACCTCGGTGGAACTATGTTGATTTATACCACTTAAGGATTTCACCCACAGCAAGACGGGAAAAAACATAAAACATTTAATTCTTTTCCTAGAGGGGAAAAAGAAAAAAAGAAGCCCTTCCCAACTGTGAAATCCACCGAGTTTTAAAGGATAATGTGTGTAAAGAACATACTCGCACAGATTTTAGGGCTTGAAAAAGGACAGAAAGGCAAAACAGAAGAGAAGAGAAATAATCCAACACAGGTGAGAGACATTAGGTTACTTTTATTATTAAGTTCATGATCATGTTACCCTGCAGTACACAGTCATATGCAGAGTTTTCAAAGATATTTTTTAGGATCAAAAAACCCCTGTAAAACTGGTAATATTTATGATGCAGTCAGCAGGACTGGGTCACCCGTTTGTACAATAGGGTGACACTAAGCCACCAGTTTGCTTAACTTAAAGGCAACCACATCACAGGGTAATTAGGCAGTAGAAACAGGGCTCTCTTTCCCTTTTGTGTTACTGAGTCTTCGCTGTTGTATGCCCATGAACATACTCATCTTCCTCATTGGAAATTAGTGCTGGAAGCAGAAAGGTGCAAATCCCCGCGATGTCCCAGGTTTCTGTGCTGGGTTCTGCAAGGAGAACCTTCACAGAGCAGTTGTGTTCCATCTTGGCTTGTGCAGCACCCTCTCGTCCAGCAGACAGCGGGACGTTAGCAGTTTGATGACGGGGGAAAAAGGGCTTTGATAAACACCAAACCCCGTCATTATCTCATTTTGCTGCACTCTACATTTTTTCCTAAACAAATTCCATGGAAAACTCTTGTAGGAAACCAAAACGTGCTACAGACGAGAACCCACAGATTGAATATTTTTTCTTTTCTTAATAGGCGAATGTAGGGATAAAATTACTTCATTGAGAAACACATGGCATGGAAAAGAACGCAGGGATGAAAGAAAAACGTTACCCCAAATCTACCAATGTCTAAACCAATTTTTCTGGGAAAAATGGAAAATCCTATCTTCAAGCTCTCCTATGCCACGGTGTCTAGCAAAGATACTTGAAATGGATGCGCTGAAACCACTGTTCATACCAGTGAGCAATTATTTATCATTACTTCTTTCCATTCTTTTGTCTGGTCCCAGTGATGATGTTTCTTCAAACGGAACATATTTGATAATCACTAAGGTATTAATTTACAGGCAACTTGGAAACATGCCAGTATGATAAGTACAGGAATCATTAAGCTGATCTTTAGAACTCCAAACCAAAACACTAAACCTGAAGTTGAAATGGAATCAGTAATATTCATATCAAGTTCAACTCAGGACCTGGAAGTGCCTGAAGATCTACTTAAAAGCTTTACAGTGACTATAATGCTTGTGCCAGTATATTTTACAGTGTTACTTGAGAGTGACTCAAGGTTACTCATATATCACCAAGTCGGTTCTCTTGTTGATGTGTTCTGATTCCCTTCTCCGATGAACTGTTCACCCCCAGGATCAGCCAAGCATAACAGCATGGTGTTTGAAATTGTGGAAACACGCACAAATTACAACCCAACAACCACCACGATGCTGGCCTTGCTTCTGTGGAGGGTAACAAATACAGGCCTCTGTTCTTAAGAAAATCGATGCTTTGTCATTTTTTGGTCTGCTGTTGTACAGGATGTCTATCTAGTTGGAAATTGCTCTATGGAAATCATTGGAAAATGCCAATTTTCCATGTTCTAATTTCCTGATAGACGTTTCGCTGAAATGTGCCTGAAGTTCAGGATGACAAACACTGGTAGCAAAATATATATATATATATATATATATATATATATATATATATATATATATATATATATATATATATATCGAGGCATTTGCTGAGCCTGGAGTTCTGCATCAAGATGTAACACTCCCTTGCAGCTCCTGTCTTCACCTCCCCACCTAAAAACACTCACATGGGGTTCTAGATGTTGCTTCAGCCCTACCACAAAATGGCAAATCCTTGGTAAGTGGCCGTATGCAGGAAGTCAACAGTTCAACAGTCAATGGCACACCTGGATACACAGCAGAGATTCCTGTGGGGCCACCAACATGTGGGCTGTGAGTTGCAAATGCCTTCCTCTCCTCACTGCTTACATGAATTCTTGATACGGTGTCAGGAATAAAACAGATTTAACTGATTTAGGTCTTTGTTGTGGCTACAGAGTCACTGTAAGAATGGCAATGAGCAAAATCCCACACCCTAATGCGATGGAAACCCAGGTCTATAGGCAGAGTCCGGCATTTTCAGAGCCCACACGACCTCCTTAATGAAGTTCATACCAGAAATCAGGGCCAACAGAGTCGTTAGAAAAGCTCTGGTGCTTCAACAACCTGGCTTGGCCATGCAGAGGACAAGTGGGGACTGTCTCCATTGTCATCGAACACTGAAATCACATTATTCTATTTCAATAGTGAATCTTCTTTGGCAAGGGTTCTCCTTCAGCTCTGCCATGTTCATGTGAGAGGGAGGCGATCTGAAACGTGTCTCATTTGCTATTTAATATTTGCCTAAAGGACTTCTCTGTACAACTGGTTTTGTCTAAACTATTTTTGGTGAGCAATCAGGTTTTTAAGCTTTTTCTTCTCAATATAAAAACAAGTGACCGTCTCTCTGAAAAACTGGGATTTTTTTATTGGAGACTTTGGGCAAAAGGCAAAAATATTTTGGCCCCAAACCAAAAACGTTAAGCTCAAAATGGCAAACCTCTCATTTTCAGCCAAACAATGAAAACATTTGTTTTGGCTGGACATTTTTGGTTTTTCAACACAAGTGATCTTTTTCTCGGTCAAAAATTTTCCATTAGGTGAGGAATAAACATTATGGGTAAAAGCCTGGTGTAACTGGAAGGAAGGAAGGAGTAAAAACAGAGAGATAAGGGATAAAACCAGCTTATCACAACCATCATGAAGCTACTGTTACCAAGGTCTGTTACAAGCCACTGCACCAATCCGGTAAAGAAACCCTGAAACCTATAGCCTGGTATATTTATAGCGTGATTCATGGTCACTGAATGTTCTATAAACAAATTTATGGAACTGTTTTTCTCTTGGTTGTTTCCTTTTTTAGAAAACCATCACCAGGAAGAAGCACTTGCAGGCTATTCCTACCTGGGCAGAGTTTTCATAGCTGTCCTGATGATCTCGGTTGCTACACATGCAACAAAACACCCCGGGCACTTGCAAATTCATGAAAATCAGGAGCCCCGTGCAGGCTTCTGTCAGGCAAAGCAATGCCTTGTTACCTCTTTCCCACCAGCTGAATAATCTATAGGGAGAAGGGATTGTGTTTAGAGATGGCAAAGCTATTTCAGACCACGACGTGAACTGCTGGCCGCATCACACACCTAAGTCTGACTACTTGGGTGGACAAAGGTGAGTTGAACCACTGAGAGTTGGTGCTTTCACCTCCCAGTTTTCATGCAGAATCCATGAGCAGAGACAATTTTTTAATCGCTATTATAACGTTTCTCGAACAGTTCATAAAGCGGCTTTCAGGACATGACGCAAACCAGCAGTTTAAAGCCATAGATCTTTCTAGTTAATCTAAAAGATTAAGCACCTCACAGCCACTGGAGAGTGCTCCTTGGAACTACAGTATTATGGCCCTGAATAAATCTGGTTTTATAATCCTGCTTAGTCTACACTGATCTGGATAAACAGAGACCCATCGTTTGAGAACGAAGCTCAGAAAAGCATGATGTAGGCAAAGAGAGGAAAACGGGAGCACATATTTTCGACGGGGAGAGAAAGGTGGCATAGGATGCTAAATTGTGTTAGGGATAAAACATAATCCCCTGTTGCCCTTTACAATGACACTTCGCACAGAGTCACCTTAGTGGTAAAGTCCCTGCAGAGAGAAACAGCCAAACAGGCACCGTGGGTACAGGTGACACCCCTGGGGACCCTGGGGACAGGTGTCACCTGCAGACACAGCACCGGTCGTGGATGCTGCTGGGCTCGAGGAGGGTGTAGGGCAACCGAGACATGTGCTTCTGAGGGGAAAAATAAATGACACTTATCTACCCTCCTCACCTTGAGGAAACAACCAAGAACAGAAGGAAACGTGTACACAAACCAGTTGATAACCGGGAACCCCAGTTTGCCTACCGGCACTGAAACATGGGTACATTTATTTTTAGCAGAAATTTTTCGTGGGAACTCAGCTCCTAACCTGACACACCACCCCCAGGGCACTGATAACAGCCTTTAGCAACCAACAGCGGTGACTTTTTCCCTGGGGTAGCAGCATTTGTCCTCCTTTGCCTTGCTAAGGTGTCCTTCATCATGGACCGCACAGCGGGGAGGAGAAGAGCAACATGTTGCAGGCACCTCCATGACACAATGCACTCCCGAATGGACAGACCTCCGCATGTGAAGACAAGGAGACCTCGATTTCTCCTTCCATTTGGCCAGTGGGTCACGGATGTAGTTGAGGCAGTCATTTTCTCCTTTTTCACCATAATTCCTGAGACAGGTAGCAACCAACCGCTGTTTTTAGAAAGCTGACAAAAGGCTGAAGTGCTGCTGGTGTTCTGCACTAAGGAACCCTCTGTTCTACAAATGCTTCCCTTTACCTCAAAGGTTTTAGCTTCGGCTGCAATCAACTCAGGTTTGAAGTGCATGAGATCATTCACTTACATCATCAGCTTATCTGCGGGGTTACTGAAGCACTGATCAGAGGACTGAAGAGCTGGAAATATTCATTGCAACTGAGGACCTCAGGAAACATTTTTTTAGTGCTTGTGCAGTGAACATTTGCTGTACAAATGTTTGGGAATAGTGTGAAATAAATTAGAAATGAATATATCTTTACATCCAGTATTGCCTGGATCACTGAAGGAAAATGAACACTGCCTGTACTTCCCAAGATGTGTAGCTAAAACACAAGGTACTAACTTAATACACAAATTACTGGGCAAAATCTCCTTGTCTATGTTTTGCAGATCATCAGATCAGCAAGGTCACAATGGCTTTATATTCTGAAGAAGCTGTGAACAAACAAATTGGGCACTGGATCTGCATTTGCAAACAAACATTTTGCAGTTATCCCACAAAGAAAAATGAATTTGAATTACAGATCTTTCTCATATATAGCCTTTGTCTATTTTGAATCAACGCAAAACCTTTGGCAGTGAAGACAGAGAGACTGGAAGTGTTGAATGTACTAAAGTCAGCTCCTACTCACCCTCAGTGATAGTATTAAAATAAGTTTCCCACAAACTTTATGGCAGCAAAATTTAGAAACAAGAAAAGGAAGCTTTTAGAAAACAAAGCAACACATGAAACTCATTACCATGAGGCAGGAATTATGACTGCTATTCTTATTATCTAGTGCCTATAAGCTGTTACGATGAATAAGGACTCTTCTTATGCTTTGTACAAATAAAAGGATAAGAGATCATTGTCATCACAAATTTAGTGGATTAAGAAAGTGATATGTGCATAATGAGTCCCTTTAAATAGAATATTGGCACAATTTTTTTAGCTAGCTAGAAATAATTGTATCACACATGGCTTGAGCTGACCACTAATTTATACTTGAAAAACAATCTCACATGACTTAAATCTCCCTTACATTCCTTATTTTATAAGATGCTGGTTGGGTTCACCTTGAGAAAAAGGAATTGTTCTATAGGAGCAGCACTCCCTGCTGAGCCTGGAGCTACAGGGGAACTGCAGGGGGACATCAGGAGGAGAGAAAAGAGCAAAGACTTCCAGACTTGTGGGATGTTGTTGGAAGGGAGCAGGCTCAAAAGATAATAGCACTGAACAAGTTTCCAGCTTCTCTAGGAGCACTTTCTATAATGAACATGTGCTAATTACAAGTATAAGATCATCCTGTTGTTTTGAAAAACAAGAGAGTTAAATAAACAAACCACTATTTTTACCAGTAGAGAATGTGGCTCCCTCTCCCAAAGGAAGAGGCCATTTTTCAATTTATGTTTAGCAGAAAACAAAACAACCCCAAACCCTTAAAGACCCAACCCAAAGCATAAGACCTGACTCCAAGCCAAAGTGAATGTCCTGAGGTCTGTTTTCCCGTCAGGCTTTTCCACCCCATCCTGACTACACTTCTGATGCCAATAATTCATGTAGGCAAGAGTTCCACCAGAACTCCAGCTGCAGAGAGCATTGAGATGTCGCTTTCCTTTTATTCCCCTCCCTAAGAAGTTTGTACCAACCATATCATAGAAAGTGTCAAATCAGCACTGAGGACTCCTGTTTGCCCTGACACTCTTCTCTTTCCATTGCCTTAGAGGAAAACTATGCCACCGCTGGTGTTACAGGGGTGCGATCCAACTTAAGCAAAGCTTACACAAGCGAGTACAATTACTAGAGCCTCCATATTTTCCCAATAATGAATCTCGCTCTAATTCAGAAGATATGCCTGGGAAACAATGCGAGGTTGAACGAGGACAGCGCAAAGAATGACAAGTCATAAAAGCCTGATGTCCCTGAGTGCCAGCAGAACTGTTCCCTTCTGATGGGTGCTCTTGGGTAGCTAATTTGAGGCATTCGCAGCATTTGGTAGACAGCTGTTCTGCTCAGAGTGCAATGGCAAGCGTTTGCAAGCTCAAACCACAAGAATGAGCTGATGATGCCATTTGGAAGCCATGTTCAGAGAACTTACCTCCTCTGACTACGTCGCATGGCTTTTAGGAATAGAACGGAGCTTTTTACCCTCTCCCCTTCCCTGCTGCTTTCCCTTTTGAACTTCCCTAGGCCCAAAAATGGTGCCAGAGCTGCAGATACCAGAGGCAATGAAGGAAGATGGGAAGCTGAGCAGCTTCAGCCTCCTTGGGTGGTGCCACTGGTGGGACAGATGGAGGAGGAAGATGTCTCGTTTTGTGAGCAGCTCCTTCTTCTGTGCTAGAGAACCCGCACCTAGGAGCAGATAAAAATACCTTTTTTATAATAAAATACCATTAGTTTTTATTTCTGCCCTGAAGCACATGCAGCTGACTTGGTCGGCTGTTTCACCAGCTTTGGTGAGAATCATCCAACAGAAAAGGATAAGAATCAGCAAAGGTTTTCCCAAGGTCAATTGCTCTTATTAACTGCTAATCTATTAACTGTTTACTGATCTTCTCCTGATAGTGGATGTGAATCTACCTGAACTGCCACATACAAAGATATTCATTAAACAAAAGGAGATCAAGACTGGTATAAAAGATGGAAGGAGAGAGTGTTTCCTTCAAAGGGCAACACATGAGACAGGAACACAACCAACACAAACACAACCACAAGGCTCCTCTCGATCCGTCTTTGAAATAATCTGATTTTTAAATTTTCATCAATGATCTTGGGCATGTTAAAAAGTTGGAGTTGAAATCTGGATGCTGGAGGAGGGAAATACCAGAAGAGAAGGACCAAGCAGGCCCGAGGGACTGAGTGATGGCAGCAACATGTGAATATAGTAACATATAGTGTCAAAGCATGAATGGTTATAACAAGAATTTTTGCTACATGTTCAGAACATAACACATTAAAAAAAGGGCAAAGAGGAAGATGTGTGTATGTGTTTATAAACAGAGGAAAAAGATTAATCCAGCCCTGGAATATATCAGAGGAAATAGTAAGAGACAGGAAAGTATCACCGTTGTTGTGCTATTGTAGATGACTTTTTTAAACTGAAGACTATGTCTTTTTTTTCTTTTTTAAACTATAATACTTTGTTCAATATTCTGCACATTTCTCTATATTTGGTGGAATGAAGAATCAAACATGAAAATGGCACCAAAAAGGGGATATACCATTAGTTTATTAACTGACTACAGAATCTTGGAAATGCTCATTGGGAAGCGTACGAATGCACAACCGACTTCCAAAGAAGAAGCCATCTTGTTTCCTTTTCTTTTTTCCTGGTCTTTCTAGAACATCTTATCATTGACTCTGGTCTCATTAGGATGCCGAAACTCATTTTGCATCTTAAATTTCTTGATTTTTGTCTCTAAATACTTGTGCTGCTTTCCTATAGTCATTCTCAGTAATCGAACTGCTTTTAGAAGCATATCAAGTTCTTCCAAAAATTAACAGTTTTTGAAGACAAAAGGGGGAGAACAATGCACTAGGATGATCTGAGTCGGTGCCAGACTTGCCAGTCATCTCATCCGCTTCGTGTTTTAAAAAGTACTCCTTGCATTCTCCTTGCTAAATGGTTCTAGTGCAGCCTTTTAGATCTCATTCCACATTTTTTTGGCTGCCTTATTAAAAATAAAAGGAAAACAAACATTAGATGCGATAGGGCTTTCAACAACAGGGTTTGAATATTGTGGATGCTCCGAGTCACTGGCCACCCTCCTCCATGCCCCCAACCGCCGCCCGTTATTCAGCTTAATTGTCTCTGCAATCACGCACAGCCAACTTCATTATGATTATTATGTCCCTTTATGCCGGCGATGTTTCCATCCATTCCTGCACTTGAGACCAAATTGAAATTAAAGTGATGTTTTAGCATGTGCATGCTGTGCACAGCACACTTGCCTATTTTTCACTTCCTTTTCACATCATTTTTAGTGGGCCTTTGAGGACATATCTGTATTCCCGCAGCGTTATTTATGGTTCTGACATCATCCCTCAAGGTGAACAGCACTTTGCTGTAGAGTATTTACTCTTTTATAGTAAATCTGCCTGCTGCTTTCTATAAAAACAGGAAAACAGCTGCAGCTTTTATAGGTGAGAATGAAGGTTTTTCCCTCCTCTTAATGTATATTTTGTCATGGGGAAGTTAAAAGTGATCTTGGGAGGAGAGACACAAAGCACGAGTGTGGTCTTTCATGGCTGAACTTTATCTGTATTCCTTCAGCTGACGTTAAACAAAATGCATAAAGCCACACCAGATGTTTTCATTATCATTCGTTACTTACACGAATGCAATATGGGCAAGAATGGTACAGAATGCAGAAGGAAAAAGCGGCCTTGGCTCACAGGACCAGATCTTTCTTTGCAAACATCTTGTTAAATACTTAAGTGTATGCACAATGTCTTTGGATTAATCAGTGTTGAGTGAAACAAAACCTATAAGGAAATACAGCCAAATGAAGAAATAGGCAACTTGTGTGTTGTTTTTTTTTTTCTCTTTTGTAACCGCAAACTTAAAAGAAGTTGCTTCTATTATTTGCACTTGTATCTGATCTGAACAAAGCGATACCATGCAGTACACAACACGCCTTTCACTCCAACTGCCCCCAGCCCTTTCTGCACTCAATGCAAAGAAGCTGGAAAGATTTTCTGAATGGCTGGGTGGGTCAGATGGAAATTGCTGAGTATTATCGCCTC
Source organism: Columba livia (assembly GCF_036013475.1). Lineage (NCBI taxonomy): Eukaryota > Metazoa > Chordata > Aves > Columbiformes > Columbidae > Columba > Columba livia. The sequence goes on from NC_088619.1 coordinate 11,862,377, forward strand.
TAGGACATGCCCTTGTGTCAGCATTTGGGGTGAGGGATTCTCATGAATGAGACCCTGCTGCTCATCAGTGGGAGGGCGTCTGTGCCAACCCATTCAGGTAAATTTGAATACCAGACGTTTACACACTCAGAAACATATGGAGTAAATCTATGGCCAAACTAAGAATCAACACTGTTTTGATGCAAAATGTCCACTTGCTTAAAGCTTCAGGGTTCCTAACACAGGTAATTCACAATATTACAGTTGCACCAGAGCAGTGCTGAACTCCTCTGGGCTTCAATAGCAACTAGAGGCTTTATTTTCTTAATCGACTGGTCAAACATTATTTCTGGATCTTCAGGCAGCTTTTCCTCTAAGTGTTCCCCACCAAGCTAATGGGGATGTGTGACCACAAATGTGTTTAAATAAAGACAACTGGTGGAAAACTTCCCTAGGGACAATGCTGCTTCTCTTGAGCAGCAGATCTTGCTGATGTGTGGAGACTGAAACTTCCAAAGAACTTCAGAATTTGCTCTCTCACTTTTATTTCTCTTCACTGCCAACTGGCCAAATATTTCAAACAAATATTTCCTTTAACAAATGTGTCCTTGTGGGGGAAAGTCCATTAGTAACAGAGTAGTTGCATCTTGTCAGGACCAGACTTTAATGGCTGTTTGAATTTTAACTATTATTTGCTCACTATTCCTGTTCAAGCTAACTAAGACCATAATACAAGCCACTACACACCAACTAAGTGGCCTCAGTGTAGCTGCAGGGTATAACACTGAGTATGATCTGAATTTATCCAGTGCAAAGCGAACACTTTGACCCTCACAGACTTTTTGGAGATGGAAACTTTTTGTTTTTTTCCTCAGAGAAGATTGCCCAGAAGAATAAAATTACTCTTCTTTGCCCCAGGGAAGGCCACGCACAATTTGAAGGTAACATGACACACCGTAATCCATTTTCCTATTTACAGGATGAATGAAGATACTGTAAAATATCTGGCACTGATTTGCTAAAATACCGAGGACAATGCAATCCCGTGTTGGAATCAGTGGAAAAATACCCTGTGTAGGATAAGAGGCCGGACAAGCTGAGTGAAAGTATCGCACCACAAACCCAGGGAAAATACAACACAACCTCTCCAGAGATTTACCCTCTACATTCTTAATGGGGTTTCTGCAAAGACCGGGGACAAAAATTAATACTGGCAGCATTTTCACTTTATACAACAAATCTGATTCAAAGCCATTTAAGGTGCTTAGAACTAATAAATCAAATTATGTAAAAGCTAAAGAGAGAAGTCGAAGGCATGAATCTTCATCTGAAGAATTTGTATCTTTAAATATAGGTGTGAGGTAACAGGCACAAGTAAGATCATCAGTCCAGGAAAGGAGAAATGCAGGATAAAGTTAAAATAATTAAAATCTCCTGGTTATTTATTCGCGGCTCAAGGAAAGTCTGTTGAAGTAAACAGCGAGCCTCAGTGGGCTTTGGAATAGGCTGTTAAGACATTTGCACATCTTAAACGATCGCTGGATGTAACCAGTGCACTGAGTCTGGAGTACAGAATGGAGAATTAAAAATAAGCAACACATTAGCTCAAATGGGAGCATAACAGAGACCTCACGGAGCAATTTTCCATGCAAAGCCCTTAACTCACAAAAACAACAACAAAAAAGGCCCAGTCCAAACCAAAACCCAGCCCTCACAAGCGATGTTCAAAACAATGCTTGGCTAGAAAGACGAGCTTTACACCACGTTCCAAATGTGAGCGAACTCCACAGCTGGAGACACTAATCTGAAAACGTTCACTGCACGAACCGAGCGCCGCAGGGATCCGGAAGGGATTTATTTCCCTGATGATCAATAACATATTGGCGAGGTGGACCGCAGAAATCTTTCACCTTTTTGAACCAGCGAGTGTTGCTGACCATGAGGTGTCACTTGGTGAGGCAGCATCAATGCAAGAGTGAAAAATGGTGTTTAGCTGAAAGGGATTTTAATATGTCATCCTGTGGAAACAACTTACTGGGGCTTCACTAACAAGTAACCCAAAGCTGAGACTCTTACTCATAACATTTTGCTCACTATCTTAGGTAAACCACAGCACGCGCTTTGCATTTAAGGTGCTTAATTAAAAGCCAGCAGGGCGTGGGGCAGCGGGGTAGAGTTCTCTGAATGAGCTGGCTTGTACAGAATTGGCTCTCTGTCTCACTGAAAGGTATAATGCTGCGTAACCTGAGGGGCTGAAAAGCCCACACCAACATAGGTTGAGATTTAAACTGCTCGCAGACTGCTTGGATCACCTCTGTGTGCGAGCAAAACGTGCTGGTTGTCGCCCAGGCCCAGGAAAGCATTAGGGAGCTGCAAATCCCAGCTGTCCAGCAGCGGTTTTCACAGAATGATATCCCAGTGCCTGAGTTATGAGACTAATTTGCTTCTAAATACGTTCTTTTCTTATTTTTTTCATGGTTTCAGTGATGTTTAATGGGGATTAGTTTGAAGTGAAAATGTGGTTTTCATTTGTCTGAGAGAGACACACCAGGGAGCAGAGCCCCGGAGATTATTGAGAGCTCTGGGTGGTTCTGTGAGGCCAAAGGCCGAGCGACTTCACATTTCAGCGCAGTGTAATAATCCCCTGGAAATGCACAGCCTGGCGCGTCTTATTGCGCAATTATGGGATGGAAATTGTAGCAGGTTTCTGACCCGTGGATCATTCACTGTGTATCATTAACGCAGGTATGAGATGATCGTTAAGCAGTCGGGCAGCAGCAGCTGCATCTGGAGTTACCTACAGAACCATCTCTACTCCTGTGCTCGCTGCTTCGTTTGAGTGCAGAACCTCTTAATCAGTTTAACAAGAGTTTAATAACAAGAGTAGCAAACAATGTAGCTGGTAAAGCTTATTCCCTGATTCACAGATAATGAGTTGGTCATTTGCCCACCTCAGGATATTTATACAGCTAATTAGTGGCACAAAAATTGCTATTTCGGGGCTCAAAGACGTGACACTGTGCGTCGTCTTTCTATTCAGCAGTGTCTGTGACATATGGTAGGCTTAAATTTTTGTACTTATTAAATGACTTGCAAACATAGGAACATACTGTTGGATTTTTTTTTCCATATAACTTATTTTATTTATTCACTTATATGAACCTTCCCCCTTGGCTGCTCAACACCCCATTGTCCCCAGAGGAAGGTTTGGTATCTCCTCAGGATGCAGCATCCCTGTGATCCTTAATCACCCCTTGGATTCCTGCATTTGGAGAGCCAGGCTATTTTATCCACTGTGCGAGGTATAAAATAATATTGTTCCTATTGTTCCTCTCCTTCATCCCAACTCTTTGCTAGCTGCGTTTTGTGGGACAGCTTTGAATGCTGTTGGTGACCTTGTGAAAACACCGTCTTCATTATTAAAACCAGGTCAGAAATACCCCTGGGCACAGTGAAATGCCTCACCTGCAATTCTTCAAATAGTTTCCACTGCTATTAATTCTTTGAGGTGTATGAGGTCTCACACATGTCTGTTCACTAAATAGATATCATCTGGAGGTAGCTGAATATAACATTTTGGCATCAACTGGCCTGTATATAGAACACCTAGAAGTATTATTTGTGGATTTATCAATGTACCCAATTCTTGATTTCCTGGAACAGCTCATCTGGAGGGAGAAAATCCAGCTTCAAACAGGAAACTGAACTCCTCCAAAGTTCATTGGTGTTGGAGGTCAAGCTTTAGTTCAGCTCATTACAGAGACAGATGTTCAGTTCAGATTAGGAGATACATTTTGGGAAAGTTTAAGAGGTTTTGGGATCTGTGGTTTTGGCCTAACTGGCTCTTGAATCACAACCGACATCCCTGGGCAAGAGTCTTCAGCTCTCTCCGAAATCTGCATTCGAGAGGTACAGAAGCCATTTCCATCTCAATGAGGAAACCCAGGTCATGCTTATTCCCCTAATACAGTTGAATAATCTCCTCCAGTTCACAAGAAAACTGTTTTCTCCACCCACATTTCATTGTTTGTCTCTGACTTTTACAACCTTGCGGGTGTGTTCTGTTTTGATAAGAAAAAGCATTTGATGGGGATTGTCAAGTCAAACATCCTTGATTCCAAAGAAAAATGTAAATAAGGACTCTTCCAGTTTGTTAGCCATGACTTCTAAAGTGGTGGTTACTAGAAATGATTTGCCATATATATGCCCTTCCAGACAATATTTTGAGTTGTTTTTAATTACTTTGATTAGAAACACAATGACTAAAGTGATGTTAAATTTAGAAAACAGCTTCGAGTCCCTGAAATGAATTCTTGCACACTCATTCAGTGACACTGGTTTTGTATCTTCCACGTAAAGGTCTGAAAAAGCCCTAATATCCCCTTCATGTGAAGCATGTGGGTGTCACGCTTGGCCTGTAGAAATAGCCTGTCAGGTGCAGGTGTCCTCCAGCCACCTCCCCGCCAGAGGAAAGTCTGTGCTACATCCTTGTGTAAAAAAATCAAATATAAAACCTTTAGATAACAGCCAATTTACCCGATCGTATTACAGGCACAGCTACAAACGCGATTATCATGATGTATTATGTAAACAGCATTTATGAATACTTATAAAAACGAATGTAGCTACTCAATGTTACTCTTTAAAGGAGGTAAATATAATTTGCATTTTTATCTGCAGGTGAACACCAGCTGGCTGCAGTCATGTGAAACCTGGAACTGACCCCAGGCTCCAGGTCTGCTTTTTCAGTCTAACATTACTCTGTATAGAAAAGGAATTTACTGATATATTGCATTTTCCACCCACTATATGTGCCAAAGAATTAGACAAGTTAAATGAACGCAGGTGAAAGAAAAAGGAAATATCTCAATAACTGTTAGTAAAGAGATGAGAGTAGTTACTTCTTGGTAATATCATACAAAAATAGTATTATCAGATTAGACAGCATTCAGAAGTGGTCAACAGTAATGATTTTGAGCAGGAGACACTGATTCCTAAAAGTAAAATAGTATTATTAGTTTGCAGACCCTGTTTTACCAAATCTTACATCAGCATTGGAAAGGGACAGCTTAATGTGGTGTATGGACACAGCTACAACTAACGGGGTGAAGTCAAGGAAAACAATGCCCTGTAGCAGGGAAACTTCTTGAAACTGCTATTTCTTAAGCTGCAACAGTCTGCAAAGAGAAATGACAGAGGCAACGTCTCTTGGGACGTTTGAAACTCGCTTCACCAAAGCACCAGAAGCTGCGAATGGTCCTGGGTGGGCAGGGGAGCTGACAGCGCTGGCAAAGGGATCCCGCCAGGGGCTGCTGGGGGCTCAGAGCTATTTGTGTCTTTTACGACAATCGTTTGATGAAGAACTCTTATTATGTCCCAGTCATCAATGAATTAGAGGGAAGAGTTTCCTGTGGAGTAAAATCTTTCCTCCAAGGTGAAGAATCAATCAGAGACAAATACCAATGTCACATTCCAGCCCTTCGCTCCTTATTGTGCTTGGCACGGCACTTCCTCCGTCCTGCTCTGCAATTGGTCTGTACCAGGGCAGAACCAGCCTGTTCTGTCTAATAAAATTTTATTGCTTTGCTTTTCAAAGTAACGATTCCTACACTGGCACTTGGAAAGCCAGGAAGGCACACAGGCAAGAAAAAACATGCCTACGACTGGTTAAGGCTACTAGAATAGTTGCATAAAGGGATCTGACAACACAGCACGGTTTGTCATTCCAGTTTCATTCCACTAATTGTTTTTTTTTTTCCTTAAATGAAGAATTACCACCCCAAAATAGACTGTTTTCGTAAGAGTGAACAAAGATGAAACTGCAAATAAAAATCATTAACTCTTATTATCTGTACAGTCATGCTTTTTTTTTTTCCCAATGACCTTCTCAAATTATTTCTTTTTCTGTCATTTGTGCTCTTCTAAGTCCTGCTGGAAAGGAGGGGAAAGGATGAAGGGAAGTGGTCGAAGCACCGTGTTCTCTGGCATGACAATAATGACAGGCTGAGCGTATTCTGAGTTGTCAGTAACTCCTATGCAGGTCCAGCCCCAGCAAAAACCCGTCACTGAGGGTGCGCTGTCTGCACCAGGCCCCTTCAGTCCCTGATTTCCAAAAAACCTAAGGAAAACCTATCAGAAGCTGGGCAGGAATCCGCTTTGCCTTTGGATGTCGGAGCTTCCCACAGTGGCTCCCATCCCTGGTTACAGAAGCAAATCGCCTTCTCAGGAGACTCGGTGGCCTCGCAGTGCCCTGAATCTCAGCCCACAGGAGCAGCCCTGGCCTGGCACCTGCCACTGGCAGCCTCAGCACCTCCTTTCATTCATTTTTTTTTTAATTATTTCCCTAAAAAGTCACACATTGAACAGCCCAGCGCCTCCTGCGTTCGGCCGCTGCCTGAGCCCCGCACTGCGCGGGGGCTGGGGCAGCCCAGGTGGCTGCCAGCTGCGACCTCAGGCCTCGCTTTGAAGCCGCCTCGGGCTGTCTGGGGGCTGCTCTGCCTCTCGCACACCCTTTTGCCTTCGACGTTGCCGTGAACTCTTCCCCTGAGCGCTTCCACAGCCCCCTCGGACCCCCCACTTCCAACCCCGGGTCCCTCCATTGCCCCCCGACATGGACCCGCATGCGCAGCAACCAGGCAAGTCACGTGACAGCGCCATCACGTGAGGGCGGCGCGGCCCGGGCGGCGTTGCCATGGCGACGCGCGGTGCTGGGGCGGGCGGGCCCCTGGGTCTGTAACCCCTCCGGGAGGCCCTAGGGGGGTTTTAGGAGATAAGGAGGAGATAAGGAGCCTGTTTGGTGAGGGAGGTAAGTGTTAGGGGCACGTGTGGGACGGGGATTGTCGAGTTAGGGAATAACAGGGTGTAAAATGTGAAATAAGCGGCTTCATCCCGCGGTCCCAGAGGGGGATCCGTGGCGTGTGAGGTGTTCACTGCAGTGACCTGCGTGCAAAGCTCCCAGTGATAAAGCCCGTGCCCACGGCAAGCTGGTCCCTTTCAGAAAACATTCACTGAGAAAATTACATTTCTCCTTCTGGTGTTTTATTTGTTGTATTTTTTGTTTGTTTGTTTCTCTGCCAGGGTTCCCAGCAGAGCAGGATCCAGCGCTGCCCCTTCCAGAGGGCCCGGAGTTCCTTGCTCAGCCCCGTGTTCCAGTTCAGACACCAACCTGAAGGGAGAGGAAACTGGCCCAGAAACCCCGCAGGGTACATGCGAGCTCCCCTGGAACACCGGGACCGGCAGGGCAGCGCAGCTGTGCATCAGCAGGGTCTGCCATTTCACCCCAGAAATGCTGCCAAGCAGAGAAAGTAAGTGATTGTATTTTCCCAGGGTGTTACTTCACTTAAAAATAATAAAAACCTGCTACATCTTTCTGATCTCCCCCCCTTTCTCTCACAGCCTTGAGAGCCCAAGGAGAGGTCTGTGTTTGAGAATGGGGGAAAATGTTTCTAAGATGGTTTCAAATGAACTCTTTAATATTAAAAAAAAAAAAAAAGTGCACATCTCCGTTTAATTTCCGTTGTTTGCGGCAAGATAACTCCATCCTTCTCTTGTTACATCCTGCAACAGCCTATAATCTCTTGTTTCGTCCTTCTGTGAGATAAGTAGGAAGGAACCTCATGTGTCCTTGGCTCTTGCACGGGTTGGTGGGGCAGAGTCACCCACAGAAAGTTAAGGGCAGTTCCAGCCTGTTTAAGGCCCTTTAGCAATTACCGCCCCAGAAGGGCTTGAAAAAAAGGTGGGTCATTGCCGGGCACAGCCCATTACACACACTTAAAGGCTGGTGCTTCGTCAGCGCACATTGATCCTCCAGGCACAAGCTCCTATTTAGGCCGAGCATCTCCACGGCGTCTGTACTTTGTACTGTCTCATTGTGTGCACACTTTGTTTGCCTGTCATATTCTGCTAATGGTGAAAATCATTCAATTTTGAAAGGGGAAAAAAATGGAAAAGAAAAGCATAGTGCCATTGAGTCCTAAGAGTGCCATTGAGCCCGTAACTCGTTCCCCAGCTGTTGCTCTGAGGCACTGGGGAGTTATGAATCGCTGGAGGCAAGAGTGCGGAACAGTGGAATATACATTTTGTAAATGGAGCTCTAAGCAATGTCCTTGTTTCAGGACCAATGAAGTCAATAACGGCCTAGAATCTACCTCCATGTGCAGGTTATTATAACACGGAATAATCATAAAAGCGTTCCTGGATTTTCACAAGTTCAAGCCATAAAGAGAAGGGAAATTATATACTTATTCTGCCTTCCAGTCTCTTTTTGTAGCTTTTATTGTAATTTTTCTCGAAGAAGGGAAGGAAAGAGTAATGTTGGCCTTCTCTGGGTGAAGAAGAAAAAGAAAAGGGGGGAAAAAGACACAAAAGACTCAAGTCTAATTTCAGTTCTGCTGGCATCTTTCAGGCTTAACACTGCTGCACTCAGTAGTAATAATCACGGAAGCAAGTTGGTATCTGTTCCAGTGGCTTCCAATTATAGACAGCTTTGCAAATAAAGGAATCAGTGACAAAACTACTGTTGATTATCATGCATTATTTGCCAGTGCAAGCAATGTTTCTTCATTATTACCAAGGAGAATTACTGTTAGTCATTCTAGCAGAAAATTAGAAGCATGCGCCATAGTTAGTAGTAAATGTTAGGTGTATTATGCTCTAGAAAAAAAAAGTATGGGGACTTCTGTAATATGGGACTGGGTACAAGGATTTATGGATACATCTCCTGCTGTTCCATTGGGATCTATCACAGTAGCAGTGCCCTGAAACAAAGATTCATGTACGTGTGAGCAAAAAAATCAGCTAATTGAAATTTCCATATTGGATTGAATTTTGCTTGATTTGCTTGAGGGGTTTTTTTTGAGTGAAGTAGGATTATATTGACTGAAGTAATTTGTTGTCTCTGTGCTCCAGTAAAGTGTCTCTGCACCAAAGTAGAGAAAATAATAAGTAGGAAAAGAAGGAGCATCTGCCCAAATCAAGGCTAAAAAGAAATGCAGAAATGCTACAATCATTGGGCAGAGCAAACGGCGATTGGTTCAAGGCAGGACGAGCCAAGGCAAAAAAAGACGCTTCATATGCAGCTGCTTCGGTTCCAAGTGTGTGCTGTGCATATGCTACTGGAGCTCCAGTTTGTGTGACGGGAACGTTCATCGGCAGGCAAAGGGGGTCTTGTAGTATCTACTCCAAGATGATCTTGTTTTCATTTTTATCTTGCATGTGTTGTCATCTCCTGCTTTGTAGTGCTACGGTCTTGTCTTTGCTACAAGCATGAGGCTGCATTCAGCAGCGTGTGATAATTAAGCCCTTTGAGGGGCATGCATATTTTAATTATTACTTGTTTTATTGTCAAAAGCTTGCCCACATGAGATGCAGTCTTGCATTCCATGTGGGACTGAAATAAGGGTCAACACATTCCTTCAGAACCCCAAATATTAAACAGACATTAATTTGTTTTGAGCTTTGCACATTTTAGATGAGCATAAATCATAGATGTATAATGGTGAAAAAATTTCCTCCATATGTTGGAAAGCTGAACTGAGACACTAACTCTAAGTGACAAAAAGTGGTGGCTGCAACAGAAAATGATTAAATGATTTGTTTAGCGTTTATGTAATGTATGAATTCACCTTGTCTGTGTTAAAGCAAAGTAATGATTGGTTTTCCACCAGCAAGGGCTGTGAATTTTAGCTCTATTCCCTTTTGGGATTCTAAAGTTCTCGGGTTCCGGCTTACACAACAGCAAAGTCTAAACGCAGACCAGTTTTTCATCCATGGAATGGAAGTTAAATAACGTTTGACTGAAGTAGACAAAACAAGAAGATACGTAGACTAACTGGAAACATCAAGATTTCAAAATTACCTGATAGGAAAAGGGAGGGGAGGGGGATCAAAGACGTCCCATGGAATGAAAAATTCCTTCAGAGCGCTTCCTGTTCTCTCTGTTATGCTAACCAAGGTAGGATTAGGTTTCAGCTGCCAAAAGAAATAACATTTGTAGCTTTTTTTTCTTTTGGTCTGGGGAAGTGGGATAGAAAGATTTAAGACAGCTTTTTCCAAACTATTTGCTTTCTGTCAAGCAGTCAAGTCTAGTTATTGTTATTAATTTGTATTACAGAACTACCAAACTGAGGCTGGATTTCCATTGTACATGGTGCTGTACAAATACCCAGTCGGAGACTGGTTGTACCTCAGGGAGCTCAGAGCCTAAAGAGAGCACACAGATAAAGGGCATTTTGCACTAAGTTGTGTGGCTGCTCAGCAGAGCTGGGAATGATCTCTCCTGAGACACAGGCTGGTGCCTCAGCTACCTGAGTGCAGTTCTGGAGAACAGAGCTGTTGTTAAAAGAAATGAGCCTGTCACCTTGTGTCCAAGCACAGGACAGCGGGAGACTGATTCAGCAAAACCAGGTCAATGTGAGTGAGCAGAAATTACCATTGATACCTGTATGAGCTGGGGAAACCTCACGCCACCTTGCACCAAGTCAGTTCTCTGTTTAGTCCTTACGGTTTGCTTTTGCTTTGGTTTTGTTACAGCTTTATTTCATAGAAAAGGTTCAGAAAGGGAGAGGGTCTCTGTGCGAGGATTGCGTTCTGCACCACTCCTGACCTCGCGTGGTACAGAACCATACCTGGAAATTCAGAAAGCCTAAATTAATCTTTTAAGTTCCTAAGTGAACAGTCTGAATGCCGTGTTGTGAGAAGGAAAAGCAGTAGCTGGTATACTCTCTGAAAGGTCTTGAGACAGCAGAGCTGCTGAGCAGGGACGAAGGCTGCGCTCTACACTCACCTTTTCCAGGAATCTGCTCAGCAGGAGCTGACACGTAATGCTACGTGCTCTGTGACTGCGATAACAAAGGAGATGACACTTCTTGTGTAAAGTGGAAGTCTTTGCCTTAGCCTTATGCTAATATAGGAACAAAAGAGTTTCTGTAGAAAAAAAATGAATTAATAAAGTAGAATGTAAGTATAAACTTGAACCTGTTTATATTAAAGTTGTGTGTCAGTGAGTAATTCCAAGTCCAATCCCATGTGTCAACATTTGAAGTCCCATTTGAATTGTGAAGGGCTTTTCTTGCACGGGAGAATTTCCCCCTCCGTATGTTTGAGCTCCTGGCCCGGGCACGCAAGGTGGGTTCACGTTTGGCCGTGTGTCCGAGCTGCGGGCAGGGAAGTCGCTGGCCCAGCAGCAGACGGACAGGCAGCGCTTTCTCCGGATGCCAGCGCTCAGCAGAGCAGCCCCTCGGAGTTTGCTCCCAAGAACAAACTGGAGTAAATGTTTAACTTGAGTCCTTAGAGTCTGTGGCTCGTACCTTTCTTTATTATTAACCCAACCCCTGTTTTTCTTTACAGTTGCACAGCTGCTGGCACACAAGAAACAAAGGACCCTTGAAATAACTTCCTCATGGAGGCATGAGCAAAGGTAAAGTACCTTTTGTATTGTTTCCGTACCTCTGCATGGGAAAGCAGTTGCACATTTCTGTGTTCTGCATTTCTGTTAGGGCACAACAACCTGTCAATAGCAAGCATGATTTAATCTTTTTTAAACTAAATCACTAGATACATCCAGCTAATTCATCCTAATTGGACACAAACTGGAAAAGCCTCTATATACATAGTATCAGGGTCTGCACAGTGAATTTGTTCAGACATTCACATACTCAGCGGTACGTACACTGCTTTCCATCACTTTTTTCTTCACACCAATAGCTTTATCTTTGTAACAATTGCTTTCCTCCTCATTGTTTTTTGTGCTGCTCAAGTCCGAAAAGGTCTGCCTCTTCTTCTCCCTGAGGAAAGGTGTGACCGCACCATGAAGATCTGGATTTACAGCAGCCCTTTCCCTAAGTTCACACAAACCAGCTGTACCGTTTGTTTTGCATTCATTCTGCACCCTTCATTTTTTCTCTTCTCTTGGGTAAGCTGTGAATTCTAGAAGAAAGCTTCGTGGGGAGGCAGGCAGCCACCAGCAAGTACAGAAATGTCTGGGACTCTCATACCACGGTGGGAATACTTGTTTTAAATGTTAAATATCTATGTATGATACGTGGCAACTCAAAATTGGTTTGCCGAGAGAAGGATTCGCTTGCTCAACTCTTATTTACCATGACATAAATTTACATGGAAAATGATATAATTGAGCTTTAGCCATTAGGTTTGTAGTCACATTATGAAATGTGGCAGGATCACAAAGCGCTGTGAAGACACACCATCTTCATAGCTCCTGAAAAGAGACTAAAAATAGCTGTTCGGGAGTAGTTCACACATCTCTGATTCCTTTAAGCCTATTAGATTAGGAAAAAGACTCTGCTGTTGTGTGTTTTGATCAGATCCAGCTGTTTGTTTAGCCCTAAAGATCATTGGCACCACAAGCGAGGGATGGTACAGGGATGATAATGTGGCTAACAGATATTTCCAAAACATCTGTCAGATATAGCTAAATTCTGTCACTTTACTCTCACTGAAGGATACTGAAATGAATGGGAGAATTAGTGGAATAAATTAGTATGTATTGGAAGGGTGTCAGAATGCAGGCCCATGTGACTATGAAAATCTTAATTATAACACAGAAAAAGTAAATGGAGAGTTGCATGAATTTCAAGAGATTTTCACCTTGGTTGTGGTGTAAGTGGGAAGTCAGTTGTGAAGCTTCTAACCTGTTTCTACAATGGTCAAATTCAGATTTTGCAATTTACTCAAAGATTAAGAGATAAACAAGCAAAGAAAACACAACAAAACACAAACCCATTCTCTAAAAGAATGGGAGAACTGGCAAGTTGATAAAGAACCTGTTGTCTGTTCAAAGGTGACGCAGGTCAGCGGAGGTTGAATTTGCCTTCTTTTTTGTCAGGAGTTTAATGTTTGTTGAGGGTTTGCGGATTTCTCCATTTCCTGAGCATTTTTTTTTCCAGTCTGGCAATTCTACAAAGCATACGCTGGACTTTAAATGTATTTGCCCAGCTTGTTCTGGGTGCTACGAACTGCAAATAAAGACGCTGGCATCAAAAGGGGATGGGGTGCTTTGAAGATGAAGGGCTTGACAAGGAGCCAAGGGGCTGATGGACCAGTGAGAACTGGGATTCTCATGGGACTTAAATGACACTGCTGGCTGGTGAAAGCAAATGCTCCAGAAAGGAACGGGGGAGATCTTGTCTTCTTAACATGCTTCTCATCTCCTGTATCACTCGGCGGCAAAAGCCTCAATTGGCTGGGAACAATGTGTGGTGGCAAGTGTTGAAATGCAGCCGTAATCACAAAAATAACAATAACGCTGTCTAATGATACGATCAGGGTTCCTTTTCCAGAATCTAATGATGTTAAAATAAATGGAATTACGTTGCTTTTCATTTTTTTTTTAAGTCAGTAAATTCCAAAAGAGGATTTGCCCCATTTCTACAATGTGCTTAAGGACTTAGAGCGCACGATCAACTGCAGATTTATTAGGCATTCGGCATACGGCATTCTCTGCTTAAAGCTGCTCAGCGCCTTTTCGTTCTGGTCAAGGAGGATTTTTTTCATCTTAATCATTATTTGTGAGACCATATGTGGCATTGCATTTTCGAGAGCTTTTTTATTGCACAGAAAATGCGATGAACACTCTTTACTATGAACAGCAAGGAAAGCTGATGTTATTGGTAAGACCTAGAAAACACGAATTGGAGAAAATACCACAGAAAGGTCTCTAGCGGAAGGTTTTTCCCTTTTATTGGTGTGGTCAGTGAGAATTCTTCCCGTGACTTCCGCGGACCTTGGATCAAATCACTCTCTAACTCTGCCCCTGTGCTGGCAATTGGGCTCTTGCTGTGCTGTCAGAGCTGCACAGCATCTCCGAGCTTTGCTAAAAAATCTTTTAACAAGTCACATAGCGGGAAAAGTAACAGACCCTAGAGAAGGACAGCGAGATTCTGCAGTCTGAACTGTGTCTGTTTATTTGTTTGTAGCAATTGGAACCAAGCACAGAGACTGTGATTGATAACAGCGGGTCAAGAGGAGTTTGTTTCTGGTTCAAACACACAGAGCGAGCATTCGGTAAGGGCACCTCAGACTTTTACCGTCCTTTGTTTGATAAACCAAATCAATCTCCACCACTAAGTCAACAAAGCATTATACTGTTCTTATATTTTGAAACACAAAATAGATAACATACAAACCGGTGGCTGCAGATAAGATTATTTCACACACTTTTGAAAGCCACTGCAATTTACAGAATATACAACACCAGTGTGGTCTGTGCTCTGCAGTATCGTACATTATAGATCTTAAAAATTGTGCTCTGTAATGTGCAGGAAGATTGGATGGTTGTATCTGAAATGTTTAGGTTTCATGTGTACATCATGTGAGAGTGGTTTGTCTGACAGGAATATTTTCCTGCTCCTGTTTCACAGCCCTTCTTGATGCAGTTTTGTTTTTTGTTAATCTGCTCTGCACAATTCTGTGCTTTGTTCAGCACAAAGGCATGAAAGTTGCCAAAAGTAAATGACAAACTCTATTGGAGGAAGAGAAATCCAGTCATTTAAGTAAACTTTTCCACCAGTGTTTAGAAATTTCCTCTCTCAGTAGAAGCAGAAGCATTTCTTTTCAATGTTTCTTCTGGCCAGCTGTGAGTATGTTTTAAATATATAACACAGAATACTGGGGTACTATGGAGGTCCTGATTTTCAACAGAAACTTAAAATTCTCTGCCTTTGATGGAAAAATTCTTGCCTGAAAATATTTTGGTGCCTTAGGAGGGTATTAAATTCCCAGGTATTTGCTCAGTTCTAAAGACAGCTGTTTCCTCCTGCAGACCCAACTGGAAGCGGTGATTGAGCTGGCTATGAACTAAGTTGATTTAGTTAGTAGGCAGATTACTTTGCAGTCGTGGAGTATGAAACACTCTCAGCCAAAAATGAAATTACTAATGTTCAAGAGAATGGCAGAGAAGTATGTCTTAGACAAATCAGGCTCTGACCTTCATCACCCCAAACGACAGTTTTATCTAAATTGCCAGATCAGCTCCACAGTGTCCATGGTTGATTCATTTTCTTCTGGCATAATTATATGCACAGAAACATTTTTTGAGGAGAAAATACAATCAATATTTTACTGAAAATAGTTTTTAGATAATTTTTTGGTTAACTCTAGGTAAAAAGCTCTTTTTCTTTTTACTCTTTTAGTGCTGATGAAAGGTAAGAGAACATTCAGAAAAAGACTTTGCTAGTTTGGGACTTCGGCACATTTTCAAAATTCGGACACTTTCACCTTGTCTTTTGTTCCTAGCTCAAATTCAGAAAATCCTCTTAGGTTAATTTCTTTTCCAGTACAAAGCCCTATGAAACCTAAACCGACAGAAAGGCATTTTCTTCTTGTCTGTCCCCCCCACCGCAGGAGGGGATGATCCCGCTGCGGGTGATTGGGCAGCGCCGGGCAGCTCCCGGCTCCGGGCCGTGCTCGGGGGTGCAGGTTTGGGTTTCACAGCTGCTGAGCGGGCCCGGCAGGGAGGCTGGGGGGCTGCCGGGTGCCCTGCTCGGTGCTGGCTCATCCAGCCCCCCTGAGGCTGCGCTGGCCCGGCTGGACGGAGAACCCCCCACCCGCTTCCCCCCCCGGTGCCGGGGCTCGGCCGCCGCCGGCCGTGGTGCTGAAGGGAGAGCGCCCGCCCCGCGCCGGGCCCCGCCCACTCCCGCCCTGACCCCGCCCACTCCCGCCCTGGCCCCGCCCCGGCTCCACCGCCCCCTCCCTCCCGTGGCCCTTCAGGGCCCGCTCCTGGTGTTTTCGAGTCGTTTTGCAAAAAGAAAGGCGGTGTCAAAGTGCTTCTGCAGCACTCGCTAGGAGAGAAGTTGTCCAAAGCAGCGTTCCTGCCCCAAATTCTCTCGAATCATAGGATCATTTAGGTCAGAAAAGGCCTTTGAGATCATCGAGTTCAACCATAAACCCAATACTGCCAAGTCCACCGCTAAACTGTGTCCCTAAACAGCTCATCTACGTGTCTTTTAATTATCTCCAGGGATGGTGACTCAGCCACTTCCCTGGACAGCCCGTTCCAATGCTTGATAACCTTTTGGTGAAGACATTTTTCCAATTTGCACCTCCCCTGCCACAACTTGAGGCTGTTTCTCCTCATCCTATCACTTGTTACTTTCAGGTAGTTGTAGAGAGCGATCAGGTCTCCCCTAGCCTTCCTTTTCTCCAGGCTAAACAACTCCAGTTCCCTCAGCTGCTCCTCAAAGGTCTTGTGCTCTAAATTCTTCTCCAGCATTGTTGTTCTTCTTTGGACACACTCTAGCACCTCAGTGTCTATGGACAATGTCCACTGTGCTCTGTAGAACTTAATTTCTCCTTCTCAGTAACAATTACTGAGATCTTAAATATTACAGTAGTACTTAATGCCCCCAGTAATGGTCTGTTGTGCTGCTTTATTAACACAGAGCGAAGGATTGGTCTCCAGCCTCAATTGCCTACAGCTTAATTAGGTATGACACATTACTTCTTGTGCTCAGCTCCTGCAGGGGGATGTTGTATGTTGTTAAACAGCTGCTGGAATCTGCCCGAGAGGGAAATCTATTTATAGGTTATATTTCAGGCTGTAAAGTTTGCAACTCTACTTAGGAAACAGCAAAGTTATAGAACCGCGCTGAATTATTAAGAATGTTCAGTGGCACAGAACAATAACTGTAAAACAAGGGGTCAGACACCGGCGGGCCCCGTGTGGGTGGTGTACGGGGATGGAGAGCACAGGTCACCCCGGGTGCAAGGGCTGCTGCTGAGCAGCAATACCTAAGCGGTCAGAGACCATTAACAATGACCCTCTGGCCTGTGGAACTGGCTGGATCCAGACAGCTCAAAAATAATGTCGCCCCACTGGAGGGACAGTACTTATGCAATGGGAAGTTCTGGGAGAGATTTTCTGACTCAGTGAGGAATCTGGGACCTGGAAGTACAAAGGTTAGTGAAAATTAAGACTTTTTCTACTTCAGGTACTTTGGAAAAAAATGACTTCCTGATGCTCAGTAACATCTTAAGACCAAAGGGTTAGCTATGCAGTCCGGGAGGGCCACGCCATTTCTATTTATCAGGTATCCCATTTGAATTCCCCTACCAAGAACTGAATATTTAGGATTTCCATGGCAACATATTTCTGAACCCATGTTACAGTCAAACTGACGTGTGTCAACTGATACAGGGATCCAGGAGGCAGTGGCTGAATTTATTCAAGCAATCACATTCTCTTTTCCAAGGCTAATGCGCATGAATACTGAGTTAGCAAACTGAATTGACAGGGATTTCGTCTCAATGAACATGTATAATGTTCCAGTCCAGTAGAGTAGCATTTAATTGATGAGTGGGATTATATTTACATAGCAATTATAACAAAGCCAAGGTTGGCTTTATGTGAAAGACTGTTTGCTGTAATATCTTGCTGCTTGGGTGTCCAGGAAAGCTGTTCCTTTATGGGCAAGAAAAAACATCAGCACAGATGCACTCAGTTTTTACATGGGCTTCTTTTCATATTCTGCAAATACTCACTTCATGAAGCCAACTCAATAGTCACTTTGTGGTTGCCTTAGATACATACATTAATTTGCTCCATTATAACTTAGATGCTGATTGTTTAACTGCACGAGTATTAATAGTTATTCACTGCTATCCTCAAATGGCTGTTCGGTGGCTAATGTAAAATGAATAAGAGCTCATGCTAAATCCCGTATAAGTCAATGGGCGTCTTTCTCCTCATTTCATTCAGAGCTGGAATTATCTATCCCCATTGCAGTGCCCCCAAATATTCATTTTTTGTCCTCAAGACACCTCTGCAAGGTAAGGTAATGCCACTGACTCAGTTTCACAGATGGAAAGCTGGGGCAGAAAGTTACCTCAGAATCATCTGGCGAATATACAGAGGTCCTGACCCTCATCGTCCCTTCAGTCTGGATTTCTTTCCGTGGATGGTGGGATGTGGAAGGTGCATGCCTGGGTTTGGTCCAGCCCGGGGTTGGATTCAAGGGGAGGGAAGCAGCTTGAATTCCCAAATGGTCAGACATGATCATCCTCTTGAACTTTGAGAACAGACCGTATTTTAGGTCCATCTTCATTGCTACACTAGGAAGATATCCCCAAATGCCTTACCTAAGATCTGCTGGGCTAGAGACAGGGAAATAAACGTAGATCTCTTGAGACTTTTACCACAAGAAGAGTTTTCTTCTGTTAATCCAGGCTTTCACTGCTCTCAGTCTTATTGCCGTTGAAATTGTCTCCATAGCTGGTATTACAATTGCCTTGTTGACATCATTAGTAAAGCACATAATAGATGGCTGCACTGCTCTGATATTTATCTTTAGGTCAGCAGCTATTGAAACTCCAGAGGCAAATAAGAAAAAGCATAGACTCTTTATTAGTAGAACTTAATTTAACTGTATTTAAACTTCATTAAGGAGTAAAAAAAAATGACCTTTCTTAATGCACTCTTTCTTTATGAAGTATGAAATAAGGATATTAGATTAGTTTGATCCTGGTTCTTATTATGCACACACAGTAGATGAGAATGCAAAAATTCCCTCATTCAGTTAGGTACTCTTGGATGTCAAATCAAAGACCAGGTGCTCCACAAGCCCATTTCCTTTCTTCAGTGTTTTATGTTTCCTAGCCCTGTAATTCCCCCCAGGAAACCAGAAGAAATCTTAATTTCTTGCCCCCTTCCCCCCCATTAAAGTAACAGTTCTGGTCATTTAAACAATCAAGCACATGTTCTTACACTGTCTGCACCTCATGCTATCCATAAATGGTGATGTGGTAACAAAAACCATGGAGGAAAGGAAAGGAAATGACATTAACCTTTTCCATCTGATAAATAAGGGCTCTATTCAGCTGCAATAATCCACATCCTCCCCTGGAGATCCAGTTAATGTAATACCTAAGGGCTCAGTTCATTTAAAATTATTTCCACACTGCCCAGCTGATTTCTTGGTGAATTATTTAGTCCCCAGACTGAAATATTCTCCCACAGCACATGTAAAAGGGCTGGAGCCCTTCTGTAGCTCCCAACAGCCTGAATGTGCGATCAGAGGTGCCAGAGGGTCCGTGACACCCACGTGCTTTATCTGCGCCCTCTAAGTTAACAGGAACCTTTGCACTGATTTTTCATGGGACCACCAGTCCGTAAGCGCTGAAGATATCACACCTTGTCCCCCTTGCTGCTCTTCCTTGTGGGAGGCTTCTCACCTCCCTATCAAGCTTTAAGCACCTGCAGTTTATAGGTGATAAAAAGAGAGTTAGAACTTTGAATGGGTGGAAAATAAGAGCAACAGACTCAGGTGGTTCGAAAAAGGCAGCCTGGATTATGAACGTTGTTGCTGGGGCTTGGGGTAATTGGTGTAGATCAGTGAGCGCTGCGAGGTTCCTCGAGTGATCCACACTCCCAAAGGCTAAAAATGGGAACTGAAATGCAGGTTTTTTCTACCCTTTCCCCCTTTGCAATACAGAGATGGCTCCAGCGTGATGGCCCAGCTGCCCCTGCCCAAGGAAGCTGCAAAGACAAGGGACTGTTTGTGTGCACCGAGACAGATGTTTTGAAAGCAGGACGGGGGAGCAAGGCACACAGAATCCACCTGCAAATCAGTGGGAAACAGTTGTCTAACTTCAGTAGCAATATGTGAAAATCCCAGATCTATTACATTAGTTGTATTGATCCATAGTCAGTTGAAAGCCATGGGTGTCTTGTCATTGGCATTTTGGATTAAGTTCCTACATTATGACACATGTTCCTTCCTTTTTTTTTTTAAAGGGAGTGTAACTAATTGAGTGTATTAAACCAAGGTTGTATGCAATTTTCCAACGTTTCTGATGCTGTAATAAGCTGCGCTTTGAGGGTTCATTAATAGACTGCTGCTAGTTAAACAGGAAAAACAAGAAATCTGACCTCACTGTAGTATTTAATTGAAGTGCATTTATTGACCGATTTTAAGCTGTTATAGCAAGTTTGTTTGCTAAGGGCTGTGGGCCCCTTAGCTCCTGGGGTGGACAATGACGAGCCACACAAGTCTGTGGCAAGTTCCAGGCTTGGATCAGGGGTTTGGGCTGGCTCTGAGCTGGAGGCTGGTACATTCTCCCTTGGTGCTGCTCAGCTTCCCTCCTCCTCCCAGAGCCCTTGTGGGGTCCATACGCCAGAGGGAAAGCAGGAGTGTTGGACCAGGCATCTTTTAGTTCTTTGCTTTTTGGTGTTGCAGGTAAGAGTGTTCAATAAAGAGAATAAACCCCTTTGGACCTGCCCTGCCTCCTGAAGGATTCTGCATGTTGCAAATCTTTGGAAAGATCTGGATCTCCAGCCTCGTAACGCTGAGGAGGGGGGACTGAGAAGACCATTATATATCAGTGCCAAGGCAAGTTACAGCTGCATCTCTCTGCTAGTAAATCTACCTTTGATACCGCGATGCTGAGACTGGCACGCACTTAAGGCTAATACATTCTTATCTCCATCCCATCTGTATTAGAAATTAAGGCAGAAACATGAAGACCGTTACCACGCTGTAACCTTAAGAACAGTTTCTCACTTCATAGCAGCACTCAGCAGGCACTGGTGCGTTCAGCCATGATTCATTAGCGCTGAACTTTGGTGCTGGCCTTGGCTGGTTTTGTCTGGATTCAGTTAAAGTTAACTTGTTCCACTGGCAGGAAGGATTGCTGAGTGGTTGTGTTATCTCTCTGGAAATCTTAAGTAGGAAGCTGAACACGATTGAGAACAGTTGCCTGATAGAGGAGACAGAAAATGCGTTCTGCAGGAGACGGGAGGGATGGAAGTCGGTCCTGGACCAGACGGACACGACCCTCCCTGGCGGAGGAGAAACCCAAGAAGCTGAGCTAGCAAGAGGTGGAACTAGACATTACTGTATATGATTTCAAACTGAATTTGTGTGATGCCCCTTGAATTCACTTCTAATCTAGGTCACCATAATGTTAAACTAAATCAGCTGCTCTTTTGGCAAAAGTTTTGGCACGCTCAGGGCTTTGCGGAGCTGTTGCTTATCGGCATTCTGAATACCGTAACGCCAGCCGTAGTGACGCAGGTAAATGAAGTCTCTGAAACTTCATTGTTATAAACCAGCTGCAAATCTGACCCAGAGGAGATACGGATTCTATTCAAGGAGTCTGCAATGCAAATTTATGCAGATGACTGTCATTAGTCTACTGTATGTTTGCTTGAAACAGCGGGGTAGGGAAGAGACAGCTACTCTGTAGAGAATAGGCCATAGAAATTGCAGATTTGTGCCCAAACTGCCATCTTAGGAAAAGTATTAGAGCACAAAAGATGCTTGCCTCTCAATTCTTTTGATAGATTGCAGAAAAGTAGAAGTGTAAAGGCTGTTTCATCACCAGCCACCACCCCCTTGGCTCCCATCTCGTGGCATTTATTAACAAATACTTCTGCCCGCGAGTCCCCAGAAGCAAAGCTCTGTGTCCGGGTGTGCACAGAACCAGAAGCAGGCAGGGTTCTTCTGTCACAGCCCTAATCTGGGGACCACATTGATACATTCAGGGTAAGATCACTGCCTGCATCTTGCGTGTCACTTTGTAGTAGCAGGAGTTCCCAGCAATGCATTTGTCTGGGTGAGCCAGAACTCCTGGGAAAGCCTGTGCAAGCACAACTGATCGTATTGCTCTGTACTGCATGCACGTCTTTTTACACTGACCTCATTTTTGTGGCCTGCTAAAGATCTCTCCCATCTCTCTGGGATTACTATCACATTTCAGGTGACAGTGACAGCAGGTGAGCTGGTTTCTATGCAACCGAGGCAGAGGATGGAGTAGAACAGGAGTTGAAAATAACCTGCGTTCTGCTGCAAGTACAGGCGGGTTAGCAGCAGCAGAGGCTTCTGGGAGAAAAATGAGGACTTCAGACATCTACTGGTGGCTTTTATTATACATAGTGGTGGTGGGATGCAGGATAAAATGCAGGGCCCAAAGATACCTGTGCTGCGTGCAAAAATCCCTTTCCACTTTTACGAAGATCCTCTTGTCAAGGCTGCGTTAAAGGGGCTGTAGTTGTTGGATCAGTTATCAGAGAAACGCTAAAGGTTTGGGGTCAAATTAGTTTCTGCTGTAAATCCTCTGGTTGCTTCATACTTACTGCAAAGTAAACCTTGAGCCTTTTTGAGAAAAAAAAAAGGGGGGGGGGGGAACTGCTGGGCTCCCAAATGTAGTGTATTTCTCATCAGTTCTCATGTGCTGAAAGGATGGGATTTTCTGTGAACTTTTCCCAAACAGTCTTGCACTTTTTTTTTCTCGTTGAGAGGGGGTGGAGTTGTGCCTAAAAAAACAAACCCAACCTGTCGTTCTCAGCTCTGCCAACCTGTCAGTCCAGCCATGCAAGAGAGGGAGAGAGGCAGAGGAAAAGAAAGGAGGGAGTGAAGCAGAGGTTCTTTCAGATCTCAGCAGACATTAAGGTAAAGCCCATTTCTCATTTCCTTAATTACGCCTGCCTCTCTGTGTGTACATGAAAACAGAAATTCTGTTACCTTAGAGAGTTTTAAACGAACTAAACAACCTGTATGGGAATAAACCGTGTATCTTGCTCAACTGGAAGTGTGTTTTGCCTGTAAAGTGGCAGCTCGTTAGTTGTTGTTTGGAAACACAGTTTCTCTCTCTGAAATTCAGGAGGAGAGTTTGTGTTCATTTCAATATTAAAAAGAGGCAGAGCTTCAGTGCTTGTATGAATACATGTTTGGGAAGGATATTAAGCTGTGTATTTCAGGGCTGAAGCCAGCCTCTAATTACTGAAGATCAGGGTAAGAACTTGTTAGAGGAGGGAAATTCCTCCAAAGTTGCCTGTTGCGGGGTCTTACACCTTCTGGAGCGTTTGGTACGAGCCACTGGTGGAGACAGGATATGAGACCAGACAGACCGTGGGTCTGATCCAGTTTGCCAGTTCCTCCATTCCTCTCTGTCCATTTCTGGTGGGGTTTATTCCACTTGTCATTACCAGAGGAGGAACAAAGGTAAGGTGCAGCACAACTGCCCGCATGAATTCTTGAGTGAGGAGGGCAGACCAGCAGAGACACTTTCAGCTCATACCAGAGGAAATTGAAGGTTACAGACTGTGAGAAATGTTGGCTGAAATGAGGGTGAGTCAGAAGAATCATTCTGCCCCAGAACGTGCCTTGTGAGTCTGGTCTGGGCAACCAGTTTGTTAGAATGATTGTAATAGAGGGAGCCTAGTAGTGAAGGCCTGAAATACAAGAAAGGACACGATTTTGTTACATCTGAATATCTGTGCGTGAGGACCTGTGTGAATGTGTACTTGTGCACAAACACATATAAGGAGTCTGCCGAGAGATTCTGACCTCTAGTATGCCATGGAAATCCACAAACAAAGGTAAGAAAGGAACAATTATGTTAATCCACCTTAGAGGTCCCCCCTATTTCTATATTTCTGAATCCATTTTAAACTGTCCTGAAGACTCTGTAATGTCTTTCCAAGTAGGTTGAGGCTCTAGGAAGGTCACGTAGAAGGTCAACAGGTAGACAGGATTTCCGTGCTGTACATTTAGGGTTTTCATGCCTCCTGCCAAGGTGTGCCTGCTGGAGATCACCTGTCTAGTAATACTAACCTGACAAAACAAGTTGGAAGGTGGTGGAGAAAGACAACACAGTCGTCACGTTGCTCAGTGCATGGGTTGCAATGCCCTTGTCAGGGGTTTGGTTACACACACACTGGCCACTGTGTCTTCCTTGTTGTTAAACTTCCTCAAATACTTGTGCCCGTACCATAGTTTCGGATGGAAGCAGTGGCCACAGCGAGCCCTGAGCCTGGGAAGAAGGCAGAGATGATCCAGGGTAGAGAGGGGTGGTCTGGGAGGTCGTCTGTCCATACGACCGTTCCTATAAAAAAGCTTGAATTACATCACTTTCCTTTCTTCTGGTAGCGTGGTCTCCCGGGAGCACTGAGCTGGTGTTTCTTATTACCCCTGACTCATTCCCCGTGGGGATGCTGATACAGAGTGAGACTATAAGCTTTTAATACACAAAAGAAATTATTTTCTAGAGAGTGTTTTTTGTATTATTATTATAAGCTTTCCTGCCAGAACCAGAATGGAGAGGGAAGTGCTTTTTCAAGTGACCATGGGAGCTGGAGAAGAGGAAGTAATTGCTTCATTTTTGATGGGGATAAACATTCCTACTGCTAGTTACAGTAACACAAATTAGTCACTGAAAGAAGGAAAGGAAGAAAATTCTTCAGCTTTCATGATCTGCAAAGACTTCACTAACTAACCTCAGCACTTCTACATCTTTCCTTTTCTTTGCATGATTTAAAGCAATGCAAAGTAGTCTTGGGGCATCTACACAACGCATTCTGTAACGCTGATGGGCATTTCTGAAATGGGGGCAAACATTCTGGTGCACTTGTTTCATTGCTGCTTTTGAAAAGGTGTGAATGTCCTGACTGGTGCCACTAAGTCATCCAAGCTCCCTGGAGATCAGACAATTGATCTATGTACTGTCAAACACCACATTACGGTGCATGTTGATAAATGGTTCAGCACTGCTGAGCAAATGTCACTTGATCAATGAGAGTTAACCAGCTGCAAAGTCGCTAAATTCAGGCAATGTCCAGGCAATCCATATTTTAGACTGGCTTCGTTAATGTAGCTGTAACAATTCCGCACCGCAACAGGAGGGAAGAAATGTCAGAAATACAAGTCAAGTTCTCAAGATTTCTATATCTGTCATTCTGGAGTCAGAAAAAGCAGGGACTGATGCATTGGTAATTTGTTTTCTAAAGAAACTAAGAAATAAGCTTTTGCAAAGGAAGTGTTACCAGACTAAAAGGTTGAAATCTGAGAAATCCTTCTGCCAGAAGAGGGTCTGAGTGGTTCTTGGAAATATCCGATGGAAAAGAAAGTTTCTGCCTTTCAACAGGCCACTGCTAATTCACCTCTCTCGTGTTCTCCGATGTGAATAAGAGGCTCTAGACTGGCTGATGTCTTGTCCTTCTTTCTTTCTTTCATTAGTTACCTTTGTTGGCTGATACTCTATTCTCACCAGGAGCTTTTGGTGAGAATGTTTGGTAACAGAACATCCATTTCCAGTAACCTATTGTGCAATTAAAATGCCACAGGAGAAATACAAAGAAGCCAAACAACCAAAACCAACCTCAGGTTTCTTCTCTGTTTGCTTTTTTGAATTGGGATAAGAGCTTGATTTGATTCTTCATCTTTTCATCTGGTGTTGTAAAAGCAGGTCAGCTGTCCGTCCTGCCTGGCAGGCAGCAATGCTGTAACCCAAGAAGCCGTCGTGCTGCTTTTCACAAGGAACTGTTCATTTTTTGGAGTTTGCTCTCAGATAGTAGCACTGCTTCCTCCTTTTAAAGCAGTTAAATTTGTGTTTTGGGAGTGCAGACAGGGAAGAATATGCGTCAGCTCCTCAAATGTTATTTGTGGTGACACGCTGGATCGGAGAACTGGAAGAGTGGGGAGTGTTTCAGCCCTTCGCTTCCTGTGGAAAGATTCAGCTGAGGAAGCGTTGAATTTTTGGTTTCTCTCTGCTGTCAACATGGCAGAGGGTAGTAGGTCAATACCAGCCTGAGAAGTTCTAAGAACTGACATTTGATAAAAATCAACAGTCTGAGGAGCAAACTGAATAGAGGCAATTTCAATGGACAACCGTTTTTCAGATGAGTTTTCCTGCACCCCAAAGGAAAACCACACACTAGGTGGTGTGAAATGTAGACTCAGCTGGGTAAGAGAGTAAAACTAGCTGGAGATTTTCCATGTATAAGAACTAAAGGCATCTCCATTCTTGAGGCAACTTCGAACACGAAGGATCGCCAGGTCTTTTTAAAATGTTCTATCTCAAACTGTTTTTAGTTGGCACCCAATTCTGTGCACACCAAGGTGAGGGCATTGACTCTGTGTTGCAGGACCACCAGTTGTTTCTTTGCAAAGCTGCATCCCAGCAGGGATCAAACCCAAAGAAACTTTACCGGCCTGATTTCTGACATGACCAGGTGGCCCAACTTGCTGTCCAAGAGATGCTGATCCTGAGCAGCTATGGGAGAACAAGCGCATTTTCTAACTGGCATTCTCCCACTCAAAGATAGCTTAAATGAAGACAAATCTGAGCCACGGAGATATTCATTTAATACATATAAAAGTAGATGCCATAAAACACAGCCTACTTTCCACCAGAAATCTCAGTAGGGAAATTAAAAATGTCTATTTCCACTCACAAGCCTTAACCAGCTGTTTGACTGCTAATGAAAATCCTTTTAGTTTTCCACAACTAAGTAAGAACCCTTTTCAGGAGTGGCCTGTGGTGAGATTCCTACTGTACTCTTGCTTGTGATAAACTAAAAATACTAATTTCTTCATTGCATTTTGTCACCACAGCAAGCTATTCCCCAAAGGAGCGAGGCAACTGATGCCTCATGCAAAAAACCCTCAAACAACTTCTATAAGTTTCTGTTATTCAGGTCTCAGAAAGATTTGATTTAGGCTGTTTCAATGGGAATAAATAATTAGTGCTTCGCTTTATCTATGTGAGTCTGTTCAAGCCGAGTTAAACGATTGGTGCAGCCGAGTTTTGGGTTGAGGTGCAGTTTCCCTGGTAATAATCAAGAGTGAAATCAGAACCTTTTGAACCGCCAGTGGAATGTGGTTCTACTTGGATGACAATAGGTCACAGCATTTTAATGGGTAAAAACGTAATCCAGTACAATAAGATTTATTGCCACTATGTCATCAGATTGACACTATTCCTGCAAATTCTTTAGCTTGTGACAGACTTCAATTGAAATCTGTTTAGTGGAAAAACTTGTAGAATGCCATTAATCATTTTGTTTTCCAAATCAACCAAAGAGTCTGTGTGTCTCAGGGGGTTAGAAAGAAAATCTTCCAAGCGAGTGAAATTCAACCTCTCTGCACAAAGCCCTAATGAAGGGCTGTTCTGGACACAATAAATGGTTCTAAGAACTAAAGGTTCATTTCTGCAGGGTGCTGAGTGCTCTGGTCCAAGTCTATTGGAGAACTTCCGCACTTGCTTAATTTTACACTAACAAAATAGTTTCCAGTGATTTCTAGGACGGTTATTCATGCTCTTAAACCTGATTGTATTTGCTGACAGACAAGACCTCGCAGGATTAAGTCCTAAACCAACACTGCAAGAAAAGATTCCCTGTTCCGTACAGCAAGGGCATGGGGCAATATTTCATCCCTTCTGCTGACAATTTTCCAACTTCTGCAATAACAAGCCTTTTATTCTGAAAGATCCCAAAGTGCTGTCTAAGCTAATAAAACGCAGCCGCAGCTCGGAGCAACACCGTGAAAGATCAGGACAGGAGAATGTGTCGCCTGCAGTTTGGAGGAGATGGCAGGTCAGGGTGCCCAAGTCTGCCCCGAAGCCAAAAATGCAGAAGACTTGACATCCTTTGGGGTGGCAGTAAGGGACCTCTGTCACACACACACCTCTAGAGCCATCTGGTTTGGTGACAAGATAGCAGAAATGACCCTTAACGTTCATCGTCAGTGGGTACCTCGTTGAAACTTGTACCAATTTTCTTTGCAAGTAGATGGATGTCATTCCCATTCATTTCCCTTTAATATGAAAAGCAGATTCTCCTGGATCATGTGCCTGGTACCGCGCGTATCCTTTCATTGTTGATAGGAGGCTTTGACAACAATAAAACTTAAAGCTAGCAAGTTTTCCTCTCTTTGGAATGATTATGTAGTTATGAAGAACAATTGAGCCAGACAATGACACAACCTGTTTCTTGTCTTCCTCAATGGGAAATGGGCTTTGAGTTTTGTGAGGATGTTCATAAACAGCCAAGAGTGTGTAAGGCAAAGAATGACCTCAAAGCTGAGTTTTACACAGGAGAACAAAGGGATCTCAAGTCCTGATTTGAAAAACACCCGAAGACCAAACCAATGGCATAATATCATAATTATCAACACGCGTCATAATGTTGCTGGAACCTACTGGCCGCTTCTGCCTTTAAACACAAGTAAACACAAGCTCCTCTCCTAATTGCTCTGCAGCTGTCAAGCTTCGTCAAGGCTGTTTGTGCTGGCAGTAGCTGGAGATAACTTCATCTACCGAGCATTCATGTGGACTGGAGATGCATCCTTGCTTCTTTCCGCGGGATGTTTTGTGACATTATTGTTTTCACATTGCTTTCCCTTTGTTACAGTACTTCTGGCTCCCTTCCAGAACCTTTTTGGTTACTTTTTAGCCTCCTTAAGCTGGACTTTCTCTCCTGAGCGTAATCAGCATTGCAGTTGCTCCCGGCCTAAGACACCCTTGCTTTTTCTGTGGGAAACACCACTTGGTGATTTTCACAGGCTTCATTCCCAGAAGATCTTTTTGGGATGAAGTGAATACAGCTTAGCACTACACAGAATGTTCCTGAGGAAGAATGCCACCGATCCAAGCTCGTGTGATCCGGAGCTTGTCAGGCCTTGAGAGTGATTTGAGGTTTAATTAATCACCTACAGATTTGGGTGACTTCTGAGTGACTCTGGCTTTGTGGCAGGAGAAAGTGATGCTTTTACAAAAACAGGAGTAAAAATGTTCCAGGGAAAATATAGGATGAAATATCTCCCACTTAGGCTGGGTATATCACTTTGGAACGTAATTTTTTTGGCCAATCACTTATCTAATTCAGAGTGGATTGGGTGACAACGAAAGTAAGAGCAATTCTGTTCAGGCACGCTGCTGTCTCCAATGACAGCACCCCTGGAAAGTTAATGTCTACTAAACAAGAGAGACATTTATCTCCCAGGTCCACAGCACCTATGAAGAAAAACAGCAAAGTTGTTTCTCCAAACAATCTTTGGGAATTGCTTTGGCAATAAAATCAACTCCACTGTAGTTCAGATATCTTTTTGAGTGAGTGTTGACATCTGTAATACAGCAGATTTTTATTTGATGTGTTTTTGTTAACATCGTCCTGATAAGATCTGCTCGCTTGTTCGCTGTGTTTGCCTTTGAGAAGTGAAACAGGGAGAGCGCAGCTGACTGAGCAGCTTCATGACAAACGTCTTGAAATGAGCCGAACCACCCGTAAGTGGCTCATTCGGGCAAGAGGTTCTGCTGAGGGAAAATCTCCAATGCAAAGATCAGCCGTGGAGGCCAGACCGTGGGCACTGAAAAGAACGTATTGACTTACCCTGAGACAACTGGGGGATCTGCTGATTGAATAAATTCATTACGATGGCATCGAGAAACCAGTTTGTTGCATTCCTGCAGTGATTTACTGTAAAGCCTTCAACAAGTATTTTACATCTCTGCCTCCAATCTCAGGAAGATTTTGAAGCAGGTTGATGTTCATTCTTATTATGTACTTATAGTTAAGCATATGCACAGATGCTTTTCTTAAATTTGAACCCAGTGGTGGGAGAGAAGAGACAAGCTTTAAGAGGAGATTCTGCTTTTTTCATATTTCTTAGAATACTAATCACTGTGTCCAGATCTCACTCAGGTGGTCGGGAATAAGCTGTGGGACAGTTGCAAGAGACTGAAGAAGAGGTTATGCAACCCGCACACTGAGGTAAAAATAAAACTCTTAAATGTATGGTCCAAACACACACACGATTTTCCAGTTCCACGTTATTTTAATTATCTGACTTGCAAAACACCAACATACTGTAAATTAGACCGCTGAGCTTGGGAAGAGAACGACAGCTGAAAACAAGAGTGGCCAACATCATGCTGTGCGTAAGTCCTGAAAAAACAACCGCAGCGTTTCAGAGTAACCTGCCTTTCCAGATGAGCCGCGGCCGTGCCCAGGCTCACGAGGATCCCCGTGCGGAGGTTCAGCCGTCTGCTCCGCAAGGTTGGAAGTCATCTCTGAAAGAAGCAGCCCATTCCCAAATTTCCTGTAGGCTCCAGTGGAGTTAAGTAGCAATATGGAAAGTCAGCATTCTGCCAAAGTCTGTGAACCGAAGCAAATGAAGATTTTTTAAAGCCCGTGTTCCTTAGAAAGTATTGCTGTGATTCCAGCAAGCCCAGCCAGCTCTGAAGAGCGGGGATGGATCCTGCCCACGCTGATACTGAGAAACCCAACAGCTCCATCTGATCCAAACCCAGAAATCAAAGACAAGCCCTTCACTGACTTCAGTAGGGTTTGGATCAGGCCTCTGATCTCTGAAACCATTTAATAGATTTCACAGGCTTTTAAAAAGATGTGACATGTATAGCCCAACAAATATGGCAGCGTGTTTTGGTTTGGATGAAGAACCTGAAACTGGAGATGCCCTGGAGGACTGGGGGCCTTGGCTGAGCAGCTCCGGTCATGGGAGCTACATGGGATCCTCCACTAGACCTGAGAGAAGATCGTGTTTAGACATATCAGATGTATCTATATTCACAAATGAGAGCCATACAGAAGAGCAGTAGTCGTTCTTGACCTTGTTAATGGTTGATAAATGGACCTGTTGAAGCACAGGATTTGATGGCCTGGTTTCTCTGACTGCGTGTGTCAATGTCAGTCACAGAAAATTCTGGTGCTTTTCCTAAAACAAAAAAGCATCGATACATTGTTTGACTTGATCCTTTGCTAATACTTACCTCAAACTTTTTGATTTGGGAATCAGTCTGGAAAACCTGAGACAGCAAGTTTTTTGAGGTATTTCCGAAAAGATTAGGACACAGTGGATGTGATTCATTTTACGTATTTACATGTTTCATTTTGTTTGTTTGTTTTTTCCTTCTCCCTTTCATTTCTTAAAGAGTGCAGTGTAAAATGATATTTTCACTGTTAGACCCTACTTCAGTTTTGGAAAATGTAAAGTCTTTGGTGACTTAATTGGCATTTGAGATATTTTATTAAGTGGACTGCAACAGCTTCTGGGTATTGTGGAATTCCTGCTGAGGTCAGTAGCCCAAAGTTGAGATCGGCAGAAACTTGTAAGTGTTCCCGTTTGACATTGGAAGTTAATAACTGGTGTCAAGCTACATCTTAGGAAACTTTCTGCTGGGGTAGAGGAAAAAAGAAAATCAGAGATGCTCAGGCTTCCTACTCAGATCTTACTTCTCTCATCTGTTGAACAGAGCTCACTCACGCTGTTAACTTGGGGTTCTGTTTTATTCTATTCTGTTCCGTATATGAAATACAATAGCGAGGCGTCTGATCCAAACTCCGCTGACACCAGCACAGGGCGTTCCATTGTCAGAGCCGCAGCCTTTGGAGCTGGCAGGATTCAGACTTGCACAGGCAATGTAAGGCGGTCTCTGATCTTCACATAACCCTTTGGGGAAAGCCACGTAAGTTTTCCCTCTCTGAGCTGTTTTTGCAATGTGTGCACACACGGGGAGACACAGAACCGGGGAGCACCGAGGTACATGGGACAGCAGGAGCTCGCTGGGGTGCCCCAAAAGAACAGCCCTTTATCTCCTCACCTTTCTTATTCTGCTGACATACTGGAATAAAGAGCACAAGTGGGAAGACAGTCACTCCACATTCTTATGTCGCAGTGCCTTTCCCTGGATATTTGGTTTAGAGTGTACTCCAGAAAACAGGAAAAAAAGGAGTACGCGTTCTGCCTCAGGAAGCAGAACTGCACAGCGTGACGTAAAGGAAACAGCTCCCGAGACTGGAAGAACCCTTTTAGAATATCAGCTCTTGCCCACCCCCAAAATCTTACATTTTTAATGATCTGTTGTGTTTTGAGAAGAGATATAACAGCACTGAATTGTGGCAAAAACAGAGCCGAGGGTGTTGGCTCTGTTAAACGAAAGTGGTCAGCATTATCTAATCTGATTCTATCATTGTTCATGACCTGCCACTTACCTATTGTTTAATACATTATTATATTACATCATGTCTATTAAGAGCTGCAACAAACTGTTCTACTGTTCCCTGCCAGCCAGATCTGGTGGAAAAGTTCCTTGAAGAATTTTTCTGTGCCTCCGTAGGCTGAATGTAACCCCTGAGGTTCAATGTGGGGAGAAATCCCGCTGCACACGTCCATCTGCAGAACTATTGACATGAACCTGCGCTGAGCGTCGCTGCAGCCGTCAGTGCGTCAGGGGAGGAGGAAACGATAGTTAGCGCTAACACTTGCATTCGATTGCCTCACAGCCAACTTGTGTTTAAACCCGGGGGATTCCACCTGCTGAAGTGCAGAATAGGTTGGCTACTGGTTTCCAGAGGGAGAAGACTGGTTATAAAATGCATCTTTTCAGCTGTTCTGTGTCTGTGTGTCTGGTAGATTTTCAGGTGTAGGATGTGCACCAGATATACCATTTTTAAGAACTGAGGCTACAGGGGCCTGCGCAGTCAGAGACTCTTTGGTCTTACCGGCTCAATACCACAATGCAAAGGGCTTGGAGCTGATGGGCAGAGAACGGGAAGGAGGAATTTTCGGGCAGGAGGAGAAGACAGTGGCCGTGGGTGGATCCAGCAGCTCCATCCAGGTGTGGGCCATGCTGGACACACACCAGGCTCACCTGGGAGGGCTGGCTCAGGTGTTTCTATGGTTGTTCTGCCCCCTGGGACAGCAGCTGCTGAGAGACAAGGGTTAAAAAGAGGAGGAGAGTCCTGAGAGTCAACAGTTGGAGGTTTCGCCTCTGCCAAATTGTCTGAGACAAAGAATGGCAGGGAGGCCCGACATCAGGAGTTTCAAGTTGCCAGCACTTTCCATTTCTCATGGTATTTCAGTGTTTCCACTGCTTGTTCCTGGCTAAAACCAAGCAGTGCATACAGTGCAAATAAATTAAAATAGACGTTTGCAGCTTTGTACAGATTTGGGGAGCTGCTCAGAGTGGTGAGCAGGGGGCTGGGTCACTTAAACCTGTCCTGTGGCTCTGAAGTGGGGAACCAGCCTTCAGCAAGGAGCAATTTGAGAGTCTGTCATCTCAAACTTAAGGGGCCAAACTGATTTCCTTTTTTTTGGTTTTGTTTTAAGGAGATCTGGTTTCACTTAGATGAATTAAATGTCAATATATCTGTTACTGCGAGTTGTTTCAGTGTAGATTACAGCACCATTGCATGACTCTGTGCAAAAGTCTCCTTTTCCTCCAGCTCTGAGCTAAGCCTATTCAAAGTTTTATTTCTGTATTTGCAATCTTCTCTTTTGCTGCCGCAAGACCTGCACACTCACGGGGATGGAGAGGAAAGTGCTCCGTGCATGGTGACCCCTGCAGAACTGAGTCCCAGTGCAGCCCTACCAACCTCTGCTGCTCTCTGACATCTAAGCTCAAGTGATCTGAACAACGAAGCTTTTCTTTTAAGGGGCAAGCTGAGCCATCTAAAAGCTTTGCTCCGATGCCTTTAAAGATATCAGTGTGCATGTAAGAAAGTTCTGTGCCTGAAGTTCCTGACTGGGCTGTGTTAGGTCCCTTTGCAAAGAAGAATGAAAGGAAAGAAGGAAGGGAAGAAAGAAGGAAGAGTCTCAATGCTGTCGTATAATAGACTTAATTAGATTTTGTGGGTGGTGTTTGGTTTGGTTTTTTTTAAGGAACAAGTATTTGATTCAGTTCCAAAGCAGCTCAAAAGGTTCCTACTTGTCACATTTCTGGTCTCGGAGCTGAACGTCTTCCAGGGTTACACAACAATGACTAAAACTGGAAACCTTTCAGACCATTTCCAGAATGAAGCAGGAAACTGAGGTGATTGCTAAACCGAGGCTGGAGAAATCCACTTCCATGTGTGTGGGGTTAGGGTGAGAGTACCCAATTTCATGGGGAGCTTTCAAGTTGTTTTCTTTTTGATTTAATCTCAGAACAGAATTATTCTGGAACCAAGATCTTCACATTGTTTTGCTTAATGTTTTACAAACAGGCTGTTGACTGAAGTTGTCACTGAACAAAAATTCACCCCTACTTGTTTACATAAGGGGAAAATGTAGTCATAAAATGGGTGTAGCAACAACTTGGTAGGTATTAGGTTAAGGTGCAATGTAGAGATTATCCTCATAAAACACTGAGCCCTACACTCAAAATACCAAGATTAAATTGACGATTACATTTAGTGAAACTCTTTAAAGGCTGAACTCAGTGCTTAAGGCTCTTCACCGTTGTTCTGGGCCAGCTGATGAAAATCAAGAGCTCAGGTAGAGCTGCTCTATTCAAGAGGAACTAGATGCAGGTGATAAATACGATAAAAAGCCTTGGTTCTGCTAGTGTTTGCTCTGTGGTAGCTCTTTGCTGGATAGAAGTGTTTGGTTTGTTCGTCTTCTGCCACTTGCTTTATGACCCTTGAAATACAGGAATTTCCTTACCTTTGTCCTATATCTAACTGGGGGGACACTTTCAAAGGTATGAACACAGGTCTCTGGAGCAGTTCTGTGTCTCCCTGTATCCAGCACAGTAAGATCCTAGCCTTGGCGTAGATAATTAAGAATATACACTGATTTTCTGAACTCTGAGTCTGATACATATACGCTTCAAAAGAACTTCTGAACCCTCTCCGAAATCATTGAGATTTCTCTATTCCTGCCATCCTGCCTGCCTTCACTGCTCCGTTTTTCGCTCTGATAAGTTCTTATTTGCGGAGGGAAATATGTTTTTAAGAATAGTCAGCAAAAGTACTGCAAATTTCATCACAGCTCCTCCTCTGAACAGTTTGCAAGAGGAGGCTCATGATGTGTACAGACTTGCCCAGAAATAAAGGGGAAAAACCACAGAAAGTAAAAGCAAGACACAAAAGGGCGACAGTTTGTGTGCGAGTGTTAGAGGAAGGTGAAAACACTTCTGGCAACATCTGAGAATCATTTGCAGCAACCAATTCATAAGCTTTAGTGAGTAGAGAATGTTTTTAAATCCTCCCCCACCCCCTTTGCTAATCTTTACCAGGTAGCAGGACCTTTAATGTGATTCATATGGTTTTCGTAGGGGTGTGTAAAAGATTTCCATTTTGCAAAGGCAGATTTTTGAAATGGCTCTAAGATTTGAGTTGGTAAGTGTGGCGGTAAGTCTGTGGCCTTCTCCCCTTTAAAATGTGGTCGTTATAATAGTCTTCAGAATGTTCTGCGTGTCTGAGCAGAGCGAGCGATGAACATCTGGCTTCACAGCCTCGCCGCCTCTCGTTGGGAATAGGAAAAGCACGTGCCTGCTTAGAAGTGTCCCCATGAATGAAGTGCAGATTGTAATTCAGACTTACATAATTCCGAAACGTTGGCGGATGGTTTTTGAGACTTAAATGTTTTTCTGAGCGACATCAGACAATGTAAAAGAGTTATTAATTATGATGCATGATTGTTATTGCACTCGGGAGACTGGAAGAGGTAGCCTGGAAAAGCGCAGATTTGGCTTTACCTTTAAGCACACCCCAAATACTGGGCAGCGTTTTGAGATGTTTTTGAGTGGCTGAGGAGGCTTTTTCCTAAGCCTTTCAAGCACATTTGGGATTTTAGGTCATCTGGGGCACGTCTCCACTGTGCGATGCCAAATGGCTCGGAGCAATCCAATTTTCAACACGACGGAGAAAGATTAACGCAGATCCTGAGAGCAACGTATGTCTGTTAGCATTCCCTGCACCGATTCTTTTTTTACCCCGTCCCGCTTTAGGGCTAGATTATTCGGCTGTGGTTTAGAAAGCTCCGTGTCACGTTCCCTTTCTTATTACAGACAGACTTCAGATTGTTTGGCAAAATCCAATCTAGCATCTTACTACATGGCTTCATCTATACCAGTCAAAAACCCATCACGGGCGTCTGTGAGCTTATAAACGTTGCTACAATCTGTACTTAGGAAAGACCCTGGGTAAAGTCAGAGTTGTCGCGCAGGATCCGTCACAGTCGCAGTTGTGTCCGGTGTGTGACAGGCTACCGGAAAATCAGGGTTTTGCATGTGTGACAGTCCGGGATTCTTCCCAGCGCCAGCGCTATCCCAAGATGGTGCCAGCAAAACACCATTTCTGAAATATGATGATTTGCTGATGGCAAGAGCAGAGAGTGGAATCAACTCAGTAGCCTCTGATTCAGGAGCTGTTTAGTCCCTTGTAGAGTCCCAGGATGTTTGTGAGTGTTTTCACAGAGCTCTAGTTTGAATCAGTCAGTAAGGAAAACAGTATAAGCTTAAATATGTTTTTTATTTAAGATTATATTGGCTCCTGATTACAATTTGCTTCATTTTCACACCTCACATTATGAGGTTCTTAAAAAAAAATAATAACTCAACAGTTTCCAGTTTTTGTTTGTTGTTAAATATGACTTATAAAATGTTAAGTCAAAAGTCTTCAATAGACTGGGCTACACTGTTTGTTTAAAGCTATGAGTAAAGCAAGTCATATGAATGTTTCCAAAGACTGTATTCCAAGAAGTATTTTTGGAAACATTAATGTTGTGTTTTTTAATGAAGGCCACATTCTGAGGCTACGACACCATATGTCACATCCATTTCTGTACCGAATTAAAAAAAAAAAAAAGAAAAAAGAAATGGAAACTATGTTTGGCTTTTAAGTGTTTTTGGAATAGTGTCTGTGCATGCTTGTCATTGTTCCTTGGATGGGAGCAGAGTTCTCGCTCTGTTAATCTAGTCCATCCAATATATATTACGCTCTGTGGGCCTGACCGTGAAGTGTGTGCAGTCACTTAAACTCAGGTGAAGTGAATGAAGAGCTGAGGAAAAAAACCTACCGCTTCTTTTTTAAAAGCTCCTTTTCCATGAATCTGTTGGCTTCATTGTGAACCTGCAGCTGAACTTCTGTCAGCTGAAACCTGCCGAGAAATGAGAAAAGTAGTTGTCATTTTTCCACCGAAAGCTTAGAATTTTTGGAAGAATAAGGACTGTTTTCCCTGCAAAATATTGGCTTTTTTCCTTCAGAAATATCTGTTAGAAGCATGGAATTTGGCAAAAGTTTGTGACGGTTCTCGCTGTGTCCCCTGTCCCTTCCGACTTGTTGAATTTGGTGTGTAAGCGGTTGGGATGTGGCAGAAGGAGCTGGAGACCTGCAGGAAAAAGCATTTGCCTTTTCCAGTGCCGTATCCTACCAGTAATTCATGAGCATCCTGTAACTGATTACTTCAGCTGAGTCTTTCCTTTTTTATTGGATTCCAGTTGATGAGGTCTCAGTTTCTACCATAAGTTCTTGTTATTAGTCGCTGAACGTATAGCCTGGCGCTCCGGGAGCTCATCTGGTTGCAATCTGCGCAGACATCCGAATTCACAGCGCTTCCTAAATTTGTGTCATCCACAAATTTTATTAACATACTGCATGTTTGTTTCAAACTCATTAATAAAAGTTTAAATACTTTCTGGCAGCTGGATTTTTTGGGGGGTGTTGTTTTAAGGAGTGATTTGTGAGGCTTTCCAGGACCTCAGAGAGGTTTCTTTTTCACTTGAAATGTAAATACCTACAAATTGAACAAATATGTCTCTGTAGCACTTGCCCGGTAAAGTTCAGTTCCACGACCAGGTTTTTCTGGGCAATAGTCAAACACAAATAATGATGAATGATTGTGTGGTTGATCCATTTTCTGGTTAAAACACATTAGCACTGAACTTGCCTGCCCATGCTACTGAAGCTGATGTCTGAATGTGGGTGTTTTCCTAGACATTTCTTCTAATGGAGGAAAACAAACAAACATGCAGCAAACAAATCATTAAATACTTCAAATATTTAGCTGACTTTAAGAGGGTTCGTGCCATTCGTCTGACCCTTCATGAGAGCCTGTTTGAATGCTACTTCACCAGGATATTAGAGAGATACTTATAGAGGGGTCACCACAAAGCCTTTTGATTTCTGGTTTCATCTACATACCAAATTTTAGGATTGATATGGACATTTCTAACTGGTTGAATTTCTAGCTGCCTCATATTTCCAGGCCTTAGTTTTTGGGCTGTGTTGTGTAATGAACGTCAGAGTTCGTTCTCTTGGGAAAATTGCTCATGGCGGCCACAGAGTGAATGTATTTGGATTTGGTGTTACACAGTTCTGGCATAGGAAATTCAAGCAAAAATAAACTTTTTCTTTTATTTCATAGATTTCCAATGAACAAAGAAAACAAGTAGCCCCTGGGACCGCCAGTGTGTTCTGTAAAGTGCTACCACGAGGCAGGTATGAGAAAGACGACTGAACACGGTGGTTGCTATAGGCCCGTAAACACCCAGGGAAATAAGCTCAGTTACCGAGGCACTTGTAAAGAAAGCCCTGAAACAGGGATGAAAAGACCACAGAAGCGGTTTCTCCACAAGGACGGCAGCTGCAACGTGTACTTCAAACACATCTTTGGGGAATGGGAGAGCTACGTGGTGGACATTTTTACCACGCTGGTGGACATCAAATGGCGCCATATGTTTGTGAT
The DNA here is from genome assembly GCF_036013475.1 of Columba livia. Classification (NCBI taxonomy): domain Eukaryota; kingdom Metazoa; phylum Chordata; class Aves; order Columbiformes; family Columbidae; genus Columba; species Columba livia. The sequence continues at coordinate 11,900,557 of NC_088619.1, forward strand.
ATTCTCCTTGTCCTATGTTCTTTCGTGGTTGCTCTTTGGACTAGTCTTCTGGCTGATAGCAATGCAACATGGAGATTTACTCAATGATGATGAAATAACCCCCTGTGTTGCAAATGTCCATAGCTTCACAGGAGCTTTCCTGTTCTCCCTGGAAACCCAAACGACCATTGGTTATGGTTATCGCTGTGTCACAGAAGAGTGCTCTGTCGCAATCCTCATGGTTATCCTACAGTCGGTGTTAAGCTGCATTATTGACACTTTCATAATTGGAGCAGCCTTGGCGAAAATGGCCACAGCTCGAAAAAGAGCTCAAACCATTCGTTTCAGCTATTACGCTGTAGTCGGCTTAAGGGATGATAAATTCTGCCTGATGTGGCGTATTGGTGATTTCCGACCAAACCACATGGTCGAGGGCTCTGTCCGAGCTCAGCTCCTGCGCTACAGGGAAGACAAGGAGGGGAGAATGACCATGGAATACAAGGACTTGAAGCTGCTAAATGACCAGATTATCCTTGTTACACCAGTGACAGTCGTGCATGAAATTGATAGTGAGAGCCCCTTGTATGGTCTAGACCGGAAAGCTCTGGCCAAGGACAACTTTGAAATCTTGGTCACGTTTGTCTACACAGGTGATTCAACAGGAACTTCCCATCAGTCAAGAAGCTCATATGTCCCCAGGGAGATTCTTTGGGGCCATAGGTTTAATGATGTCTTGCATGTAAAGAAAAAATACTATAAGGTGGATTGCTTACAGTTTGAAGAAACCACAGAAGTTTATGCCCCTCACTGCAGTGCCATGCAACTGGATCGGAAGGAGCAAGAATGGAGCCAAATTGGGAAAACACGGGAAAAAGAAACAGAGACATCAGCACTGGAGGTCAAGACATTTAATACGAACCAAAAGTCATTTAGTGCGGTTGCTCTCGTCACCAGTTGCGAAGATCCAGAAGACTCAGTGACAGCTGTCGATCAGCCTTCTGAAGAAGTTTCTTATCAGAAAGCAGCTGTGACCTTGAGTAGGCTATCAATAGAGTCCCAAATCTAGCTTTTTACAGCAATTAATATCGCTTCCAACAAATTCTCCCAGCGCAGCTTTTAGAATGTAAACAATGAACTCATATGCACAAGTATTTATATTGTAAACCTCGCTGACAGCGTGTACGGGGTAATACAGCGCTGAGCTGCTAGAAGGAGTTTCATTCTGCTTAACATGGGTATCAGTAACAGATAAAACCAGCGAATGTTTGGTTGACTAGACAGCTACTGCACTTGAGCAGACTTATTGTAAACTATTCCCCTGCAGGGACCAATGTTGGACGTACCCAGAGACAGACAGAGATCTGGGCGGGGAACTAAACCAACGGAGCGTGCCCTTGAGGGCAGAGTTTTTCAGATTCATTTGGGAGGCCGGTTCCCAGTCCCTCCAGGAGGCTCCGAAACTCCTCCACTGTCACAACAACCCGTTGTGCTTCGGTTCCGATTGCACCTCTCAGGGTGAAGTCCCCATCCTAGGGTCACACTGGTGGATCTATGGGGCTGTTCTTTGTAGGGGGGAGTGAAATTCCGGTTCCAAATCAGGTTGAGCCTCAGAGAGACGGTCACGTTTTTAGTGTGAGCTGTGCAATATTTTAAATCAAAATGTCTTTCATTTCAGAATGTCAGCCTTGCATTTCTTTTGAGTATAGTATGCCTCTTTAGAAAGGCAAAGATCAATCTAGAGACCAGTGTGATTTTGTCAAAATGTAATGCTTTTATTCATCTGAAATGACTGTGTAAAAATGACCTTTCACAGAGAAATTCAACATGCTCAGCTGTCAGCTCAGTTTGGAAAAGAGGAAAATGTCCATGTTTTGAGGTTGTCTGTGACGTGGAAGTTCCATACTCTGCACATCTCTGTCATTATTCAATAAGCAATATCTCATCATGCTTTTTTCCCCCCCTTGATGATTACAGTTGATTTGCATTGTGTTTAATTATCATGCTAATATAAAAATAATTCTCTCTGAATTTGTGGTTGTCTTAAAAGGGATTTATCTCACCTGACCTCGGCCATCAGGCAATTGTGTGGTTACTGGAACTGTTCTCCTGTCCTCACAGGGGAGTTCATCCTGTCTTCCTCGGGCATTTTAGGGAGCTGAAGGCAATTGGATGTGTTTATCCTGGAAATGTTCATCCCTCTCCATTTATTGTTGAAGGAGATGACTGTTGTGGAAACGCTGGCTAACTTTAGCCTGCTAAAATTAGGCCTGACGAGTCATTCACATCATCCTGACTAATCAGAAGTTTTTGTGAGCTCATCACATTTAATGAAGAAAAATCACATGCTGAATCGTTTTTCCTGAAATATGCTCCATATTGTAGTAGTGCTGCATTATGCCAATGTATCTTGCTTTTCTCTTTTGCTCGCACTTATCTTTGGATATACATGATCCCTTTAGGTAAAATGGAGCATATTAACAAGTCTGGGAGGAGGTGGCTATTCCAAAGCTCATTAATTGGCTTATTTTATACCCTGAATCAGCAGCAGCATCCATCTAGATCTGCAGAAGAAAACATCTTATTGTATCCTGGAAGTGAACACTAGCAGACATTGGAGAAATAGTCTGAAAAATCAGAAGGAATGTAGGAAAATGTGTAAGGGTCTCAGTACTTATGTGGTGTTGGAAAAATGGTATAAAATAGAATATAAGCTTCAAGACACATGAAGTAATCCTTCCACACTCCTCTGCCTTTGAAAGGTCTCGGCTGGGTTGCTTTATTTGGTGTTGGGCACTGCACTTTGGGGAAGACATGGAGCAATCTGAAGAAAATCTGGAGATCTAGAAAACACGTCAGCGAGGAAGCGGGGAAATAAGGTGTTTCAGTGCAGAGAAGGGTTAGGAAACAAAGCAACGGTTCTCAAATAGAGGAACTGCGATTCAAGAGAGACGGACAATCTGTTGCCTGTATCTGATGGGCAGGACAGGAAAATGTGGTCACTTAGTGCTTATACACGTGGGGGTATTTGCTTAATTACTTAGGTAAAGCTACTCAGAGAGATGAGATACTACTGCGAGGTGTAATCAGAATCTCCACAGTATCTTCAAAAGGTGCCTATTTCAGGTGCTCTTTGTAAAAGAAGCTTCCCTTGTGAAGCTCGGCTGCCCTTCCCCTCCCGGCCGTGTGCTGCGTGAGCCTCCCGCGCTCATGGAAATGCTTTCCTTGACATGATTTTCCTGTAAGTGAAAGTACCAGGAGTCTGATTGAGCGTTTTGTCACATGCTTCTTGGTATAGATAGAGATAAATACGTGAGCATGTATAGTAATGTATGCTTTGGCATATAAGTCAACCACTAACTGATGAGGGTCAGGAAGAAACTTCTCTCCTGGGCATGTTAATTCATAACAGGCTACTCTACAATTTCTTCTACTTTTATCTGAAGCATCTGATACCAGCCAGTGCTGGAGCCAGGATACTGGTTGAACCACTGCTCTCAACCAGTCTGCCTTTTTCTGGGTTTCTCTGTTTGATATTTTAATTTCATTTATCACAGTATAGAAACTATGTACAGTAAAGCATGCATCGCATTTTTATGAAGAAAGACACAGAAATAAAGAACATGCCTCTACCCCACACCTTGTGAGAGCACATTGGACTTTTATTCCCTTCAGCCGCAGTTTTAAGCTTCCATATCTTTTGCACTAAGAGGTCATGGAAAGATTTAGAAGGTGCAGAGCGGTCTTTTGACTTTAAGATATGCCAAATCACAAGCAAACCCACAAAGTTATAAATACATTCTGTGGAAGCTTCTTAGCATGAGCTCCGTTTGTTTGGAGGAACAAGCCAAGCAAAGCCCCGCTCAGACACCCCCATGTTTCTGTCCAAGCGTTGGGAGCTTGGACTCACCCTGCGACCTCCTCACCCCGCGAGGGGTCTTTGGTGGCACCAGGTGGATGCGACAGGAGTGGACGGAGGTGCGGAAGGGCTGCACAGCCACACAAAATGTGCAGGCTCCTTCCAAAACTACTTTTAGGTGAGGCCTAACTTGGTAGAGCCAGTTCTTGCGTCCTTGCCTAGGAGAGGACTTGGGAAAGACTCTTGCAGGACCCTGGTGTGCAGCAGCTTTGGGTAAGTAAAAGGAAGGCTCTACGTCACCCGTCTGCTCTTTCTAGATGAGGATATTATTGTTTTTTTAAATTCATCATTGCAGAGCTGAGCAATGCAAAAGCAAACAAGACTATCCGAAACCCAAGAAAAGTAATAACACCTGCATCCTCGCAGCAGAAACTCAGCCCTAACCCTTGAGCCGTGCCTAACGACTGCATCAAAGTGCCCACCAGTCCAAAGTGAAGTGTCTGGCTGCAACCTGGGCTGTTCAGTGAGTTGGGAGCTGAAGCGAAACACAAGAACCCTCCTGATCTCCCAAGAATTTGCACATGGGCACAGGGGCTTCAGAGGGCCAGAGCATCGGGCTGACGATCAGCAGCCTCTTCCCAACCGCCACACGCGGTGATGGGTATTTTGGAGCTGGAAGCTGCTCACCCTGTTCCCCTCTTTTCCACGAAATTTACCAGATGAAGCAAAATTGTATTAATAACAACAAAGAGAAAAGACAAACCACTTTGCGTTGGACTCCTGCATCATGATTATAGCTGCATCTCGTTTCTTTTCTCTTGGAAAGCAGCATTATTGTTCTGGGTCAAGACTAGTCTATGTCAAAGGGAATATAATAAGAGATTATTATATCATTTATTTTTCCAGATTTTTCTTACCACTGTTCATGAAGGCTGCTGGCATTTCCCTCCCAATTACCACGTATCATTTAGTGCATATTTTCAGTGAAGCTGATTTTCAGATGTGGGCATGATATATCCCTTTCTTTATCCCGTGTTTCTGTGCTGCCCACCTCACCCGGAGCATTACAGTTACAGTTAGTTCAGGAAAGAACAGGTACCTCTCTGGGTATCTGGAGTGTTTGTGTGCAAAGGAAAAATTGCTCTCGAGGTTTTTTTAGCTCTTATTTTTGCTGGTTTTGAACTGGGAACCTGCAAACAGAAAGAGTTGGTGTCTCTGTGGTGGCCCAAGAGGCCCTTTTTGGGAAGCATCTGACAACAAATTCGCTTCCAAGCAGACAAGAAGCATGAGAGAAATGAAACAAAAATGAAAGAAGGAGCAGTTACAATTTTAGTTGGGGCTGAAAACTGTGGATTGCTTAAAATCACAACACACGAGCTGCTTAAAATCACAACACAGGAGCTGCTTCCAGAATGTAAAGCTTTTCTTGGGGTCAGTCCCCGTGGCTGAGAAGATGATGGAAGAATCAGGAAAACATCAGGCAAAACCGGTATGAAGTTGGATAATTCCATTTCGGGCTCATGTTGCTCCCTAGAAAGCTCGGATTTGTTTTGTGATATTAGAATCAGAATCATTTTGGTTGGAAGAGACCCTTCAGGTCATGGAGTCCAACTGTAACTTGACTCTACCACTAAAACGTGTCCCTAAGAGCCTCATCTATGTGTTTTATAACCCCCTCCAGGGATGGTGACTCCACCACTGCCCTGGGCAGCCTGTTCCAGTGCTTTATAACACTTTCCGTGAAAAAAAGTTTCCTAATATCCAATCTGGCGCAACCTGAGGCTGTTTCCTTTTGTCATATCACTTGCTATTTGGAAGAAGAGACCAACACCCCCCATGCTACAACCTCTTTGCAGGCAGTGGAAGAGAGCGAGAAGCTCTCCCCTCAGCCTCCTTTTCTCCAGGCTCTATTGCCACCCATCAGGAGATGTTTCCTTCATGCTCCGCAATACAAAGTTACGTGGAACCATCAGAAACGCCCCAAAACTTCAACCCCCCCCCCCCCCCCCGCGCCGGGTCACCGGCCGCGCCGCCGCGGGCCCTTGGGCGCCACCTGGCGGCCTCCGGCGGAGCAGCCGCGCCGCCCCCCCCCGGCCCTTCCCCGCCTGTCCCGGCCGGGCTCTCCCGCTCCCCCCGGGCTCTGAGCGCCTGCCCGGGGGCACCTCGTTGGGAGAAAAGCGCCGTCAATGGCAGCGAACACCTGCGCTGAACCCCCGGCTCTGTTTCCCTATTGCACTGAGAGTCACCATGATTTAGGATTTGTCCCCAGCGATGCGTCCCCCCGGCCGTTTTTAAAAGCCGCATAGAACGGTGGGGTTATAACCACAGCATAAGCGGGGAACCTGTTGTCAGCAAATTCCCCGACCATCCCAGGCAAATTTGGGACCAGAAGCTGCAGCTTCCTATCCCTGCCTTCTCAGGCTCAGCAGAATAAATCAGACTCAGACAGTAAAAGATTTTGGTTTAAAAGTTGACCTGACATGTGCTCGGTCCAGCTGATTTATTCTATATCATTCCTCTTTATATATAGCAGCAAAAGCTGAGAGGTTGCTTGATTTGCCAGCTTAGGTATATATAGCCAGTCAAAACTGGCCACACTCCACTAGGAACTTTTCAAATAGGGCAATGATCTATTTGTGGCCAAAGATACTGACTTCGAGAGGTATCAGTGACAAGAAGCGAAATGCTGCTTGTTTGTTTGGACCAGGGAACGTGTGTGCGTGTAGAAAGGCAATACTAACGTTTATTATGTAAAACTGCACACAGAAGGGCTCCAAAATAGAAATGCCTTAATAATTATCTCACATTCAGTGCCATGTCCACTTTCTGAGCGCGCATTTTCCATTGAACAGCTTCGTGCGTTCTCTCACGCATGGGAGTAGCTCCAATTAAACATCTGCTGAACCATCTATATCATCATCCTTCTTCACATCCTTTCTTCGGGCTCTCGGTGGTGTGGAGGAAGCTCCACAAGTGTCAGGCAGCTGCTCCGCTCCCACTACTGGGCATCGTGTGTTTGTTCCTCGCGTTTCCCCATCTTTGATCACAGGGTGTCTCTCCGACTCGCCTGACAGGGGAGGGACTATTTTGGGACTGATATTAGTTTATCAGGATTCCTGCTTGGTCCAGGTGCCAAAAGGACCTGATGACCTATATGTGACTGTTGTGCAAAACAGCAATCGAGGAGACAGTCCCAAAGCCTCCCCAAAATCACCGCTCCCTACTGTGTCTATATTGGGTGTCTCTAAGCACACTTTCCTGGTAGAGACACCTTTTCCGTGGCATAAACTTTCAAATTTTGAGTGACAAATGTTTAATTGTGATGGGAGTGCCCTAAATAAGGCACAAAAAGAGGAATTATGCATGAATGGGCAGGTCTCATTGCAGATCTCCAAGTGGAAAGCAAATCGACCCAAGGGGAACCTGCCTTGCCCACCCGGGTCAGGGGCCTTACTCATGGTGAGTAAATGTGACCCCACCAATTTCAATGGGACTGTTTCCAGAGTGACCTGCCGTAGGATGTGAGTCGGGACACAAAATTCACTAACTACTTTATTGCGGTTCTTGGAATTACTCACTGTATATACTGATTAAAACCTCTTCGCATCAGTGATCGCATTTTCCATAGGCAAAAAAAATCCACCTTTCTTTTGTCACTTTCGTTTGAGAGGGTTCAGCGGAGTGCCGCTCCAGAGTTGGCAGTCGCTCTTTTTTAGAGGGCCCGTAACACTTTGCCTCGCTGTTTCTTCTTTCTCTTTCCTCCCATTTTCTCCTTCTTTCTGGGGAAGCAGCAGGTAAAGTTGTCAAATGCAGCTCTCCACACTCCGTCTTTACGCACCATCAGCCACGAGCTGCTTCCCAACACCCTCCAGCAAACCCATGGCTGGTAGTACAGCAGAGCAAAAACCACAGGCGTCCCTCGATATCCTCTGTCCCAAGGATGTGGAGGGATGATTGGAAACCCTCAGGCGGGCACTAACGATCCTCTGGAAGTTGGGTGCAGAGTGGAAGCGTCTCATGGGAGGGTATGTCTGCACATGTGGACGTGCAGCCGAAATAGCTCCCAGCATTTTCCTTACCTTAGCCTTAATAAAAGGGGACGGCACCTCCCAATTCCATCTCAAGTTTCGTCCCTCTGAAATATGTGCACTTTCACCAGCTGCATATTTGGCCCAGGGTAATTACTGCAGTGCTAATTTTACTTGAGATGATGAAAGCGCTGGAACAGCCTCACCGTATAAAGGGAGGGCATCCATACAGCTGATCCAGCCTTCTGGGTCCTTTTTTGAGCGAGGGAAGTCATGACTTTGTCGTGTAGATTTGCTCCTTAGGGAGGCTTCTTCTTACAGGAGTGAGCTGGAACACAACTGAGGCAGGAGAAGAGCAAGGTCAAGGGTACTTGTGTGCTGGAAAATAAAAGCACTGAGGACTGAAGTGTTGCCTTGTAGTAAATTACCTTGTATAGATTAAATTACTCAAATAGATCTGCTTCTTTTCTTTTCTCTCCTGTGAGAGAAGCCACTTCCAGACACCAAAAGCACAAAGATGCTTGAAAGTCTTTTATTTCTCTCTGAACCTTCCAAAAGATTCAAAGTCAATTGACGATTCTAATGAAGATTCAGAACAGACATTTACTCTATCCAAACCAGTTCAGCTTGAAAAAATTACAGTGAAGTATGGTCGGAGGAAAAGCAATTTGCCAGAGCTTTAGGAGTGTGAATAATGCAAAGCAAACAGCTCTCTGCTGCGTTCACTCGTGCTTTCTAACACGCTCACCTCAATCCTGCGCCCTCCCCGGCTTCACCTGCAGGTCGTGCTGACCAGTATCACCGATGGTGATGAAGGAAACATGAGCTGGTTGGTGATTTCGAACTTCGGTAAATTTGGAGGATTTTGTTTTGTTAACAAAAGGCCCAGCAATGATTAATTAGCACTGTTGGCACTCGATCCTAAGCACTGGAGTCACCCCATCAGGAAAGATGAACAAAGCCAGCCCTTTGTGCTCTGCTCTGGTCTGTTCTGCAGAGGGTTTTTATGTCACCTTTGCTGTCAGAGAGCACAAGCACCTTCTAGTACTGTAACCGCGACGTGACTCTGTCCATTCTCTTTATCTCTTTGTCTCTCTCACTCTTTACTTTTTGCCACCAGTTGCCTCTACATGTGATCTCTGGCCTTTGTCAAATGAAGATAGTCAGGACCCGGGTGCTGGATGTTCCCTGTGACCGATGGCCTGGGTTGGCATTTGGCTCCCAAGTGTGCTCAGATCAAAGTGAAACGTGTATGGAAGTGCTGCTCTGAATAAAGGCAGTTCCCTGCTCTCAGGCCTCTGAGGAGGAACGTGAGCTTCTTGTGAGCAGCCTGTCTTCTCCAGGAGCTATGGACCAGCAGCGTGTTCCTGCAAATCCCCTTACGCCGACTACAAACTCCAGAAAATGCAAACTGGTGCAGGCAGGGAAGGGACGGGCACCCTTCCGGGCACCCTGCACCCGCAGCACCCATTCGCATGGGTGAAGAGCAAGCACAGCCCCAGTGAACCTCCGGGGGGGGTCCTGGGATTTGTGATGCCACCACGGACCACGACGTCTCTGGGACTCGCGGTCACCATGGGCTGCAGCAACTTGGACATTTCACGCGTTTCCATGCCAATTTTTTAATACTCGGTGGGAAATGGCACAGTCCTTTCCCCTCCAGGCTCTGTCACAAGGTTGCTTAATAGGGTTTGGGCATTAGCTCAAATAGTATCAAAGGATCAAAGGCAACTTTGGAAGTATGGAGATTACAAAGAAACGCGTGGCTTGTGCCTTCGGATGTGCAACTTTTCCTAGTGCAGACCAGGGGGGAGCCCCCTCTGCACCCATCCTTGCCCGCTGCGCAGCCCCACCAGGCAGCAGACAGCACAGGACATGCGGTTTGCCCCAAATTTTAATGCAGGATGCCCAAGGGTGGGTGAGGAATCCTTCTTGCCCTGTGCGTCTGTATAGAAATGAAAGGCGGAACTCAGCCTGGAGGCACAAAATGGCATCAGAAAAGCAAATAAGCAGCACGAGATCACGATAGCAGGAGAAAGGAAGCTGTGGCATTTACTCGCTGAGGATTATTTCCTCTCTGACGACAGATTTTTCAAACGACAGAGGTGTTTGAGCGGGTGGGCCTTGGAGGGCTGGTCCAAGTAATCAGTCAAAAACAATATCAGGAAGTTTGACCCACAATTTGAGCTTGGTTTGGTTTTACTCATCTGTTCAATTTTAGTTTTGAGGGAAATTTAGGAAGGTGCCAGCTAATCTAATTTGTCCACCTCCTTCCCAGCCATGCAGGAGTTCTGAGCAGGGCTGGAGCGGCATTTTGTGCCAAGGATCAACTCTGATTGCCCACGAGCCACATCCCCTGGCCAGGCTCTGCTCATCTTGGCTTCCTGAGCGGGGAAGCGCAGGGATGGGAGATGCTGTGATGGCCATGGAAGGTCTGGACGTTCTCCCAGTCCAGGTGGGACCGTTCCACACCAGCTCCAGCAGCTCTTTGCTGAACCTGCAGCCCCGGGACAGGAATTGTTGCCTTCAATCAGAGCTGACTGTGCTTTGGAACAATCAGCGCTCTCCTGCCCGTGAGCGGTCTGCAGCGCTGCCATCGCCATGGACCTTCACATTCGGTGTTCGTAGGCACAGCGCTGCCTCCTCGGGAAACTTGGGCTTGTTTTCTGCTGTGTTTTTCCTCCCACAGTGGCCAATGATCTAACCCTCTGTTTTTAGCAAAGTTTATTTGCTTTTCAGGAGAGAAAATAAACTCTTATATCGTCAATTACATTGTGGCCACGGAGCCCAGGCAAATTCTTAGGTTCTGGTACAAACTGATAGAAAACACTGAGGACATTTGCATCTAAACCAATATACTAAAATAAAAACTGTGACAAAGTAAGGAGAGTAGCGGTTTATGCAGTGTTAACACAAATCCAATGCTGCTGAGTTTATAAATGCAGTTTTCACTGGAGTGGATACACTGATAGGTAATAAAGCACAGCGATAATAAATGACAATCAGCAGAAATGCAATATGCACATTGCAATGCAGGAAAACTGTGCAGGGTTTTAACAGAGGTGCCTCTGAGTCACTTCTGGGTATAGTGTTCTGCTCTCGGGGGCGGGTTACAGCGTGTACCCATGGATTTCACATCATCTTTCTCTCAGGAACTGCCAAACGCCACCTGAGAAACTGAAGCTGCCCAACGTCCATCACTTTGGTGAACCATATTTTGCAATACAAACGGGTCAGTAGGAGAGCTGCAGAAAAAGCAGGTACTTTGCATTGATTTTGTTTAGCAAATATGAAAGGGTTTTAGTTCTTTCTTTCGCAATTGACTTTTTTCTTTCTTGCCGCTCTCTTTCCCATTGGAAATTCGCCACATTTTCACCCCTGGTGGCACACACGTGGTGACAAAGGCCGAAGCAGATCTCTGCTTCATCCCTCCTCTCACAGCAACAGGGGAAACATGGCTCTGTAATCATCACCCCTTCCTCACCCCAACACAACCCCAGAAGGTAGATTACCTGTTTTTTTTGCTAACCAGAACGCTGTTGTGCCAGGAAGGTTGGTGCCAACATGCAGCACCACATCTCCAGCCCCTGCAGCTCTCCCCAACCTCACACCTTGGCTCACAATGCTTCCTAAAACATCAGCTCATCAATCTGGTGACCCCCAGGTTGAGGGGAGGGACCCGGCCACCATCTCTGAGCACAGGGGACGCTGCAGACGGACGGTCGACAGTTGGCCGAGCACCACGTGGGCTTTTGAGAGAGGAGGTGACCGGACCGGTGGGAGCCCACAGCAGGTTCCCATTGAAAAACCTATGAACATCGAACTCCTGCTGCCATCCGGGACCGACACAACCGCAAGTTTGCAAGCCAGAGGAATGCAAAGATGCTCTTACCCTGTTCTCTGCAGCTGAGTGTGAGCCTGTCCTGATTTTAGAAAACCTGGCAGGCCAGGAACACTCGCAACGGGAGCTACAGTCACAGTTTTGTATGGGTGAGTTGCTGGCTCTTAACCCTTTTCCTTCCAGGAATTGTCAAGTTCTCTGTCAGCTCCATGGGCATGTTCTCACCGCTCTGGCAAGTTTTATTAACCATTAACTCCCTTTTCCCTTGAGATATCCAAAGAATGGGAAGGGTGGAAGATCATTAGATAACTCTGAGATTAATAGGGAAATATTGGCCTCATTAATATGTAATTACTTGGAGAGTTTCATCACCTATACTGAGGTCCTTCTCATAGATCCAAATAGACATTCCCTGTTGCTGCCTTTGAGGACAAATTGCCACAGCTGACAGAGGGCTGGCCAAGCCAAAATCAAGAATATTGCCAAGCCACAAATGACGCTGGATGCTGGCTTACTGCATTTCTGAAAGATTATCCAGAACCCTCAGTTGTGGAAATAGATCACTAAATGATAATACAACTGTCTTGCTACAAGGCTTCTAGAAAATGAAGAATGGGCAAAGTGTACATTAAATAAGATACTAACATTTCCTCATCATTTTCAGGCCTTTGACACTGCAGAGATGAGCATTTGTTGAAAACTGAGAGAGCTCACTTTTTGCCAGCAAGTTTTGATCATATTTTGTTGGGTCTGAAAGTTGAGCTGGAAATTAAAGGCCTTTTAAATTAGGCATCTTAATTTATTGAAATGGAACCACATGGAATATGGTGTTGGAAATCAGTTTTATTTGGCAGAACTTCCTGGGTTGCTATGGAACTGCTGGTTCTGTACAGTTACTGTGAGCAGTGGATTTCTGTTTGAGATTCATTATTTCAAGGTTTCTTCACCTTGCTTCCCGCATCCACCATCTGCAGAAGCAAAGACTCAAAGGATATACTTCATCTTTTTCACAATGTAGTCACTGGCTGGTGATTTGACTTCAGAACAAGACCAAATAGGACAGCCTGTAAACTTAAGCAAAGATTTTGGACACAAAGTAGCTGGGAAAGGGAGAAAAACAAATGTGAATGGTGTGTGAGTTCCACTATTCTCAGATATATAAAACAATTCAATCTCCTATGCCATATTTTATCCCTTCTATGAACAAACACCTTATTATCCAATATAACTGTATCACTGGCAGCACATCTGTATATCCTATTTGCTTGCAAAACACAAAATATATTTATTTGCTCTATCAAGTCTTATCAAATATGGATTTCTCATTGGATTTACCCATTCCTTATGTTACAAACGTGGCTTCATTTTTCCTTGGAGATCCCAGCATTAGACATATAAAGATCCAGTTAATGTCGAAACCCCACGGGTTTACTGTGAATGGGGAAACCACCTTTTCCTGATGAATTTTTTCCAGTTGACTTAATGGTTAGAGAAGAAAGGCTCACTTATGCCACTTTACATGCATGGAAATGGTGAGACCAGAAAAAAAAAAGCAAGCCCAACGCCCTATTTATGGCACTTCTTCTCATCTTGTGGAAACCGACTGCTTTGATTCTACCAGACCATGTTTTCTTTGCAAGTACAATACAATTAAGCTATTTTCAGCTGGCAATAAAATCCTTGAGAACCAAAGCAGATTTGGCCACTTTAAGAGATGAAGACTAATGCAATCTGATAATTAGGTCATTTCAGTGCCAAGACAGAAAAAGCAATTTAATAACATCTCCCGTGCAGTAAGACAGGGGCTAAAGCCTCTGGTCCCAGCTGGCAAGGACTGTGTCTGCAGCACAACTCGCCGGTTCGCTTCCATGGCATCTGCAGAGCTCGGCAGGACCGAGGGGGTGTGACCGGCAAAGGCGACAACGAGGCCAGAAAACAGCAAATGTGGGGAGAAAAAGCCCCTTTTTTTGCTGGTATGGCCTGGCTGAAATTTGCCTCAGAAAAAGCATCTCGCTTTGTTGCTGGCTCCTTTTCTTCCACCTCCTACGAGAAACGAATGTTCTGCCTTCCCAGGGCCCTTCTCATCCCTCGACACCATTTCTTCTGCAGATAGTGGTTATTAGCTTGAAAACTCCTCCGACTGTGACCACTTCACAAAGCTCTTCTAATATTCCCATTCAGGAGGCTCTGTAGTGAGACTTCTGTAGCTAGACCACGTCAAATTAGAAAACCATTCATCAAGAGAAGAAAAACAAACCCTGGCTCACTCTTGAGGGTTAAGTTTTCAGCTGTCTCTCAACCCTTTTGTCCTGGCTTGTTGCAACAGGAAAGGGTTTTTTAGAAACTGTTCTTGTAACTTCAACTTCCCCGTTCAGGGGGTTTGGAGGTGTTTCTCTCGCTGAAGTCCACGCGGACGCGAGCCGGCTTTGTTATGGTTCTCATTATCTACATAAGAGATGAGAATCGATATTTCATTCTAAGAAGAGCTTTCTGGGCAGAGCTGTTCCAACATTAAACAAGCTGCAAAACAGTCGTGATGTATCTGCTCTACCCTTCCTCAGGATGAAACACCAAACGGCTGAACCTGCAAGTCCCTGCTGCTGTGATTAAGTCTTAGTCACGTCGGCGGGTCTGGGATCTTTGGGTCTAGCAGTCCTGCAGTTCTTAGCGGTTGGTTTGCATGAGTAAAGGCTGAGTAAGAGTCCACAAGGTCGGGCTGTAATCTGTAATATCTCGTGGATTTTGTGCAGAGATTTGGTGAACCCACCCCCCCGCAAACTGGGGCTGTTCTCAGCAAAGCACTTCTCAGCAAGAGCAATCACAGCTGCTCACAAAAAGCCCACAGACACTCAGAAGAATGAGGGATGCTTTTTCTCTGATACAGGTACATGAACTGTGTAGTATTTGTGCCTATGGCTTTCAAATCCTGTGGATTTGATGATTTTCATCTTACTGAATGAAGAAAATAACTGCAGTCAATCCCTCTTGTAGATTTTTTGTTTTCCAGGTTTGACATTCATAAGAAACTCACCCATGTTATAGGACTTTTCTTCCACTTACAAATGAGCAGAATCACCCAAGAATAACTCACAAACAATACGTTTGCCCAACATGCCAGATTGCTCAATGTACACAAACACTTGTCTTTTCTTCCCCTCTCCCCGTCGTGTAAATTTTGTGCATCCTGCACACATAACACTGGGGACTTTTACAAACCAGCTGCATTTGGCCATTGTATTTGTTGCTGCAACAATGCGGTGCTTCCTCATTCGGAGTATGGGGAACTCAGCAGATCCTGTAAGGGACACTAAGGGCAGGCGGTGGAAGTTGTTCAGCAGCAATATGTTCCTAAAGCATTTGGGCAAGGCATTTTCATGTCAGGGTTGTAAACTTATGAAACAAACGAGAAGGAGGACAGTTGAAGCAACTACAAGTGACTACAGGCACTGGCGCTGTGGAAAGCAGGGAATCTGATTTAGAGCCTGTTTTGGACATTGTGAGGAAGCTTTTGGACCAGTCCCTCTGCAGCTCCAGGCAGAAAACCTGACTGCGGATTAACACTGCTCGTCCCACACCATCCCCAGCACCCGTTCGCTGGGTGTTGCAGGAGCTACCATTGCAATCCTGGGCTGCAATTGGAGGTGTTCACAGCCTTGTGTGGTCCGCAGCCCTTGCACTCAGCAATCACCTTCACTCTGAGTTTTCCAGCGGAGCGCACAGGGCTCCCCGCTGCATTTCAGCTGTTGGCCCTGGGGAACGCGGCTTTCCGAGGGCAGAGGAGCGGACACCTGCCTCGGAAACCAACACCCCTGCACTGTCCATCAGCGCCGGAGCTTGGCAAACTTCAGACTGTGCTTACAAGGCTGTTTTTGTTCCTGCAAGGCTCCCGGCCAGACATTTCATCCTTTCTTTTTTTTCAGTCTTAGGCCACGTCCACTGCAGGGCAGACAGGCTATTAAAAATCCTTCTGATTTCTGCACGTTTCAACACCGGCCGGCCAGCCTGCGGATTGAGCTGCCACAGGTGATCAATGAAACAAAGAACTGGATCCTACGCGCTGCAGCCAGGCAAATACTTCTCTTGCTTCCAACCTTGCTCCGAAAGATGTTAGTTCAGGGATCAAAGCTCTTGTTTTGGAAGGCACGTTGGATCTCAGTGAAAGAGAAGGATGTGAGGTTTGATGCTTGAGTGTTCCTTCTCCTGCTAGGGTCAGGTGTTTGTGGTGAGATCACAAACATCTTAGCATTTCACTGAAATAAAGGAGCAAAAGGAATGAAAGTGGATTCAATGGGTTCAAACTGGAACACAGGAGGTTTCACTTAAATATGAGAAGAAACTTCCTCTCAGTGAGGGTAACAGAGCCTGGACCAGGCTGCTCAACGGGGGTGCCCGCCTGGACACCTTCCTGTGTAACCTCATCTGGGTGTTCCTGCTCCGGCGGGGGGATTGCACTGGATGAGCGTTCCAGGTCCTTTCCAGTCCCTGGCATTCTGGAATTCTGTGCAAACTATTCCCTCTCTGATATTTTTCCTTAGCACACGGGGTCCGGACACCGGCTCAGCCACACAGATCCCACCCGGGACCTTCCCAGGTTCCCAATAAAATCTCGCAAAAGCTTTTCTCGGAGCTGGGGGGGCGGGTACCCGTGGCAGGTGCCGGGTGCCCGCGGACACAACCGGAGGGAACCGGGCGGAGCGGCTGCGAGCGGGACCCGTGGAACGCCGCTCAGGGTCGGGGGGGGGTGCTGCGGCCGCCCAGGACCGCCCCCGCACAGCCCAGCGGCCGCGGCCGCCGCTGCTTCCCCCGGCAAGTCCTCGGGACCCCCCAGCCCGGGTGCCGCCCGCCCCCGGCCGCGCTGCCCCGGCCCGGCCCGGCCTCCCGGCCGCCATTGGTGCGGGGCGGCGGGAGGGCGGGGACGGCGGGGCCGCTATTAAACATCACATGGCAGCTCGCGAAAAAAAGGGGCAGCGGCTCATTGAGAGGCTCAGTGGGAAGCGGTGCGGCGGCCGGCGGGCACCCCGGGATTGGCTTTGCTGCGTCCCCCACAAAGCCGCGGGATCTTACACCTTTTGAACTCTCCCAGCACCTCCGTTCGGGCCACCGGCAGGTAAGCAGCGCTTGCTTTCCACACCTATTCGAGACGCCCACGCAGGGTCACCCTGGTCCGCAGGGCGATGCAGCGGTCGCGGTCTCGGTGCGAGCACCGTGTCGCGATATTCCCGACATAAAGCTTTCCTGCTCGGTGAATTTGTGCTTAGACGTTTGGAGGGGGAACTCTTGCATTTCTCATGCACCATCCACGAGCTATTCTCAGTGACTAAAATAATTAGATAGGTATGCTGGGAACACTCGAGCATCTGCTTGCAGCATCTGTTTATGTTCATAACTTTCCATGCACCAGCTGCTCCCCCCTCCCGCCCCCGAAATATTTTATTCTGGGGAAGGGCTGGAAGTTTGCATGACAAGCCCGTGTCGCAGGAGCAGCACCGCTCCATCCCTTCCAATTCTTCTCGCCTGTTGTTTCCTGTACAAGAGAGAGGTCGAAAGTATCAAGTCTTGGAGATCAGATATGCCTTTTTGAAAGGAGTGTCTGAAACGTTCTGGAGGGGCATGAAATGAACCTGTAACTTCATTCATTGGTATTATGGAAGCGGGGGGGTTGTTTGTTTTTAACCATCCTGAAAAAAAAAAAATAGGAAGAAAGAAAACAAAAACAAAACCATTGCAGCTGGAGAGCCCGTGAAGGGGCTGTATTGTTCCGAGTTTGTTCATGACAGTTAAAGGAAAAAATACTGATAAGAAATGGCAGATTTATTCGCGGGGACTCAGTGGCTGCTTTGTCACCTCCCCGGGGACCCGCAGGTGCCACCGCGGTGGCTGAGCCAGGACCCGCATCTCGGTCCCCCCAGCCTGCGAGGTGTCAGTTCCAGCCTCACCTTTACACTTGTTTGCTTTTCCATCCTCCCAGCCGGTGCATCAAGTACACCCCCTGGTGATGGCTGCTTCACTTGTAGATATTTTGTCATCAGCTAGAAATACCCTGAACCCGTCTCCTTGGCAGGACAGCAGATGCAAATGCCACTTGTCTTTTCCTCTCTCCTATTTCTTTGCACCATCATCATCTGCTCTTTTTTTTAACTTATTTCCCCCCCCCCGTCCCCACTGCCTGATTGTGAAGGACAGATCCTTCTCCTGAAGGCAGCTGAGCGCTTTGTGTCACTCGAGTCTCCCCAAATCAGTGGAGAAGCCCCGGGGAATGACTTTTCAAGTAACACAGGGGTCCGGAGGAAGGTTCTGGGGGTGGCTGTCCCCAGCAGCGAGGGAGTGGGGACTGTGGAACAGGCTTTACTGGTGCGAGTGGCTCCTTTGTTCTGTTTACCGAGGGCAGGAGGGGAAGGCGCTTGGCTGAGCTGGTGCCGGTGCTCTCTTAGCAACATGTGCCCGGCTCTCGGCAGGGCTGTGCGCCGGGGAATAACTGCTCCGAGCGCTCATTAGTGCTCCTCTCCCCACCCCTCCGCTCTTTTTGCACTTGAGTTTTTTTGCTCAGTATTAAACCTTCTGCACCGATTCCCTTCGAGCTCTTTGTTGCAGAGTTTAAACATACGGTGTGAATGTCTTTCCTGGGGGCAGATATTGAGGGGGATGCTTGCTGAAGGGAAAAGTGGGGGTTTGGGCTCCGCATTTGCACACAGGTTGGGTCAGAAATGCTGTGGATGCAGTGCAGCCCTGTTTTTCTCTGCCTCTCCAAGCATCCCCTCGAAGCAGAGCAAGCGCAGGGCTCTCCCACCCCATCTCATCGCTCCCCAGTAACGCCGTGCTGGTGCCAGTGCTGGTAATTACAGGCTGCATTGCTCTAGTCTTGTATTCCCTTCCAAGAGGGAAGGCAGCCTGAATTAATAATAATAACACACCTAGTGATGATTGCATCTACAGCTGCGTGTGTGTGTCTGGCTGTAGCGCGCTGGGCCCAATTATACCAAGATTTGGGTTGGTTGGTGGGTACTGGGTGGGCTCTTTGTCTGGTGAGGGTTGCAGGGCTGGTCCCACACTTGCTTGGCATCCTCAGTGCCACCAGTTGCGAACGGGGTGTGGAGAGGAGCAAACTTGGCTCATCCTTGAGCAGCAGGTGGATTAGCTGAATCACAAGGACCGTTAGATTTTTTCATCCTAGTTTGGTTGCTTGTGGGATTTTTGGGGGGAACTTCTACTGGAACTCGTTGTGCAAGTCAGGGTGATGACTGATCAGGTGTGTGATGGGGCAGCCAGTGGATCTGCTGGGTGTTCTACTGGGCCAGGAGCAGGATCAGACCCTCTGGCTGGTCCCTGCACCCCCGAGCGCTCGCAAGGGAGACAATTTGTGCTGTAAAAGCAAGAAGCCAACTGTGCTGCAGTGGAGCGTGCCAGAGCTTTGTTGTATCGACTTCAGGCAGTCTGTAAAGGTAGCACAGGGTTTAAGGATCGTTAGAGCCAAATTGCTGCAGGTTTGGCCCCGAGGGTGGCTGGGAAGGAGACGTTCTGTGCAAGGCAGAAGGTGCTCAGCCACTCAGGGTAGGAATATCATGGTATACGGTACCTAATTTGGGTCCCAAACTTCTAAAAGCAGCCGGCTTGCCGCAGGAAGCTGGCCTTGTGATTTCAGTGATCTGTGGAATTCAAACAAATGTCCTTGGGTCAGGACTTTTGTCAGAGAGCTGCATATTCAGACACCTGAGGCTTTACAGCTTATCTTTCCCTCTACCACAAGTTTTCCCCTAAAATCCAAGAGACAATGCAGAGGAAAAAAAAGGAGGGGGAACAAAGCCCAAACAAAACAACAGCTTCAAAATAAAGCGCTTCCTGGGCTGTGTATTTCAATTACCTTGGAACAAATCAGGCTTTGAACGTGGAAGTTGAACATGACTGTGATTATTGGATGTGGTTTATAAAAGTAATCGATTTGCAGACCAATGCAGCGGCTTTTGAAGAAGTTGTTTTGTGTGGAATGTATTAACAGTAACTCCACCTTCCCTCTGTCTTTAGGTTTCTAATAGAAGTATTTTTCAGGCAAAAAACATAATTTAAGTGTGAACATTAAAAGATTTTTCTTTGCATTTTTGGGAGTGATATCCTGACAGGTGTTAGAAACCTCATGATTAAAAGGGGGTGGTGGGGGGGGAGCGAATCCTTACGCAGCACAGGCAAGACAGATAAATAAGGTCAGCTATACCATCCCCTAAGCCGACATTGCTGAGAGCAGCGCTCCAACCTGGGCTTTACCAAACTGATCAAAAGCTGCCAAAATGTCTTGTACACCAATGAAGTCACAGATGACTAATCCCGGCAAGTAGGCGTTGGGACGCATTCTTACACAACAAACACAAGGGAGGAAGAAAAGAGAAGGTAAAAGTAAACCCTGAAGCGATTCTAGAGGGAAAACCATCCCATGTGCAAATACAAGCACAGCGGTGGTTTCTGTTTGTCACCTGCTCTGTTCCTCCCAAGTGTTTGCTGCCCTGAAGCCCTTGTCGTGGGGTGGAAGGATGTGGGAGGGCTGAGAAGCTGTTTGAAATCCCGCAGGTTTTTGGAACACCTCTGCAGGGCTTTCGGGGATGCTTTGGGGAAAGGAGAGAAACTCTTCTCTAGAGCTGTTGTCAGATACGGAGCAGAGGAAGAGCCACAGAGTACTGAAGCTGCTTTGTGTTCCTTGGTTGCTGCAGTTTTGTTGGGTTTTGGATGAACGCAGGCGAGTTTAGCTAATATTGGTTTACAAAGAGCATCGTGGTTTAATCTCCGGCTACTGTACTGTACGCGGTTCTGAAGTCTCCTCTTCCCAGCAGACATTCTTCATCACTCCGTTTTAGTTTTATCTCCTCCGCGTGCCGCATGTGTGGATGGAGCAGTTGCATTAATGCATCTCTTCTCCTCTGCAGCGTTTCAATTACATTTCCTGATATACAGTACGCGACTTAATGGATGACGCACTTGTTAAAAGCTAAACCTGGGTCTAAGCCAGACCTCCCTGAAACAAGTTTGGTGGCTTCTATCCTCGGGAAGAAGGTTTTGTAGCTTCTCTGCTGAGTCTTAATTGCTGACATTTGAGACCCACGGGGCACTCAGACCTGTTACCCGTTGGAGATGGGACCGGCTGCCTCTGGCTCCTGAGGGGAAGGTGCTGGTCCTTGTCACCAAAGGTGTCATGAAGATGCTCAGCCGGTCCTACTCCATCTCAGCCTTTTACTAGTTGCATTAGCGGGAGCATATGAGGGTCGTTATAAGGTTGAGTTTGCTTTGTTTGACTTAAGCCTAATGTGAGTGTAAGAACTGCAAAGATCCTAATGAGTTTATGAAGTTAGAGAGGAATTAAAGCAGCCTTTATTCCTGCCATTTGCAGAGAATACACAATTCCTTTTTCTTAGCTTAATTAAAAATAAGCTATACATGATGTAATTTCATAGAAATCACTGGCATTTTGCATTTTCCAAGTTTACTGCTTTTCCCAGTAAACGCCACCTTCCCTTTTGCACACTCCATTGTTTGTTGTAGGTGGAACAGTCCAGGAGACACACATGGTGTGTCACTGAAAACTGCTTCAGTGTTTGTATTCGAACAGATGGACGTTAACGCTAATTGTTGCTTTCAAAATAAACAGAAAGCACAGTTGTAAACGGTAGGTAGATCCTTTGCATGTCCAGCTTTCAAGTGGGTATTTCTTAGAGACTTGTGTGACATGATCGCTTCAGAGCTTTCACTCAAGAACAGTGATGCCTTCTCCGTAGTAATGATGCCACTTCTGTCAATACGTGGCTGAGCACAACGTGTCTTCCAGAAAATGCTCTCATTAAGAACAAAGAAACTTCTTGCGGGCCCACAGGAGTCATTTTACTTGATTCTTTCAGGTTTGATTCCTCCGAGATCTAATACGACATTTCTCTTTCTCTTGCAGACCATGCCCTCTCTATGACGGTTACTTGTTAAGCTAACTCTGCATGCCAGAAGACTGTCCTTGGTTGATCCAAGGGCTTTTGGGGACTCCAGCCTCTCCCCAGTTTTTCTGTGTGTGTGTGTTCCTCTAGAACTTTCAAAACTGTTTCTCCAAAGGGTTTTGCAGAAACTTAGACTGTTTTCTAAAGCGGAAGCACCTCAGTCCACAGCAGTAGTGATGGGCAGCGTGCGAACCAACCGCTACAGCATTGTGTCTTCGGAAGAGGACGGCATGAAGCTGGCGACCATGGCCGTTGCCAACGGCTTTGGGAATGGCAAGAGTAAGGTACACACCAGACAGCAGTGCAGGAGCCGCTTTGTCAAGAAAGATGGCCACTGCAACGTCCAGTTCATTAACGTGGGCGAGAAGGGACAGCGCTACCTGGCAGACATCTTCACCACTTGTGTGGACATCCGCTGGAGGTGGATGCTAGTTATCTTCTGCCTGACCTTCATCCTCTCCTGGCTGTTTTTTGGCTGTGTGTTTTGGTTGATTGCGCTGTTGCACGGGGATCTGGAGAACCAAGAAAATAACAAACCTTGTGTCTCTCAAGTGAGCAGCTTCACCGCAGCCTTTCTCTTCTCCATCGAGACCCAGACCACGATCGGCTATGGCTTCAGGTGTGTCACAGACGAGTGCCCCATCGCAGTTTTCATGGTGGTTTTCCAGTCTATAGTAGGCTGCATCATTGATGCCTTCATCATTGGTGCTGTCATGGCAAAGATGGCTAAGCCAAAAAAGAGAAACGAAACTCTAGTCTTCAGCCACAACGCCGTGGTGGCCATGAGAGATGGAAAACTGTGCCTGATGTGGCGAGTTGGAAACCTGAGGAAAAGCCACTTGGTGGAGGCACACGTGCGAGCACAGCTCCTCAAATCCAGGATCACGTCGGAAGGCGAGTACATCCCTTTGGATCAAATAGACATCAATGTAGGGTTTGACAGCGGGATAGACCGCATATTCCTGGTCTCCCCCATTACAATTGTCCATGAAATAGATGAAGACAGTCCTTTGTATGACTTGAGCAAACAAGACATGGACAATGCCGACTTTGAAATTGTAGTAATATTAGAGGGTATGGTGGAAGCTACTGCCATGACTACCCAGTGCCGTAGCTCGTATCTGGCAAACGAAATCCTCTGGGGCCACCGCTACGAGCCCGTACTCTTTGAAGAGAAAAACTACTACAAAGTGGACTACTCGAGGTTCCACAAAACATACGAAGTGCCCAACACACCCATCTGTAGTGCCAGAGACTTAGCGGAAAAGAAATACATCCTCTCGAACGCAAACTCCTTTTGCTATGAGAACGAGGTGGCCCTCAACAGCAAAGAGGAGGACGAGATTGACACGGGGGTGCCTGAGAGCATGA
This sequence comes from Columba livia, assembly GCF_036013475.1. Classification (NCBI taxonomy): domain Eukaryota; kingdom Metazoa; phylum Chordata; class Aves; order Columbiformes; family Columbidae; genus Columba; species Columba livia. The sequence continues at coordinate 11,923,594 of NC_088619.1, forward strand.
GCACAGACACCCACCCGGACATGGACCACCACAACCAGGCCGGGGTTCCTCTAGAGCCGCGGCCGCTCCGGCGGGAGTCGGAGATATGACTGACAGACTCTTCCTCTCCCTTTTGGTTGAAAGGAAACTTAAAAAAATACAAAAAATGAATCTATCGGTCAAAAGCACGTTGACCCGAGAAGTTGGCCCAGAACAGTTTTCAGACGACGGTACTGTTGAAGATTGGTGGGAAGGCAAGCAGACCTGAGAAACCCGGGCTGGTTTTAGGGCTGTCCTCAGAGGAGAGACGATGGAAAATGAACTCTAAACACAAAGCACTAAACATGTCTAAGTATGAACAGAAGGCACATATGTTGTAGAATAAATTATGTATATATTTTTTTACAAAACTTGAACTTGCAGGCAAGCTTTGGTTGGGTTATTATTATTTTTTTTCAACTTTTTCCAGAATGCTTCTCTCTAGGGAACAAGAATGTTTTTAATGGCATAACAAAGGCAAGAATCTGCCTTATTATTATTATTATTAAAATTATTTTTTAAAAAGCTGCTGCTAACTACATGAACACAAATGGTTATTTTTGTTGCAGTGTAGTTTTTGTTTTCTCTTGTGTAATTTAAAAAAGAAAAAGTCAGTGTTGAACTTTTTGGGTTGAAAAAGCTGGTGATCAGTTTAGAGAGGCCAATGTTGCCAGAGAGTCGAAACTCCTTTGAGGCCAGTAGGTTGATAGCAGGAATCAGTTTCTCTCTTTCCAGTTACATAAGGGGCATTATGTAATATCAGGCCCATCAGGAGCCTCCAGCAAAATTATGATTTTTGTGGGGAGAATTTAATTCTCTGTCTAAAGGAAAAAGGAAATAAAAAAAATATATATACATAGACAAAGGACTAAGTTAAAACTACCTAAATGGATACCAAAGAATATGCACAGTTTTGCACAGTGGAGTTTATTAAAAAATAAAATTAAAAAAAAGCAAAAAAAAAAAAAAAAAGGAACAGGCTGCTTTAAACAAAGAGAAATTCAAACCTCAGACACTTCTTTTGATTTTGATTTTTCTTTCTTTTTAATTTTTCTTTTGGAGATCTTTATTTTGCACCTTATTCTAAACGCTTAAGACTCAGATCTAAAGTGAGCTTGGGCTCCTCCCCTTCCCCCCCTGCTCTTCTAGGGGGAAATCAATTCCCTTTCTTGTGAGGAGAAATAAATTGGGGTAAAGCAAAAAACAAAGAGAAAAGTCCTGCCCGGTCGCTCGCTGCAGCACAAGGTCAGTGCAGATGTTCCCAACCCAGCACTAGACCTGGGGAAATGAGGTCTTAATAACCCCGATGTGCTGTAGGCACCTGAGCCCCCTTGGCTGCCCCCAATGTCCCCTGGTAATGTCGGGGAGACGCGGAGCTGCCCATGGGGTGTTGGGGCAGGGACGAGCCGAGCCATAGAGAAACCCCTGGGAAAAAGGTTTTTGGAGAGGAAGGGAGAAGGTGATGGAGAGGGGAAAAAAGCAACTTTTACAACACGGCGCTTGGGAATGGCACAGGATTGTAGCGTTTTGTAGAAAGACAAAGGGGAGCAAGGGTGTCAGGAAAAGTGTGTTTTCCAGCTCATTTGGAGAGGGAGGATTTGGGGAGGATGAGGCTGCTGAGCGAGGTCCATCTCCTGCTGCCTGTCCCCACCAAACACCCCGTGGTCAGTGGATAGAACATGTCACTGAGCTCTGAGCAGATTTTGTGACCTGTGAAGCTCCGGCTCTAGGGGGATTTTGGCTCCTTCACCCCGCAGGAGCCAAATTTCAATTCTCTGTGCCTCTAAGCTCAAGGAGACAGCGAACCTGCGCTCCCCAAGGGGCAGGTGGAGGGGCCGATAATCCTGGTCAGCTCTTGCAGTATTGCATCACTGTATGCCATTAAAAAACAGCTTGTTCTAGGTCTAATGTCTTCTGCAAACGGATATCTGTGAAGGCCTCTGGCCCCTGCCAGCCCTGCCTGAAAGAAATGCCTGCAACGAAATGGTTTCTGATAAGATGGTATCTGCGGTGGGTGGGTCCGAAACTGTGGAAATTCGACATTGTAAAACCGGATTTGGCTACTGGAGGGGGCAGATGATTGAAGTGCAAGTACTGAGGCTGTTCCTGGGGTGGGGGGAACGGAAAAGAAAGGAAAAGCTGAACATCTAAAGGCGATTTGATGGCAGTTTCTGGGTCAACAGTGGTGAAGACAAATGAGTGCTGCTAGTGCTGCTATTGTGATATTCTTGTACAAGGAACATAACTAAACCAAAGAGTATTCAGTGAAATAGAGGGTGCATGGAAACGCAACGGGGAAGGGATGGAAAAGGGAGGCTGGTGGGGAGGAAAGGGACCTTTTCTCCAGGTCAGCATCCCCCAGGTGCGCAGTGCTCCCACTAAATGATACTTGAGATATTGGAGGGAGGGATGAGAGAAGGGGGATGGGGAATGCAGGACTCAGCTTGTTTCTTTAAAGCAAAAGAAATTCAGAGGAAAAAAATAACTCCCCTCCCTCTTAACATTTCTGGTGCAGAGTTTTCGGGGGTTTTTTCTTGTTTTGCTTTGTTTTGTTTTGTTTTTCAAGTCAGTTTTTCAGAAATATTTTTAAAATGTACATTTTATAAAGTTTATCAAGTATTTTCATATTTAAAGCCAAATGTAAATAGAAGTCTGTAAAGGAGGACAAGGAGAAGAAGAAAAGGCAACAAGAAGTATCAATTCTGCTCGGCAGTCTTGGCTAGCTAGTACCTAGATGCTACCGGTTAGCATGAGTTTTAGCAAATACTTGCAAGCCTTATAGGATTCCTAATGCTATGAACTTCTCTTTATTTATTTTTAAGCATGGACTTTTAATTTGGAAACATGTTCTAGTTACTGGCATTTTCGAAGTTACCAGCTTTCTGAGGGCGAGACTTGTGGAGGGTGCGGGTTGAGGGAATCCCTTACGCTCTCTGCCACATTCTTTGCTTTTAATTAATCCTTTGTCTTTGCCGATTGAATCTCACATTGCAGAATTGCACTCAGCCTCCGGGAAGCTGCTAGAAAGAGACCCGCGATGTACACTCCATGGTACCCTTCCCCTTTGCCCATCAGTTCTGTATTTCTCAGCACAGCGGGGTAAGCCCAGGAGAGGACAGGCTGTCGTAGCACACTTCTACAGCAGCAAATTGGCTTAGGAATTTAAAAATAGATATTATTTTTAAGGACTACGTGGTGGCTGGCAGCATTTCTTCAGTTCCCGAAGATCCTGGGCCAGGCTGATGCTTAATTAGGGGCTCGTTAAACTGACTCAGCTCTACCCGCAGACTCCAAAGGACGTTGGTTTGGCCTCTTTATCACAGATAAAGTCGGCTCAACTGGCTCGCACAGAAGGTTTTTACTGTATTGCGCCTAGGGGCTGGGGGGGAATATGTTATTTCTGCCCTTCCCTGGAAATACTTGAATGAGACACATTGTCTAAAACCTAATAGTGCGTACAGTGACAAAAAGCGTTTCTGAGGCAGGTGGGGATGGATCTCTTCTTTCCTCTGGCTCTTCCGTGCGAGTCGCCCTTGGGTCAGTAGCAAGGGTGGAAATCATTACTTATTAGCTGTATTTAATGATACTCTCTCCCAGCCATGATAAACTCCTGTGTTGTTAGTTTAGCACTCGCTCTTCTCGGAAAAGACAAAGGGTCCAGATGTTTTATTTGTTCTCTTAGGTCTTCTTTTTCATAATGGATTACAAGGTAAAACTGAGAAGTACTGTAATGTCTTTAAATTATGGCTGCTCACGACCATTGTAAAGTAGAAGGGTGCTGCATAGTTGCCATCCCACAGCCAAGGAGAAACCGATTTTGGAATGACTTTTGGCCTGCAGCTATTGTAAGGTGAACAATCGAGGCATCTGACAGTTGTCCATTAACTATTTTCCTGTTTGCAGCCTTTTTTGTATCAAAGTCTTCCTAATGTACTGCACAAATTGTGGATTGTACAGATTTTTATATATTATGTCTTATTTTATTATTTCTAAATAAAAAAAAAAAATTGAGAATGACCTGGTGTGTGCGACATATGTGTAAATGAACCGGGGAAATGGGTCTGGAGGTTATTCAGAGTGACGTTTATGGCTGGTTGGGCACAGGCATTGTCTGAAGCACTTTAGGAAGAGACAGGTTGTTCTCTCCCTTGACAAAAGGCAGGAGGAAAGGAGATCCCACCATTATTTCCCAGACACGGTGGTAGATCTGCCCTAGAGAGACTGAGGGACTTTCTTAAGGTCATGCCTGGAGCTGCAGAGTTCCAGATCATTAGCTACAAGCTGTATGAAATAGGAAAAAAAAAACCTCAAGGTTTGCGTAAACTACAAAGCAGGAGAGGGGGGAGCGGGAATAAAAACACAGCGTAAGCAAGTGCATTGGAAAGATTGGGAAAGCAGAAAACTCATCTTCATGTCTGCCTGGAACATCCCCTTGCTGAAGTGATGCTCCCTAGTGCAGCTCCATCCCCAACACGCTGTCATCCTCGTACGCAGAGGCTGATGGCACAAGGGTGGAACTGGGATTTGGTGTAACGGGGACGGGCCTCAAGTCACCAAAAAAAGACTTGATGTCCTTGTTTGCCGGGGTTGGAAAGCTCCTTTCCCGCTGTTTGTGTGTGGCCTCCAGGGCACATATTGAGGCTGCACAACCGTGACTCAGCTGGGAACTGCTGATCTCACCGGGATCGGACGCGCTGCAGCGGCTCAGCACAGCCAGGAAGCATTTCAGCACAAGTTTTGGCCCCTTTCAAACTCTTTATCAGCCTGTAATGCTATTAAGTGATGCCTCAGATGGAGCCCTGACCCTGCCTAGAAGGACTCGATTTATAAATTCAAATTTACTTTTCAAATCTAATGGTCTCTTCGAAAGCTTATGATAATCATTACAGGGTGGATGTAGAGGTACAGATCAGCTGTCACAGCCTGGATCTGCTTATTCTCCCTGCTGAAAAGCATCCTCGGTGAGAGCTGCCCCTGGCTTTGATGTTTGCTGCGGGGGCAGCGGGTCGGCGGCCGCGATCTCCATATTCTGCCTGGTTGATTCCTGTAGCCTAAATCATTAGCACCCTCTCCTGTCAGTGCCTTTCCCTTCTCTTGCTGGCCCCTCGTCCGGACAGGTGGAGTCCGCATAGAAATAGTAACAAAACACAGTGTATTTTGGTAGCTAGCAAGGTCATAGCTGAACCCTTCCCCCTCCCGCACCAGCTGGATGCATCCAGCAGGTATCAAGCATGTGGTGCGGGATGCAAGCACGAACCACCTGGATCTAGATGGCATGAGTGAAATGGCACAGAAAACATCTAGCAGGGCTGGTGTGGGCATTTCATGGCCAGCAGGACCCAGGCAGCGCTGCCGGGTGCGTCTGCTCTCCGCAGGCAGCACAGAGGAGGGTGCAGGAACCAACTGTTCCAGGGTTTCTCATCAAACCGGCAGTGCCTGCCAACTCTATTGATGTGCCCAGCTCACGCTGACTGCAGGTTTCGCTGGTGGGCAAAAACGTATAATAATATTTAAAGAAATGTCTGTTCTTTCAAAATGTTTAAACTGAACTCCTGACCTCAGCAGAGCCTGTTTCACGGTTTTAGATTCTTGGCAGGTGGATATTTTCATACAGTGAAGGTTTTGGATGAGACGAGCGCTCTAGGATTCAACACCCCCCTTGTCTGGATTAGCTCCTTTGTCCTGATGTCCCGGGCTTGTCAGCTCTGCAGGGGGGTCAGGGCACTTGTGGGGTCCCACCAGCTTCTTGCACCGCTCAGGGCAGCAGCACAAGGAGCTGGACTTTGTTAAACCTGTGAGAGGTAGATGAGAAGGGAAGCTTTACAGATCTCTCAGACTGATTTTCGCTTCTCTCTCCATTTGCCCTCTGGTGTGCAAGATTTGGCTGCTTTACCTGTATTTGGATAACACGTCCCCCACTGGCTTCCACACAGGTAGGATCTAAAACCACTTACAAACTTTTGTCCAGAGTCAATTAATTGGGAATTTGCAGGTGTGTTCACAGCTCAGAAGCCGTGGTGGAAGTCAGGACAGGACTGTTGATGCTGCAAACGCAAAAGCCGTGTGTCCTCATGGAGGAAGGCAAAGAGCAGCAGGAGCCCTATTGAATTTCCTTGCTCTTGTGAGCCCAAATTTGACCTTGCTCTGGTTATTCCCCCACTAATGAGGCAGCTGGGGGAGGATCCCCCAGGTGAATCCGCTCCCTCCCGCTGCAAGAGGCACATTTGCTCTTAGGAAACACCTTCCCTGCTTCAGCAGGTAGGAAACTGCAGGCTCTTGCTTTCCAGAATTACTATTTTACTATCTGTTTTTGTTTTTTAAACACAAAATGTCTTGCTGTGTATAAACTATATTTGTTATGCAAATTAACTCACTAATTATTTTGCATTACATGGTATGCGAGGTCCCTTAGGGCTATGCCTGCGTTTCATCCAGGCTTGGGGTCTGTGAGCAGCAGGGACAGAGCTGCCCAGGCCTCCTGCCACCCCTTTGGGGACCCCAAACCTCGTGCCACCCGCTTTGGGACCCCAAACCTCCTGTCTTGGGGACTCGCTGCCCCAGCCCACAAATACCAACACAGCTGTGGATAAAGAACAAACCAAACCAGAGCACGTTGAGGTCACTGCCTAAGAAATTTCCTGATTATTAGGCTTTGAGAAAAAACTGGCTGCTACTATTGCCTGAGACTAATAAACTTGAAGCTGCTGCTTCCACCAAATAATTATTGGAGTTTCATTTAACTGATACATAACAGGCTGTTAACTGGGAAGGATAACTATAGTTTAATAGCACAGGATCTTCACGAAGTGGGATGAATCTCACCCTGGGGCAGAGTGATTACCCATGGAAATAACACCACTTTAGCTCTGTTTTTGAAGTCTTTTGATATTCTGAAATGGTGCAGGAAGGATGAATGGCTACCTTTAGACAAAACATTTCCATCTTTGCTCAGGTATTTTTGTGTGAGTCCTTTGCACACACACAGAGAATTCAAGACAGACCAGCAAATATATATATATATATATATACATTTATTTTCTTTCTTTTTCTCATGTTGCTTCATGCATTGACCTCACTTTTGCTGGAAGGGCAGAGCAGATCAAAAGTAGGTATTTTCTCTCTTTACACCTTTATGCAAGGGGACTTTGGCTGTTTGCAGGTGACTTAGGATACCTCGGTGACCTACAGATGGAAACAGAGGGAATTCTGTTCTTCCTTCTGCAAGAGAGTTTAGCAAGAGATGCCTGCCTTTTAATGGGAATCCTCGCAGCTAACTGAGAAATAAAAAAAGGAAAATAAGGTGAGTTAAGGTATGGACAGCTCAAATGAACACACCGCATTTCAAAGACAATGAAGTGCGAAAAATGTTCCATCAGCTCTTTCTAGCAAGCTCAGTAGCTCCATGCGAAGGTCCCCTCTCTGCAGGTGTTGCGTGATTGTAACAGCAACACCTGGAGAAGGAGAGTAATTAACTGAGGGAGGAACAACATCAGCTGTGTCTTGCTTTATAAAGGCTGTGCTGATGGCAAGAGGTGTTTTTGCTCTCCCTCCTCCTCTCTCTCTGATCAGCCTGCAAATCCCACCCTGGGCAGAGGGTCCTCTCCAGGATAACCAGCCAGGTAAGGAGCTGCTGTCTCTGCTGTGGGGCCACACGTTGGGCATGGTCACTCGTTTGCAAAGAGGCAATTAGGGAAACTCTGCCATCCTAATTAGAGCTGGTACTGGGGCTGTGTTAGAGCTGTTATCTCAAGTTTTCCAAAGCTGTCTCTCAGCAGACTATGGAGTTTCAGCCCTTCTCATTCTTTCCTCCTTCTTTTCTCTCCCCTCCTAGTGCTGCTTTTCACCAGGCTTTGAGCTCAAGGGCGCTTGTGGATTTGGTATTTACCTTTATAGTTATAACACTTTAATGTAGTTGGAGCATCACAATATTTTCAACATTTATAGCTCATTAACTCCTGTGATGAAATCCTTCTGTAGTTCTTTATGCTCAGTGTGTAATGAGGAGGGGTTGCCAGAATTGCCGTGCCCGTCCCTTGGTGTATTATCTGACGGTTTTTCTATTGAATTAACTCAAGGTATGCATTGACTAAACATCTTTAGAGCCATTGGACAAACAGACTATGTAATATTCATAAATTAATGCAAATCAGCTTCAAATATGTCAGCCTCGCTCCCCTAGGAATCCCTGGACCTCAGCATGTTGTGACAGTTCTTGTTTAAGCAAATCTGGATCTTTCAGTGCGAATAATGAGAGCACTTTCATCCTCAGCGGTATTACCAGTGAGACTAATGTGCCATTCTCCTTCTTAAAACTGTAGTCTCATCAGATAGAAATTAAACCACTGGGAGAGAAGGAAAAGAAAATGCGAGTAGCATTTGCATGTATTGTCCCTCCTTTTCATCCGCTGCAGGAATCGCATCCTGGCGCCTTTTTAATGACAATACTGCTATTACAGTGAGTGATTAACTAGTCGCAGTCTTTCATATTCCAGGTTTTCAGACTTGGAGATTTTGTCACATGTGTAAATTATTTGCATGTATTTGAGATACAATTAATTACTTGTTGCTTGAAAGCCTCACGCCACACTCTTCAAATCTTGCAGGAGGGCGGTGAGAGCCTGGCCCAGGTTGGCCAGAGAGGTGGTGGATGAACCATCCCTGGAGACATCCCAGGCCAGGCTGGACGGGGCTCTGAGCAACCTGAGCTGCTGAAGATGTCCCTGCTCATGGCCGGGGGCCACTGGGAAGGTCCTTCCAACCCAAACCATTCTCTGATTCTACAATTCTACAATCTTATTCTTCTAAGCCAGGATGCAGATGTGCTGTTTATTATTTCCACCAGCGCTCTCAGGGTCCATGGTGTGACTGCTGTTTGCAAGAGCAGCACCACACTCTTATTATTTACACTGAAAAATGTAAGCATTACCACTCAAATATATTACTGCCCATAACACATCTTCCTAACTAAACTTGTTCAGTCCGTTCCAACATGGTAGATTTTGCTTCAGATAGGAGATGTCCACATTCCTCTCTTGAAGTTTGTCTCCTCCACATATCAAAAAATGTTAACAAATAGGCATAATATATGCCCCGGGCGGCAGAGAAAGCTGCTTTTCTTTTTCTTGGCTGGCTTAATTCATGCTGGAGTTGTGTGACTTTTCATCTCTGCACTTGGAGGAAAAGGCGAACTCGCGGTGTAAAAGTAGTATGATAAATTGTGGAAAAATAACTTGCTGGCTTTCCAAAGAAACTCTTCTCTGTAGCTCCTCCTCTCCCTGCGCTCCTTCCAGAGCCCCAGCATTCACTGCATCAGTGCATGTTATGGCACCTTTGGGATGCGTTAGTCATAAGAACGGAGCTACTGGTGCTTTGCAGGCGGTATTTTAACTTTGGCTCTCGCACGAGCGCTCTGACACATCCGTGCTGTCTGCACGGCTGGGTGGTGTTTGGTCGCGGGTGCCTCCTGGGATTCCAAACAGCTCAAATAAAAAGGAAACTTCTAATTTATATTTGCTAAGGTGTGAGGGAGGTCCTTTTGGTGTTCTTTGGGGGTGGCGAGGGCTTCTGGGTACAGGGTTCACATGAAACGAAGGCAAAAGTAATGGTTCAAAGGGGAACTCTGGGTTCATGCTGTGACGTCCAGTTCCAGTTCTGTCCTTGTGAATGCTACGGGAGGGTCAGAGGGAGTGGGGATGCTGTGATTGCTTGGCCAGTCTTGCTCGTGTGCCCTGATTTACTGTTTTCTGCATCAGGAATATTCACAGGTGCCTTCTCAGGCTGGGGCTGTGCTGCCCTGGCCCTTGGCACCCTGAGTGTTCTGCCTTTGAATTCATTAGGATCTCAGAATTAATCTGTAGTTGCACATAATTAACTTCTTGCAGGGCGTTTTTGAGATGAGAGCTGATAAGTGAGTGCCGTACATCACATTATGGACATTTTCTTCTGAAGACATCCCCGTCAGGTTCTTTTGCTCTCAAATGGTGCAGTTTGGACTAAATTCAGTGATTTCAGCTTTACACACAAAAAAAAGTGAGATGAAAACTGACTCTTTGAGCATCTGCTTTTGCACACAAGCCCAGCAGAATTCCCAGTTTGCCCCTGCAGGTTTAGTACCAGACCTGGTTTGAAAAACTCATGCTTTTTAAGCCTAATCTAACATTATCAGCACAGACTGGTCCAATATCAAGGCTTATTAGCAAGCAGCGTCTTTTCCATCAGCAAATATACCAAGGTCAGTAAGACTTACAAGACTGAGGTGTTTTAGATTAAAATAGGCATTACATCGTGTCCTGAGTCATTTGCTGATGTTCCACACATAACCACGATTATTTTATGCTAAAGAAGGGACGGGCACGCTCTGAAGTTAAACTGCCCTGGCCTGTCCACATTGAATGTCCTCAGATTTAAGCAGCTGTAGCAGAGAGATCAATCTCTTTTTCATTCCCTCCAAATGAATGACCAGATAGAGATCTGGTGCACAAGCAGGGGAACAAAAACACATTAAACCAGCAAAGTACTGTGGTTAGTGAGGGTTTTGTTAAATGAAATGGTGTTTTTGTTTCCCCCCCCTTAGGGAACAATAAGAAAACTTCTCTTTGTACGTATCTGTTTTGAAACAAGCTCCATGACTGGTCGCAACCTGTAATAAAAATGCCATATGCAAGGGAATATATTTAATATTGGGAAGGCAAAATAGAACGATATGATCTGTTTGGGGTTTGAAGGTAAATGTTTAGACATTTTTTCCTTTAAAATAATCTGTGCTAGATGCTGGTTAGCTGACTGGGAAATGAAATCATGGAGGATTTATGCCATTAATGACAAGCTATGATGTCAAAGACATTTGGCCTGTAGCCATAACCTTTTGTGTGGCTCTGGCTGATTCGTATAAATAAACAGGACTGCTCAGCTGCTGCCTGAACCGGAGTCCCCATCACTTGGGAGCACTAGAAACTGGGCTAAGGAGAACACTTAAAAATATCTAGGGGAAAAAAAATATATTGAGGTGAAGGAATGTTCTGCAAAAAGTGCTTTGTCCCCTTAGTGTGGCTGGTTCTGTGTGGTAGGGCTTGGCCAATGAAATAACTGAAGTAACACCAAACCCAATTGCACTTTCTGAATCTCCACTATGTCATGTTGATTTGCAGTTAGTCAAAAGCCTGGACGCGTTGTCAGTAGTGTACATCACCGTGATTTTGGTGCCTTTTGTCCCATTTGTAGTATAAAAGAGCAGCGCGGGTTGGCTTTGCAGTTGTGCTGGTGTGGTACCCAACCTCAGCATCAGGTGGAAGCGCAAAGCCCAGGACACCCCATTTGAGTCCCCTCTGAACAAAAGCTGCGAATCTGACTGCAGAGACACAGGGAAGCCCTGAGGTACATATAACTTTTATATGTACCACATCTATTCCCTTAAGGAGCTTACAGGCATAATTTTAATCATATTTTGCCTGATAATGCACAGGATTTGCTTGCAGCCATTTCAGCCATTTGATACATGGGAGGACTTTGTTATTGGTGTCATTTTTCTTTTTGCACAGAGCTATTTTCCTTTTGTAGTTTATCCCCTGGGAGCTGCTCTGCTAATGGTTCACCAGGTGCCAGACCCTCAGCAGGGTGAGGCATTGCGGCTGCATCGCTCGGGGTTGAATTTAAACCTTGGAAGGATCCAGGTCCCTTTATTAACATAATTCTCTTCTTTCAAGGTCTGAGCTAAGCCTGCTCTGTGTCCTGCAGGTGTTTGGTTCCCAAAGCCCTGGTGACTTCAGCAGACCCTGAGCTTACAGTGATGCAGCATCATCCCAGCCCCAGGATTCCGATGTGGACCTGGCAGCACCTGGTGCTGGTGAGTGCTCCTGAAATCATGACTATCAAACTTTAGGAGGGCATTAGCAGCTTAAAGTTTTTCTTGCTTAGGCTGGGGCTGAGCAGCCTACCACTGGCCACCAGGCCTTAAAACACATTTGTTTTCCATTCTCCTCTTGCCTTGAACTGAACGAAGCAAAGAAAAAACCATCAAAAATGCAGAAATGTTTTATTGCACAAACAATTAGATCCAGCCTGCAATTCAGTGGAGAAATGCGTGCATAGGAGCCCTTAGAAGTGAATCTGTTCTTTCAGCTGCAGGCTGCGAACCTCCGCAGGGAAACCTGTTTGATGGGAGGGAACATGGCTGTTGGTTCCACTCTGGTTGATGCAGCAGCATCCCCGGGTTCTGAGGGGCCAGGCCGGGCTGTCCCTGGCTGGAGGAGCATCCAGGATAGGTGGGATGCTCTGTCTGTCCATCCACCTGCCGCGGCTCTGGGGCAGCATCGCCAGCACACACAGGCTCCCCTTCCAGCACCCGTAATTCAGTCCAGATGTCAGAGCTGCTCTGCAGTTTGATGGTTGTATTTCACTATTAACATATTTGTTTTATGACAGAGTAGGGTCATTACAATTGTCACATTATTCTTGTTTTTTCTTCTTCCCTCTCTTATTAGTAGAGACACTTGTTATCATTTTAATAGGGAGAAACAAGCTCCCTGTGTCCTTTTCCAGTCCTAAAAATACAAGACTGTATATTCCAGAGGAGCTTATTGTTGTAGATTTAAATGTTCAGCTAAAATACATTAAGATGCCCTTGATGTCAAGAAGAAAAAGAGTCCTGATACCCAAAGGAAGGTTGGGTGCTTAACCTGAATTATAGCAATGTGATTATTGGTATTGTCAGATTTTACAGCCTACAACATTATTTTCAGGCACCCATCCAATTCACAAAAGTCTCCTCAAATACTTTCAGAAGAACTTCACTTGAAGTCTGTTTGTTTTGGAAAAATATAAATTATTGCTCCATTTAAACATTTCAGCTCAGAGAGCAATAACATTTTATTTGTTTTGAAAGAAGGCAAGGGCTTATTAAATATTAATATGTGGTTTACAGCATGGGTTAAAGTTCCTCTCAATATATATACTATGACTTTGCCCAAGAGAATTAACTCCTGAGGGAGTGTAAGTTTCTGCTTAAGGGACTTGGAGATGGAGGAAAAAACTGTCTTCACAGGGTATAAATATGTGGGATGCTTTCTGTTCAGAATTCTGCTGCATTTTGAACATTAGTGATAATTAATTGTCTGGGGTCAGAGAAAGGAAAGAGATGGAAAGTGCCAAGGGGAAGGTACCAGGAGGGAAAGATACGGTGAAAAGGGGAAAAGCAGATTGTAAACCAGGGTGGGCGATGCTCAGAAGGGACTTCTGGAGAAAGATGAGTGGGAATTGTCTGTCAAAGTCCCTGGAAGCCGCCTGTAAATTATGAAAATGCAATGGGATTTCAGCTTTTAAATCATGCAGGGACTCCTGGCAACTACAACACAAAGGTCTTTGAATCCACGGAGATGAGGGAAAAGCTCCAGGAAATAGTATTTTTAATTCTTTTTTCGAAGGCTGCTCAGGTAGGTTGGTATTGACTGAATCTTCATCAAGATTTTTGATGGGGGGGGTTGTGTGAGCCAAGCCTGTTCGCTGCATGTTTTATTGCTCCAGAAGTGAAGATGTAATAGTCCAGTAATTTGGGGGGGGGCTGTTTTAAGCCTGATCTAATTAGAGGCTGTGAGACATCCTGAGACAGAAGGGAATAGTCATCTGTGAATGGAAGGGAACATGGTATTATTTCCACTGCTTTATTCCACAGATTTGAAGAAAAAACAACAACAAAAACGAACAAAAACCCAAACCTCCTTGAAGATGAGATAATCCTGGTGGAACAATCCTGTAATATCGGCTGAGACCTGCACGCAAGACTGGATTGTGAACTTTCTAATGGGAACATTTTGGATGTGTGCAGTGTGGTGCATCTAATGTTAATTCCCCTAATTCTGTTCTTGAAGTTTTTGGTCCTTTAGACTTAAAAGGCAGAACTGGGTATTCTTTGTGCTTGGGAAAGGAGACAAAAACTTAACAGGCTCAAAATGGGCTTTTTTTTTTTAATTAAGGTTGCATAAAAACTGCAAACTCCTCTGAATAATTCTCATCAACTGCCTGAAGAGTTCCTCAGCTGAATTGTAAATCACTATATAGTGCACTCCAAAAAAATATAGAAATATGGGCATAAATGTGTTTTGGAGTTGTCTCATCTGGCATTCTGTAAGGTAGTTAAATCAAGGAGACTTTCTGATCTATAGAAGGGTCAGTGTAGGAGGGCAGCGCTTTGAACCATGGTCTCATTAAGCCACTATTGCCTTCCCAGATTGTTTATAACAGAGGACTTATTCCTAAGCAGTCAGTAACTGGAGAACATAAATCACAGTGCAGAAAGAGTTATTCGCAGTTTATGGGCCGGATCCTCATGTGGTATAAATCACTGTTGCCCCAATGGTGTCACCTGAGCTACGATTTATACAACCGAAAGATCTGTCTCATACTGTTCACACTTTATTGGCTTTTATTGACTCACTCTGTAGACACAGATTTTCAAATATAAAATGAAGGTGGAGGAAACTGAGGTATGTGAAAAGTAATTTTGTAACATTTTCAAGCAACAATCTGAATTGTTCTCTTCCCCCTCTACTTTTTAAAATAAACAGTTACCATATGAATTTTTGTCAGCTTATAACCTTCTCCCTAAATCCCACCATTGTCACCTTGCACCAAACAAGCAACACTCTTCCAGCTTACAGAGCTCCTCTAATAATACATCATTACTGGTAACTAATTAAACTTACAAAAGATCCTTTCTGTTTTCGTCCCAGCGGTTGCTGTGAGCAAATCTGGCAGCATGAAGTCATTTTTATATGTCCTGGTTGTATTTCGTCGTGCTGATGTCACCAGTGTCAATATGGCATTTGTGAAGCTGGGGATCAATGTGAAATACTGGATTTAGGATCCACTGGCGGAGCTGTAGCTCTGGCTGCATTCGACCTTCTTTGGCTGATGGAGCCAGAGGGGTTTTTCCATGTGGTTCGGTTAAAGGAGTTTCCACTGTCTGGCTTTCTCCTCTCCCTGCACCACATTGTGGGGACAACTTGCATCTGGAATTTCAAACAAACAAACAAAACAACCCCAGAAATC
Organism: Columba livia; assembly: GCF_036013475.1. Classification (NCBI taxonomy): domain Eukaryota; kingdom Metazoa; phylum Chordata; class Aves; order Columbiformes; family Columbidae; genus Columba; species Columba livia. The sequence goes on from NC_088619.1 coordinate 11,938,654, forward strand.
TTCAGAGAACAAAATATCCAACCAGCAAAGAGACTGAACATGAGAAAACAGCCAGGGAATCCCTTGGAAAATGGATCAGCAGAGTGGCAGATACTTGAAAACAATAAATAAGCAGAATCTACTTAATTAGCGATGACTGTAATATTACTTCTCTGGGTTAAAAATGTTAACTTTTATATCCCTCTGTGATTTTAGCACTCGGATAATGGTGTGTCCAGGCATTTCAGTTCTCTGCTGTTCTCTTTGCAACACACAAAAATTATGTCCACTATTTTTTTCCATGAAAAATTACCAGCACTTCATTCCAAGCTGTTTCACAAATCAAACCCGTCACTACAGCAAGGGTGAAATAATCACCATCTCTAAGTTCATCACCTTCACTAATCCATCCTTTTCCATCAACTTTCTCCAGCTCTCCCAAGCGATTTGGAAGCCTCGAACCCTCACAGGTGGCAGAATTTCTTTCTGAACTCATCATAGCACTTGCTCTTAACTTCCTTTTAGCCCAGAGATCTTTCTTATGCTCCTAATCTTCCCCAAACCATCATTTCTTTTCCAAAGCTGCTTAAGCAGTTGGAGGGTAACGTTCATTTCCAGGCAATATGTACGCAAACTTGGATGAGGGCTGGTTTGAAAACGGAACAGCCTATAATCTGGAATAAAATTAAACCTTAATCACTATGTTCTGAAGGAAAGATTTGTCACTGCCCAGCAAACACGTACCTTAATAAAGATGTTCGTTCTTGCGGAGCACAAATCCATTCATACCCACGGGTTTAAAAGGATGCGCATCTGTGCACAGGAATTCTGGGGTTTCTCCATCTCAAGCAGTAGGTTGCTGTTAAGAGAGGTGTGTATGTATGTGTGTATATATATATATATATATATATATACACACACACACAAAATAAATATATATATATATACACATATATATATATTTTATATATATACACACATATATATTTTATATATATATACACACACATATATACAAAATATATGTTTTTATATACACGTATATATTTTATATATATTATATACATGTATATAGATTTTATATATATACATATATATATTATATATACGTGTATATATTACATATATATATGTAAGCACTGGGGACCCTTATAGAATGTACATTGTTATCACTGTCCAAATGCCATTAGCATCAGCAGATGTGGCTGTGTAAGGCACCTTTGAGTGAGGAGATGCAAAGGGCAGCATCATCCCTGCCCCAGGAAAAGGCCCGAGCTTGTAGATGAGTTAAAAAACTCTTCCCTGTGTGACACAGGACCGTGACAAAGGTCAGAAACCAACCTGGGTCTCCTGAGCGACCACCCCCTGCACTAACCACACTATTTCTTTCATCCTCTCACTTCATCTACTGCTGGTGATTACACTTAGAAATGCTCTGGTAGCCAAAAGAAACAGGTGAGATATTTCCAGTGAGCTTTCAGTTTGTTATTAATCCTTCAAAGACATTTTTTATCCACAGGGCAATAGAGAAAGGTATCATGTTGCTTAAGCCCGTGGCTCCACTCTGCGTGTCCGCGGCATCGCTCCTCGCTGATGAGCTGATCTGTGTCCGAGCTGCCATCTCCCTCTTTGGACTGGACATTTTCTCTCTCACATGGTGGGAAAAACAAATCCCACACTGAATCAGAACACAGCCTGCACAACTAGTGTGATCTGGATGTGGTTCAAAGGACAGGGATTTTGGTTACTCAGGACCTACCTCAGAACCAACTGGAAACAATTTTGTGCGTATTTTTTTTCCCCACCGTACTACAAAGTATTACCTCATCAGCAGAGCATCCTGGAATGACAGTAAATATCTGCAGATACTAGGTATTTGTTTTCTGCCTCAGATTTCCTGTTGCTTATCTCTAATTTTGAATGGAATCCGTGGGAAAAAAAAATAGGCATTTACTGGATTCTTTTTATACTACATTATTTTTACATGGATGTGAAAATTCCAGCACCTACTCATCCTGCACTGACTCACGGGGAGATGCTTATCGCAGGTGAATCTATCGAAGAGACTCATCCTTATTGACACTTTGCCTTTTTCCTTGGAGCTTATTCATACATGACCTCATGCAGCTTCACAAGACTCGGCTGAGGACTGGGCGCAGTGTCCCTCTAATTAGCAATATTATCTCACCCAGCATCATATTTTACAATCAGCAGAACGTTATCTGGGAGATCTAATTCAAGAGAAACCGATGAGAGTATTTCAGTTCTGTTATTGACTTTTCTTCTCCGGTTTTGTAATTAATTCCCAGTGCCTCGGGCAGGCAGATGAGCTAAAGCCCAGGCTGCCGTGTTTGATGGGTGTCCTGTCCCACCATGACTGGTGACCCTGCTCTGCTGTCACAACAACACACAGTGGTACATGCTGAGATATTCCCCTAACTCAAACAAATACTGTAAGTACAGAGCATATTATATGGCTGAAAATTCACATGAGACTGGATTAGAGCCAAATAAACCTTGTTAACCAAAAATCTAAAGACAGGCTGACGCCCAGATATCTGCAGAGCCATTTAAACCCAACCTACTGACTATGTTTTACATCAGAAATTATGACTTGGTGAGGCGTGGAGGCTACTTGGATAACAACGAGTGTGAACGCCGCTGCTTTACCTTGCAGATACGCATCCCACAGCGTACACATGGTCCGACCAAACCTTCTGGGGCTGTGGGTAGAGCTGGACCTCAGCCATAGCTCCAAGACACATAGATTAAGTGCTCAGACTCCATAAACTTCAAATAAGCTGGCAAGTGGTGTTTTAGTGCTGGCCTGTTTCTAGTTTGAACCGCTTCAGATAGAGTGGGTATAGCTGCTCTAAAGTGAAGACTGACTGGCTCAGATTTATTTTTAAAAAGTAAACTAAGCAGATGATTTTTTTATCTGACTATAGGCCAGTCCAACCCACATGAAGAAAAGGCTAGAGCACAGATCAAACGCTTCTTGGCCAACATGGCACTGCTGTTAGAGGAGATTTCCAGCAACCTCTGTCACAAGTTGCAAGATATTTATCAGAAACAAATGGAGTTTGAAATTTCATGACATTTAATTTTTTAAGACAGTAATTGCCTATTTCCTTACCAAAATTAGAAACAGAAAATGTTTTCAAAAGTCCTCTCTCCAGAAACCCCTATTGTGATTCGGTTTCTTTGCAGCTAAGGCATTGATCCCCTTCCTAACAGAAGCCCAGAAGGGTCTCATACCCCTAAGCCCAGCTTAAGTGCAGGCAGGAGCCGTGCCAGGAGGGGAGCGACGGGTCTCCCGGCTGCGAGGAGCGAGGTGAGCATGCTTTGAAGAGAAGGACTAAGGCAGCTGCAAGATATAAGTTTCGCTTTATCAATCTCTCAAGGAGAAAACAACTTTGCTTGCCATTAAAATCCTTCTGGAAGCTACGATACTTGTCCTTAAAAATCAAAGAAGGTTTTCTAGATTGTTCCAATTCATCACTCAGAAGCTGAAGAGCAGAAGAATAGCTGTTTGAAGTATATAAATATGTATATGTACATCATATATATATATATATATATAAAAAAAACCACATAGTCATAATCTGGACACAACCTTCCACGAAGTGACATGCAAAACCACGTGCATGACTTGCAGATTTGGGTTGTCTCTCAGTTCATCACATTAAGAGAGAGCAAGAGAGTGAGAACATGGACATTTTGCAGGGGGTGATCATAGGAAAAAAAAAAAAAATATATATATATATATATATGTATATATACTATGAAATTTCATCATATTGCTGGTGTTGCTTTCCATGTCCTTACCTTGTCTTGATGATGCACCCTATGAAGCTGCCGATTGTAAATGGATGTGAAGGTCAATTGCCTTGTGGAAATGTCCAGATGAATCCAGACTCCATCTGCCTGAGGTTTCTTCAAGAGATCTTGACGGTCACTGCAAAAGTTTAACAGCTGTCAGGTCACCAGTCCTGCTCACTGCCTCCATTTGTGGTACAGGCATTTCTTATGGGTAAAGTTTTAACTAGCACAATTATGCTTTGATGAATTAGTGGTATCAAGCCAACATCATTCCAATTATATCTACCTTCCACCCCTTCTTGCCACATGGCCCAGCTGTAAACATTTGTAAAATGCTTCAGAAACTCTTAGAAATGATTGTGCCACTGTTACAAGAAATGCCGGAGTCCCACATAAAATCTTGGAATGCAAACTAAAACTACTGGGCAAAGCAAATAAATTATCATTATTCTCACAAGGGTCTCACTGTGCCCACTGAGGTTCCAGAAGAATATGAAATTATATTGCCCCAAGCATGCATTGTGTAACCCTCAAGTCCCTGCAGCATAAATGTGGGTAAACACTGGAAGACATAATTAATTGCCATAACGACAGGACTCGCAGATCCAACTGATAGGGGTGGACAATGAATACATCATGTGTCTTCCTCTGAATGTGATCAGACTTGCTCTCCGAAGCAGTTTCTGGAGGACTTAATTTCAGAGGAAAGTGTTTCTACTAGAGAAAACACCCTGCCATCAACACAATATAGTTAATTTAATAGTATTTCTGATGGGTGGTGGCTGAAACCAGAGGCAGATTTAAGGAGATGAGGTGAAAATTAAAGTAATACATTGGGTGTGACCATGTGGTTACATCCTTTCATCCTGCTACCCGACCATCACTATCCTGCCCTGGAACCCTGGATTTTGCCTTTAATGTGACTCTTTTTCTCACACACCTCTGCACCCCGCTGATCCATTTTCTCCTGGTAATTTTAAATGTAGATTCAGGGGAAGATCTAGGTTTTACAACAGCTGTATTACGTTCGACCCCTAAAATCCTTGCAAAAGCTTTTAATGTGGGCAAACCTCCAGTGGCTGCAGGGGTTACAAGACACTTTGTGAACGTGTCACAGTTTGTAAAGTAATCCCAGCTCCACAGACCCAGGGTATGTTTTGCATTTGCTCCACAGACACTGGGTAACCACTACCCTACAGATCCAAGGGTTTCTAGGGCTGGCACGTGGTACATCCCGTGGAAAAACAGCAGCTTGGGCATGACACAACAGGTATGATGCTGCATATTAATTTCCATGGAAACACTTGTGGGCAAACTGATGCAAGACCAAGTGGAGCATCAACGAGCAGTTGTGCCGTGATAAGTGAGCACTTGCTGCTCGGTGTTCATGCTTGGGCCAAAGGTTTCTTTGTGGGGTCAGCCTGGATGAGCTCATGAGTGCTCTTTGGGGAACGCCTCGTCATACCCACAGGAGTTCTGTGGGAAGAAGAAGAATGATCACTCCCGAAGTAAAAGTGCTAAAAGATTTTTACCAATTGCCTGCTGACAAATCAGTGGAACATCTGAGTATTTGTGGCTTGGTGCAACTCTATCAAGACCAGAAAAACCACAGTGGAGTTGGACTTAGTTTGCCCCATTGCCTTTTGAGCAATTTGGTGTTTTCTAAATTCATCCCGCTCTCATTTTTCATGTTTGCTGTGACTTCCCAGCGGGCAGCAGGCACAAGGTACATGCTGAGTGATCATCCTGTTCGGTTTTCCACATCTGACACTCAAAAAAAAATATGCAGAGAGGAAAGAGCGGCTTGCAGAGAGCGATAACAGCTCTGCCTGTTCCTACCACGGGACATCGCTGACGTGAGGATGTTGGTGTTGATGCACGTGGGCTGTGTGATGGCAAACTGGGAGAGCAGGCAGGTTTGGTGGCAATGGACCATCGGAGGTATAACAGAAGAGATGGGACGTGCAGAAAATGGGTGGCAGAGCAAGAACGGAGTAGAGGCGAGGGCTGCACAAGGCTCCATGCAGCTGTCTGGATCAGTCCCGCGGCTGCTGGGCTGTCCTGACATACCTGGGCTGAGTTTCAAGTCGACCTCAACTGATTTACGGGCTGGATGGAGACCTATAAAAACTGCAGTGGTTCGGTATGGGGGTTCTCTACGAAACTCAGCAAAACTGTGAAACTCCAGCTGAGCTTTGTCCTGATTTTTCTGAAACTGGGATAAATGTAAACCAAAAGCCTCAACCCAAATACTTCCAAATTATGGGGGATGTGCCAAAATAGAGAGTATTTTAAAATATGTTCCCCTGTTTCCCCTGTTTTGTGGTTAATCGGATGGGCATAGGGATACTAACCAATAAACAAAGGAATAAGAGAGACAGTGTTTTGTGAACTCTGTACGTGACCTTTTCCACGAGGTGAAGTTATTGTATAAGACTTTCCTGCCTGAATGGGAAGGGAACGAGCAGGACAACACAATAAACGATCTCTCAGCAAATGCTGAGGACTCAGTTACAAGGGTATGGCCTAATTTCAAGGTCTCAGCGAACTGAAGCAGCTGCTGAGCCACAGCTGGGAGTAAGGGACCACAGGACCCTTGGATCGGGGGGGCAGTCAACAGTGCAGGGCTGTCCAGAAAAACAGTGTCTAGAAAAAGCCTACCCCCCCCCTGCCCCCCACCCCCCCCAGAAATACATCTATCTAACATCAGGGGATAAGTAAGCTCTAGGTAGAGAGACACGGAGTGATTTACTACCCTTAAAATCTGTTTTCTCTTAAAAGTCTTTCTTCTAAACAAATAGCACTTGGCTCAGATAGGGCCCTTTCTTTGCTGTATACCAGTCTCATCACTCCCAGAAAGCAGAGAACCACAGACAGTGAAAATAGGTCAGGCCTGCTGAGGTAATGGGGATAAATTACCCTCACTCCGAGCCTACAAATGGGAAACCAGTGCGATTTCTCCCCAAAACTTGGGATGTGAAGCTGAGATGATGTGCGCTCAGCCCAGGAAGCGCTGGGGCAGGTGCTTGGGTGGAGAGGGAGGGAAAGTAATGAACTCTTCCCCATGAGAGGAAGGGCAAGAAAAGTGATGTTTGTCAATAGGAAACATGAAAAAATAAACCACCCAACCCTCAAAACTGAACTGGCCTAATTCCACCCATCAGATAAGCTAATGGAGCATTAATGCTTCTCCATTTCACCCTTCCTGCCCTGCCCTGCAATTTGCCAATGGAACAGGCACCTCCACATCCCTTTGCTCTTGCTCAGCTGCCCATCTGATCCCACATTTATCTGCTGGAATCGCAGCACAGCACACCTATCGGTTCCTGTGATTAAATCAACAAAACAACTGGTGATGTTGACAAGTGACAGCAGCTTTCTCCATCTCGAAGTGCGGATGGTGACCCATCCTCCCCAGGGAGCAGGGACAGTGTCCAGAGCTCTACAAGTTCCTAAGGGTTTGGTGGTCATAGAATGACAGGATCATTTCAGCTGGCAGAGACCCTCAGGATCATTGAGTCCAACCATAACCCAACCTAACTCTAGCACTAACCCGTGTCCCTAAGAACCTCGTAGCAATGCGGCTATGTATCAGGGCTTCCCCCACTTATCCAGTGGGGTTTATAGCCCAGATCCTTTCCCCTTTAATTGCAGAGGGACAGAGAAGATGATGTGACTTTCTCAGAGCTGCTGAATGACACACAAAGTGTCCCCTTCTCCTTTGCAGGGACATTAGTAGGGCAGTTTCCCCGAGCGCACACATTGCGCAGCGAGTTCTTGTGTCCTTTTCACTGTGAGCAAATACTGTGATCGCATTACACCTACTCTGCAGACTTCACGGATCTGTAAAACTCTGTCATGGCTCGGAGCTTGTGCATTCAAAAGGAATAAGTCTGGTTTTCACTGATTCATGAAAGTTTAAGGTGAGAGATGAAGTGTTACTTAGCCCCTTTCTAGTCTCCCCAGTTCACAGCCCACCCAAGTCCAGGCTTTTAGCCCGGCAGATCTTCTAGAAACGCATCTGGCCCCACTCTGAAGAGATAAAAGGGTCCAGTCACTCCTGCAGTAATTTCTTTCCAAGGATTATGTCACTCTGCTGTTAAAAGTGTTCATCTAATTTCTTGTTAGAATTTTTTAATCAGTAGCTGCCAGCTACCGACTCTTGCTGCAGCCATTGAAACAGAGCACAGTATTCCAGGGCCAGCCTCTCCTGCCATTTCTGTCCCTGTATAGCTCAATATCTGCATTATTCTTCCCTTTATTTTAAATGCATAATGCATTGGATTAATGCTGTAAGTTGGACTAAAGTATATTAGTGCCCCTGGTTCTGAACTCCCCCTGATGTTTGAAGAATATCAGAATGGGATGGGAACAAGTCCAGTAAACAGTCCTGTTGGATGCTGCTCGAGTCACTAGCACTGGGCACCAAACTCCCTTACTGCAAAACACCCTCTCTTACCCCATAGAAATACAAAGGATGTAAAGAAAAGGTCCCCACTGTGGCTGAAAGAGAAATGTTTGAAAGACAGAGAGCTTTGTTGTTATCCTTACTGCTCCAGCCATATACCAGCATGAAATGGCATAGGTATGGGGCCAAAACTAATGGTATTTTTGGAAAGAGACCGATCCTGGAAAGTGAGTACATGAAAGAGGAAGAGGAACATGGGCTTGTTAGTTAAGGTCTCTTGGAGGTCTGGCACACATGACCCAAAAAAGCCCAAAAGCTTTGGATTCAGTCACCCCAATGAAGGAATTGACTGTGATTATATAGTTACAAGGGTGCATGGGGTAAATTAACAGTCAGAAATCAAATTTAAAAAGGCTAGGATATCCACAAACATGATGTACTCTGCCATGTCATGAAGAGTTTGACAGCAGCCATAAGCATTTTAGGTGAGCTCGACAATAACGTCGGTCTGCCAAGAATCTGCTGGTCCTTGGGAGTGCAGGAATATTGTAAAGTGCTGGGGCTCTGGGGCTGGGCACGGAACTTGACTTTCTCACCCCTTCCTTCCTTCACAGTAAATGCAACCGTAAAAAAAAAAAAAAATCATAAAAATATAGGTATCTGTGTAGGCCAAATCCATACCCAGTTTCCTAAAGCCCTTTATTAGAAAGTGCCCGAGCGCTGGAGCATGTAGAGCTGAGGTTATTAGGGAATCGAGGACTTTTCCCACTCCTCCACCTGTGAGGACATTGGGGATTTAATCAAGGTTGGGACATTCAGAGCTTGATTCAGCTCCGAGCACTTCCACCTGAAACTGTATTATTTGCTCCGCTTTACTGTTATTTTATAGCAATATAATAAACTAGTCAGCAGAAAGGCCGCTGGTCCAGGGTGGAAGTTTTCCTTGGTTGAACTGAACTAGCAAAGACTTGAGAAGTATAAATATTGCTCAGCTTTGGAGATGTTACAGGCAGCCCTGGCTACAGTGTGAGGAAAATCAGTTTGCTAAAATATCCACTGAAGCAGCAATATATCCTTGTATTAATAAATGCAGAGTCCATCCCTGTAAGAACTACGACATGCAAATAAACGTTGCAGCAGCCTCTAATGACAGATCCTGGAGGGCAAGAAAACTGTCTCCATAGAAATCCTTCCCTGCACTTTCTCCCCTTTTTATAAGGCCCTGAGGGTAATTAGGACCTAGCAACACCTTAAGAAAGATGAAACATCATCTAGGGCTGATTGCTTTGACACACAGTTAAAGGATCGGGGAAACAAAAGTCTTTTTTGGTATCTTATATCCCACGGACACAGAGTACCTGTGAGATGAGAAGAATATGCTTAGCTTTAATTAGCTTTCTGGAACTTGCAGACACATTTAACAAGCATAAACCCTGCCCATCTGGGGTCTGATATCAGCCTGCACCTCTCATTAGCTCTCGATTGCTTCTCTCTGTTTTCCTTTGCTGAAAACTACTCAGAATTAGAGAGGTATGGGAAAGAAAATGTTTTGCTATGTGTGAAATAGGTAGGAATTAAACTTCAGGAGAAGAAGTGAAGAAGGGGGAAGAAAATGTAAATATTAATAAAGCTAAATTTTTTTCAAATATAAAGATAATATTCTTATTTTAAGTACAAATTCTCTTTAAAGGCAATCAGCAATACTCTTACTGAGAAGATAAGTGGTTCTCTCTCTTTTACCTCCACATGTTCAAGGTGTCAACATACCTGGTTGTTCCTCGCGGGAGCCTGGTTGTTGGTGCCACTTGAAGGGATAGCAGATCCCGAACGGGCCACGTGGAGCGTCGGATGGAGCCCAGCGAAGTCTTGCACTGAAATCCTGGGGGTGCCATGGCTTGGGCATCACCCTGAGAAACCCTCCCAGATGGACACAGAACATCCTTAGTCCAGGAATTCAGTAGGACAGACTTTGAGATGTTCATTCCAGTCCTGGAAGCAACTGGACTAAGTGGGAGCTGCAGCGATGATTATTGCAATGTGATGTCGTGGTCAGTTTTCAGGTACATAAGCTGAAACCCTCTAATTAGTTCCCTATGTAAGTTTGAAAGAAAATGAGTTGTCAGGCTGCTGCAAAGCGCTAATTTGTGTCGGGGGCAGCGCTCTTCTAAAAGACCTTGTGTTTCAGATTGAGGGGAATTACCTCTGACCTGAAAATAAAACACCACGGTGAAGAACGCTGCAGATTCCCTGGATGAAAGTTTCTTTTTATCTGCTCTGATGCTCACTCTTCAAGCATTTTATAATCCCAGATAATCTCAAGCACTGAAAAGTGCAATATTTCTAGATATCGAGTCAGCAAAAACTCAACAACAGAGAGAGAACATGCTTTTCCAGCATTTTTCCCCTCAAACTCGTTTTTGCTATTAAACTGAGCTGACAATGAGCTGACTTTTACTTACTTCCTACGTTTAAGTAGAAAGACACACAACAACACAAACCATCTGATACAACTGACATTTAATACTCTTCATCTGTAATGAAGATCTCCTGTGACTACTTTTCTCATTCCTGTTAACACAACTTCCTAACGCTAATTACTTTCACACTTGGCTTAGGAGCTTTTTATAGTTAGTCTGTAGACAACAAACAGCTGATAGTAACCATAGTCATGAAACCACAGTCACCCACGCCACCCAAATCCTTAGCATTGTACTTTCTAACTTAGGCCTGTTTTCCAAACCTTAAATAATCAGCTGAGCTGATTTGCACATTTTACAAACTTAATTACACCTCAATATGGATGAAGATCATGAAGATTTTTGTTCTGGCTAATAATAGTTGTACTTTATCTTGCTTGGCCTTTTAACTAAATATGCGCTAATTGTGCATTTACGTTTACTGGCATACGCAAAACATTTTAATTAGATGGGCAAAACAGCTAATTAGTATTGTACATTCTGTACTTGCATGGCACAGCAGAAAATCGTTCAGTGAAGACAAGTTATCAAGCACATGGTCAACATTATTCATTAATTAAAAAATAGGAGCCATATAGGAGGACCCCGCATTAGTGATCTGAAACTTGTATCCAAGTGTAGCAAAAATAAATCTGTAAACAAGTGTTCCATGTTGAAAATGAGTGGATTTCTTGTTTAAGCGTATTAGTGTGATTTCTGCATAAAAATCGAGGAACATATGTGGGCTTTAATGCAATACTTTTAAAATACAAGGTACAAGCAGTCTAAGATTTGAGGGTTTCTCCCTAGAGACCACAGCAGATTGTTCGCAATTATCCAGGAGTATAACGGGTATTTAAAGGAGCCGTTTTTCTTTGTAATGGGGATGAAGATGATGTAGTTTAAAGCCACAGACCGGACTGGCATGCCTTGATACCCACTCATCTGCCAGGTGCTGCTTTAGCATGAAGGAAGCTTCAGAAAGCAAACCTGAGGAGGGGCTGGTTCTGTATCAGAGATCTCACAGGTCAGTAATGCACTTTTCTTGGTGGCGGTGGTGCTGGGATATGTGATTACCACTCTTTTTCTATTGAGCCAAAACCCATAATTTTGGGTGCTGCTTTGTCCATTACGCAAAATGGTCCAGGACTGACCCCCACACCAGCCTGGTGAGTGCAGCCGAGTGTGGAGAAACTGGGGAGATTTCACAGAGCAGCTGGAAATAGTCTATTATTCTTTTATCTCATTTGCTTTTTAATTTTCTCTTTTTCTCTTCCCATATTCTGTATCAGAATATCTGTTCCAAATTGACTACTAGCTTTATTTAATTAAGCTGACCTTGGCTTGTGCGTCTGATGAATACTGAGGCTAAAAGCGTAACAAGAAGCAAAAGAGACCTTGGCTTGCTGCAGGTCTGGCAACTCCACTAATAAGAAAATCTAGCAGGTCCATTAATAAGAATGCTAATGGCTCCTCTAATAAACCTGCCAATGAGACAGCATGTGGGTTTCTTGTCTTTTCCTGCACATGCAAACAGGTATTTGCTAGATGAGAAGTGACGAACTTTATTTATTTTCAGTTTTCCTTGGGAGCGGACCCAAACTTAACCAATCTGCTAGAAATCAAGAAGGGCTGCTTCTCAAGAGCTAATGAGCAATTACTGATATTGTTACAGAGGATATATAAATATACATATATGTCAAACTTATCTCCCCCATGAACAGAACAGACTGGAGCATGTGGTCTTCCAGGCATCATTGGCAAAGCTTTTGCCAGATAAATGTCTTTAATACTCTGGAGAGCGCACGTACTTCTGGTGCGGAATTTCTGTTTCTGCATCAGCATAATGTGTTTACAGAGGATCACAGATCTAGCGCTACTACGTTTTAAATATATTGCATGGACTTGCAGAAGCAGCAATTACCTTACAAATGTCTTCATTTCTATACAATGATCAATACTCAGTGTATAACAAAAGCCTCTTCTAAACAACCAAAATCGATGCATGATAGTCTCACAATCGCACTAATTATCTCTTTTCCTGTCTTAATGGGCCATATATAGGCCAGCACAAGTTCAGAGCCGGCTTTCCCAGAAGCAGCTGCTGTAGCATTAGATGCAGCCTGAGTCACAAGGAAACAGACAAGTTGTATTTCAGCAGAGAATCTGGCAGGTGATGGGATGTTCAACTGAAGCGGGTCAGGAGTCAGACCTCATTTCAAACGGAGATTAAATCTGAGATAAGGCTCGAGATCAGAGCTTTGGTGAACACGGTTGGTTTTATTCCTTTAATGAGGTTTTTACACAAACTGTAGTTAAGAGCCAAGGGAGGCATGTTTTCTGAAAAATAAAATAGCCATTAGCTGCAAGAAACCAAGGCCAATAAATAACTGTCTCTCCAAGCTAATGCTCCTTCAATGCTTCCAAAACCAAAAAGAAATAAAGCTTGAAACGATAAGTTACCCCCTCAGCAAAATTATCTCCCAAGAACCTGGCAACTTCCACGAGCTATAAAATTCAATTAACATTTTTTGCTTTGTGTGTCACACTTCAATTAAGTAGAAAGCATATTAATCATATAGAACAGGAGTGTACTTACCATGAGATAATGTGTTGGATTTCAGGACTTCACTACTCTGGTTGTGATTCAAACCCAGAATGGTCTGTTCCTTGTTTATGCCTTTGGAAATGGAAGGGACGGGACTCACCGTGGCGTGTTTATCAATTGGAAAAACGACTAGAGCTGCACTTGAAGATCTTGGAACAGTTTTTCCCTGCAAAAGGTTAAAATGACAATTGGATGTCTGAGAGGGCTCTGAAATCTTCAGAGGACGGACCGTGAAATGCTCTGTGCCCAGGAGAAAGATCAGGTTTCCAAGATACACAAGAACTTGTTTGGGAAGGTTGGTTAGGTACCCAACTCCCCCACAACCGCTTAGTTTTAAAAATCCCAGTAGTCACTGGTTTGGAAATCTGCCCCGGGAGACATGAACCAGCAGCTTTTTCCTTGCAAAGGGGAGAGAATGATGTGCTGGTGGTTTTGGCACCAGAGGAGACGTCGAGAGCTCTGTGTTTGTATTTTGATTTTGCCGTTGTTTTGGGCAAGTCTTTTACACTTGTGAGCTTTGGTTTCCTGTCTTTAAATCAGGACTGACCCCACTTCCCTCGCCTAAAGAAGGGTTTGTGAAAAGAAGAGGACCTGTAATAAAGAATGCCACTAAAATGTAAGTTTTTCCAGGTGAAGGAGCGTCACTTTGTTCGACATCTCTGCAGCTCCCCAGCAATAAGGATGGAAAAAACCCACAAAAACTGCTGCGGGCAATGCCTTCCTGTACAATAAACTTAATAGCTAATCCATCCACACTGATGGATGACACAGGTATGAACAGATTAACGTAGATATCTCTCCAAAATATCCAGAGCTTGGCCTTCCAGGCTGCCAAAACGTAACTGGAAATCTCATGAGAGTTACAGTGCCGACTGGTTCTGCCATTTCAGCACTTCAGCTTGAGCTAAACATCGAAACCTTAGTGTGTAACAGGAAGAAAATTAATGGGATTTGTCAGAAACCTCAAAGAAGTTGAGCTCTATATATAATAAAGGATCTGAGATAGGCAAGATACATATATTTTTTCTCTCATTCAAGTAGTTTCTTAATTACAAAACAAACAGAAGCAGAAAGCATTAAAAAAACCCCAAACTAAAGCAAACTTGAATGTGCCATATGGTCAGGAGTAGTTGGAAAGCAAAAAGTTTCCTTCTCATGTTTCAACTGAAAGTTTTTATTTATTAGAGATGATTTAAACCCTAAAACTTTGAAAAGATTAGAATAGAAAACAATAGTGGTTACATGTGTCGACTTTTCAGAAGAGACCAAGAAAGATTTAAAATAAAGAAAGAGATTATTCAAGCATAACCCAACTGTTGTAGTAAATCATTGGATGTGCTAAATAAATCAGTGTGATACTGATAAAGCTGCTTTGGCCGCTTCGAGACACTTTTCACAAAGTTTTTCAACTGGTGGTTACATCCCGTCTGTGATCTGTGGTTGTGTAACTGATCAGGTGGGCCAAAAAAGTATCAATAAATAAATCTTTAAGAAACATAAAATGGTATTTGGCTCAAAGGACAAAAGGACCTGTGCAAGAAATTTCCACATTAAAAAAACATCGCTCTTTCTGAATCCTGGGGTGAAGAAACAGTTTGAAATGAAACAGACAATTCCGTAATTTTAGGGGGAAAATATTTATTAGAACAGAGACAAGTTCACCAAAACATCCAGGCCAAGTTTAATTTAGAAAAAGTTTCTCAGTCCCCTGCTCGACTTTGTGAGTGGTTGTGGAATTGGGAAAGATTGGAGCTGTCTGTGTAAGCGCTGAGATTACCCATTTTGTGACCCAAAGTTGGGTTTTATTAATTATTCCCCAGCAGATACAAAGGGCGAACTGCTAATTTTGAGCATGGGACCTCTCTTTTTTTTCTCTCTCTTTTTTTTTTTCCCAAGGAACTGTGCAATACATACGGAAACATCATGGCAACGTGGCTCAAAATATAGGGACCGGTGTATCCTATAGATCACACAGAGTTAACCTGCGTTAGGTTGCTGTGTTTCTCTTTCTAGTTCCATTGCTACATTGGAATTGAACAAAAACCCCACCAACCACACAACAGAATAGTAAGCTAACAGAAGGGAATAAAGAAGCTGCAACAAGACTATTAAAAACACCAACACTGAATTTGTGTCCAGGTGTAGCCTTCTGCAAAAATGTAGGTTGGTTTATTGGCTAATCAAGGTCACCACCCCGCACTAAAGGCAATTATTTCATGTTTGCTCACGACCACCACTTTGCTGCGTGGTGCGTGACTATTTCTCTGTTGACTAAACTACCGGGGGAAAAAAAAATTGATATGAAAACCAGTGCTGGATAATTGCGTATTACATGCACATGAAAAATCTGTGCTGGCATGACTGTGCGTAGTGTTTTGCAGGTGAGGTCATTACAACAGCCGAGCACATCTTTTGTTTTGGACTCTTGGAAATCCATCAGGCTTGGAATAGGGAAAGGGGAGAGAGGGAGACCTTCACTTCTTCTGAATATTGTTCTTTCTCACTTCATATTTTTGATGCTGCTGCTGATTGGTGTTAAGTCAAATCCCATAAGCTCAGTATTACAGCCCCAGACACCAGCGTGGGGAATTGTCTGTGACGGAAGCCCAATGATGCTCATAGACCTTGCTGACAGTTTTCCATTTTCAAAATTTTGATGAAATTAAAACCTACCAGACGGTGAACAATAACCAGCCCTGGAAAAATATTAGACACGAGTTTTGCAAAGTGCATGTTTTGTCCCCATTTTATCCTGTGAGAGATCATTATGACTAACAATGGTCATTTTATGTAATTGGCTGTATAATGTGATGACCTCAATTATACAGAATTGTAGTTATAAGCACATGTTCAGGGATACAAAGAATCTCAGAGCATGAGACAGTCAATGAGGAAAAAGACATTCAAACAATTTCTGCTGTTGCAGATTGGGACGATGTTACCATAAAAGACTCTCATTGCCCGGGTCTGCTGGGACGGGTCACCTGCAGAGACAGAATGATGACCGAAGGTGTTATATCCGTCTTCCTGGGCCTGTTTAGATGGTTAATTTACAACACAGTGGTGATGCAAACAGCCTTTGTTGCACAACTCCGCAAAAAAAAAATATTCTCAGAGAACAGCCAGATCTTTATACCTGTATTTTATCTCCTCCTGAGCTAGAGACCAGGACTTTGCTGCAGGTCCTCTTCTTAGTCATTAGAAATAGAACAAATCTCAAGGAAAACATCCTTAAAATTTGGGTTTGGGTCATTCAAAAGGGGAAACAGGTAAAAAGTCTGGATCCAAGTTTGAACTTCCTCTGGGGAGCATGTTGTTTGGGTTCTGGGGCTTGGGTTTGGTCCATCTTAATAAACAGAGCTGACAAGCACAACCTGGTTAATTCATCATGCATCTGAAAATGGAATAAGGAAAAGAACAGATTTCTATTTCTTCAGAGGATGCAAGTCTGAGATTAAGAAGAATAAAATATCTAGAAGCTTACTTTAAAAATAACAGAAGGTTCATCATCTTTCTTTAATCCATACCCAAAAGTGACCTAGACTGGGAGAGAATACAAAGCTTTCAAGACAGTTTCAGAGTTTCTATGAGCTCATGACCCTTTGTGTAATCCGCATTATATGTGAAATTGTTTTGCAGTGAACTAGGAAATGATCAGTATCCAGCATGTCACTAGGGACTCTTTCAAACTGTATAATTAGAATAATTTCACTTGTATTGGGCAGGGCAGGGATTCAAAAAGCAATTCAGAGGCAAAAGGGCAAGCAGCCAGACCATGCTATGTGGAGCTGAGTTATGTACTTCGTATTTTATTGCTCTTCCACGTAGAATCTGGCAGTCATCTATTTAGCAAATGCTGCTATTTGTTGTCTGCAAACTCCTCTGAAATAGTACCAGTCTGCTCAAGTTCAATACAATTGAGCAGGAATGGCCAGGAATAGTTTGCAGGAAATATAACGCAGAAAGTTCGGGTTTGGAAACTGAATGGCAGAGGCTCTCAAAAACTAAGACAGCTGGTGCAAAGGGGCCCTTCCTAAGCTAAAATGACAGTAGAGAAAGTGTGTAAACAACATTTCCACGGGTGTAAAAGCGGGAGCAGAGTGATGCTCTGTGTCCAGGACACCCATTCCTGCTTCCATCACCGATTTTCTTGCAACAGTTGGAGTTACTTTAATATCACGAAACACATTTTGCAAGGAGCTTATCTGTCCCAGTGCAATCATATTACCTTCAGTCATTAATTTTTCTAAAGACAGGAATATTTGCAGTGTGTTTTCCCGAAGTTTGATGAATGGTTTTCCTCCAGCATCTTCTCTAAGCTCCCTTCCTTCATACGCTCCTTTCCTTGGTGCCTTCTGTCCCTCCACAAAGTGTTTGTTCAGCCACACCAAACCACACGCCTCTGCCGCTCTGGGAATATTTGTCTTTTACTTGTTACAAGGAAGATCTGCAGCCTTAGAGGAGAGATAAAAACACAACTTAACCCCTCAGGAACTACTCTGAGTGCCTTGGTGACACAGTTCACTTTAGAATTACAGTTCCTCATACATCAGATGCCTGCTGCTACAAAAAGAGTCTCCTATAAACAAAATCCTGGTTTATACCTTAATTCATATTGATACAAGTACCCAAGATAACCATCCAACCACAATACAATATGATGGGAGATAGCATCGCTTCTTTTGAAAACTAGAAATAGTTTAAGATGTAGAGAACATCAGGCCACCAACCTCTTTGTACACTACAAAGGGAAGAACCATAAAGCAGAGTTTGCAAGGCAGTTTTCCAAGATAGATGCGCTTGGTGAAGTGCTTTGAAGAGGGTCAGCATTACATAAATGCCATATGACAGTCGAGTCAGAAGATTCCTGCAAAGAACAAATTAAAACCAATTAACCTGGCAAGAAGTTAGTCCTTCCATTATGATAGCAGCTCTGCTCTGATAAAAGCAAGAATTCAAACAAGTCGATGATTTCATCTCCTTGGCATGGAGATTACAGAACAGCTGCACAGCTGAGATGTCACAATGAAGGCAAATGCTTACAGAAGGTTGTTCTTCATGTTTTTTGGCTTTTAAATGTTAAACTGCCTGTGCTATCCATACCTGCCAGGAATGTCAACAGTGGCTCGAGTGCACATCTATTCCCTTTAATCTGGGACAATACCAAATTACAAGTGATAAATCCTCTCATTTTCAGAGCCCAAAGCAGCAGAAGAATGGGTATTTGGACAGAGAAATCTTTTATGTTGGCTTGGACAGTATATATGCAAAGAAGAGCAAACTTGCTGTGCCAGGAGAGCAGAATCAGTGCATTCACCTTCCCCTGCTGCAATGACTTAAAAGATGGACTGCAGAAAAAGAATAAATGGAAATAGTGACTTGCAGGGCTGTGGTTTGTAGCACCGTTCAATTCAAAGCGCTTTCGCTGTAGGAACTTGACAAATGGTCATGTTTTCTAGAAGAGAAAAGCTTTTGAAACATTCAAAGGGTTTGTGCATCCCACACTTACCCAGGGAGCTCAAGCACAAACTCGTCTTGCTCTGCGAGTTGCTGGTGCTGCTGGAGCTGCTGCAGCGTAGCGCGGGAATTCCCTCCGACACACAGGGAAACGCACTGAAAGCAAAGGATTTGCAAAAGGCAGAGAAAACACAGGGTTTGGGGCAACTTCCAGTTCTCGGAGACAAGATGGAATTTTTTCTTTGGATGGATTATCTTGTAATAACTGCACAAGCTTTTCTCCCACCTTTTCTGAACTAACTTATTGGCTACTCTTTACTCCAGAATTTAGACTACGACTCACCCTTTACATCCTTTCATCGAGGCATCATCTTTGGGGTTTGTAAGTGCCTTTTTTGATAACATTATTTCCACTGCCCTTGGTGTTCTATCGCTCTATGCGATGTGTCGTAGCCCACCGTGCCCTGGGGTTTGCAGAACAGCTGCCCTCGCGATATCAAGGTGAACAGATTTGCCCAGAATTACAATTTGGCTCTTGATTTTCTTCCAACTGTAAGAGTGCAATTAAAGGAAAGAGAATAAGAAAATACTTAGATGACCTGAAAAGTCTCCTTGCCAATTCGTAATACGAACCTGAAGCCTGTAAAACGATGACAAGTACATGAAACTGGAAGGTGCTGGCTGACATTTCAGAGTACAAACAGCCACAGCTTCATCCAGATTGCAAAATATTAATGATTTCAAATGGAAAAATCTAATGAGCCAAACACTGGCATTTCTTTTCTATTTTAGGGACACCTAAAATATGCTTTTTGTTGTTTTCTCTTAGAAAACACCACTTCTGGAAGTGAAACAACTCAAGTTTAAACATGGGAAGAACTAGAAAAAACAAACAAACACACACACACACAAACCCAACAACAACAACAAAACCAAACCTCAACAATATTCACACACACTGTCCATTTCAGGATAAAAATATAGATCAAGATCGAAATTGTCTTATTTTAATTAAGAATGTGTTTCTAAACGCTTAAAAACATAATACTTTGATAACTTGCTTGCACTTCAAACTATTGACTAGTATGCAGTACCTTGCACTTTATGCTTTTTGCTTGGTATTTCTCTTTCACTTTCTGGTTCTTGAGCCAATTCCAGAACAGTAGAGTTGGGTTTAACGCCACCAAATGCAATAGTAACACTTAAAGTGGCTCTTGACCGCAGCATTTCTGGACTTCCTTGAGAAAATGCTTAACTTCTATATCGATTTCTGAACAAACAAGGATGGATTGTCATCCTCCCGTTTGCTGTTTCATCTTCCTTTTATATATCTGCACAGACACTTGAATTTCTCCGGACTTTTTGGTGGTTTTTACTTTGTTAAGACCCAGCAGGCAGTGTGCCAGCCCCACGGTCAGGTGCAGTAACCCAATGAGTGTCTAATTTTCAATTGCACACTCACAAATTAAACCGCAGCTGCTGTCCACAGTGAACCTGATCTGCTCACTCAGACATCATTAGGGAAAATCAATTAATTTTTCCATTCTCCCAAACGGTGCTGCAGCTGAATAGGAGGAGAAGAAAGAGAAAAGGGGGGAAAAAAGGATTTCTGTGTCTATTGTGTTGGAAAGATAAAACCAATGGTATTGAGTAGCCAGGTTAATGCAGGTCAGTTACAGCTCGAAAGAAAGGAGATACAAGTAGTTTGTATTACATTTTATAGATGAAAATGAGAGCTGGTCAAGCATGAAACAAACCTGCTTGGTGCTCAAGCACGACCTCCTTACTTTTTTCACCAGATACTTTTTCCATGTACTTCTGTTTTATAATCCTGGCTTGAGATTAGTTAAAGGTGAATGGAAAACGTTATATTAAAAACTAGAGGAAAGGCTGCCCTGAAAAACTGGCTTCAAACTCCTGACAGTTCAAAGATTTGTTATAATTTGGTAAAAATGAACTGTAAAATAAGTTTTTGGAAAACGCAATGAATTACGGTAGGATTTCTTTCCTTTTTTTTTTTTTTTAAATCATGAGCCAGACATGCAAAACCCCAAAGATGATGCTTAATTGAAACTCATTGTACAGGGCAAAAGACAGAGCTCTGAAGAAATGTCCATTAGGGTGGCTTTTATGAAATGAAATAGAGCTGAGTGCATTCCAGGTTTTAATGGAAATTTAAAAACCATCATTTTTAAGGGTGGGCATTTCAATCTGAGTATATTAAACAATTTTTAGAAACACTCTGGTTGATGTTCACTACAAAAAACTTATTTGGTTAAGAAGATTAAACGTGCAACTCAAAACACTCTTTTGGCAAATTCTGGCTTGACGATGGGCACGTTCTGATCACGGTCTGAAATGAATCATCAAGAACGGAGGTAGCCAGAGAGAATTCATCCTGTTCAGACACCCACATTGAAACTTTCATGAACTAAGTATTTGTTACAATTATATTTTCTTGTGGAAATATATTTCTTATGGAAATGTTAGCTGAAAGCAAAATAAATACAAATCATTTTAGAAGAAAATAATCTTAATACCTATAATTCTTCCAAAAATGTTGTACTAGAACTTGAATTAATTAGATGCTATTACATGCTAAATCTTTCCTATAGATGATATAAGCAAATGTCTCCTATCCACAGCACAGTTATTCATTAAACGCTTCAAGTGTCAATCCATGCACTTACAGAATTTTTGGGAGAACTGGTAAAATATCATTCATAGACAACTGAACTGAAACCTTTGGGTGGTGGGATAAGAAAACCAGTTTTCTGAGTGCAGAGCAGATGATGCAACGGGATTGTGTGATCTCAGGGGCTTCGAGCAGCTCGCTGCACCACGGTGAGGCTGCTCCTGGTTGTACCAAAGTGAGAGGAAGTAAATCACGGTAACTGAGCAGCATCCAGCAACATCTGATCCTGTAAGGAGGCGTCTTATCCATAGGAATTCCAGCCACAGAAATGTGAGAAATCTGAAAGTAGACTTCTTTTTGTTGTTGTTATTGATTTTTTTCTTTTAAATTAAAATTATAAAAATTCAGGGAACAGGAGGATGAGCTGCAGAGCCAAACACTGCAAAACTTCTACTCAAAAGCCACCAACTTTACACTATATATATATATATATATATATATATATATATATAATTGTTTTTAAAACCATAGGTATAACTTCTTATAAGATTTCAAATGACAACATTTACGATGAGAAGAAGGATCAGAACGAGAGGTGAGAAATTCATCCTGCTGCTCCAATCTCTGTCCCATCCAAACACACACCTACCCCTACGGTTTGTGCAGAGACACCAGCACCATAACACACCCATGCAGCATCACATCACTAAGTAATTAACTAAGTAACCAATTAATTAATTATAAAGGAAAGTTACTCTTGTAACACAAATCAGTTAAAGAGCTCTGGTTTCAGAAATGAAGTATTTACTAAAAGAACTAAAGCAACAGGGCTGCCATTGTTCACAGGAGAGACTCTGTTATTCTTAATTAACTTTTCAGAATGTAGGGAGCACTCGAATGACCAAAGACTAAATCATCAGCTGGTGTGAATGAGCTCAGCCCTGGGAAGGTGAGGATCCGTGTCCTCAGTCTAGATGATGATGACAATGATGATGATGATTATTATCTTATTAGTGGAATAATCCCACTCTCCAAGCACAGGGAGATATCTTTCAGTATTGCTTAGATATAAAGGTATTTATTAGGAGTTTGTTAACTGCTCGCTGGTCTGGCTTTAATTAACTATGGGTGCAAAAATCCTCAGGCAAAAATCAGCGGTTCAACACTCAAACTCCTAAGCAGGAGATGGACTGCCCAGAAGATAGAGAGAAATAAAACGTGCCATGGAGGGAGCGAAACAGGGACAGAAAACTCGCTCCTCCTGCATCTGTAATGGTGTGTTTGATGGCGTGTTTGACTGCTCGCGCCGGCGCGTTTGAGCACTTCCAATGGGAAAATCAATCTGTACAGACCTGATCAGTGACAAACCTGTTCTTCTGACAGTAGTAAAAACATCTATTAAGATCACTTTACATGGAGATGAGCAAAAGCAGAGAAAAGCAGATATCAGTTATTTAATGGGTTTAGTCTTTTGTTCTCTGCTGAGTCAGACAAAAAGCTCAGAGACCTGTCACTGTGCAGCTTTTCTTATCTATGAAGGCTGATCTATTATACTGAGGTAGCGTGTTTTTAATCCACTCTACTCGCTATGACCTCATGGCTGTGAGATTGCGTTGTCACTTATAAACACGTAATTGTGTGGGTTTTGTGTGGACACTGGGGGATTAAATGTGATGGATTCGCATATGAGATAGCTAAATACAAGCTATTGGCCTCATATTTTCCTTTGTTTCTAGGGAAAGGACACTTAATTCAATATATATGTGGCGCCAAGCAGCTCCCATTTTATCTCGTACTGAGCCTAATCCTTATAGAGATGATGGATTTCTTCACAGTTTGTTGGTTATAACAAGAATATAAGGTTTGCAGCAGTGTAATGCTTTGCAATTCAGATCTACTTTCCTCAACTGATCAGTTATGATGAACAAGCTAAGCTTTGCTTTGTTAGTCTTTCTCCTAAAAGATCAGCTTTTGAAATTCCCTACTTCTTTAACTTTCAGTAAGGGATGATACAGCTGAAATGATGCTATGGTGACATAACAAAGAACAGTAAAGGTCAGACCAGATTAATTTGCTACAGGATCAGCTGGAGAATATTAAACCTCTTAACTGTAATCCTTTGATAACCAGTCCTATAATGTAATCATCAGTGTACATCCAATAACACACATGTTAATTACTTTAGCCTCATATTTTTCATTTTTAATCAAAAGACAAATTTTAAAGGATGCCAACACCCCCCGCCCCCCAACAACAACTAAAATAACTCATTTCAGCTAAAAAGAGACTATTTTTATGAGGTGGCTGGGGAAAAGTCAGCCTGGAAAATATCCTTATGAAGGAAGCATCTGTCACAAGTCAAAACGTTATCGCTGGTCCCTGGGGAGAGCCAGCCTAGGTACAAACAGCCAAATACTCAGTGCTGAGTTTTGACAGGCAACGGGTGGATTTTGTGTCCTGGAGAGTGTGTTATTAAGCTGAGTCTGAGCAGCTCACTCCCCACAACCTTGAGTAGCATAAGAAATGCTTAAAAATCCAAGTTTGGAGGAGAAGAATGAGTTTTTTCACATGCACAGAGAATTGAATATTCATGGAGAGGTGGCAGCTATTTTGCACAAGATCCATAGGAGTATTTTTTCATGAAACCAAGAACACAAATGTCCCAAATGTCCCTCCTGTGCTGGTACAGCCCACCCATCGCATCCCCCTCAGAGGGAAGAGCCGGAGCTTTGTACCAACTGGGCACAACTGGGTTCATCTGCCACGGAGACCAACACACAGAAAACATCAGGCTGCGACTCACACATTTCTGCAACCGTTCCGGAAACAATTCACCACCCTTTAAGAGCAAGAGCGCTTGTGGGTGTGCTGCACAGCTTGTGTACACATATGTCTTTCAGAAAGGTGGAAAAAAAACCCTCAAAGTCTTGAAAATTAGGAAAAAATACATCCACAAATTGGTTGCGACTTCTCTTGGAGCCAAAACGTTGTTGCGCTGAAACACCGACTTTCCTGAAGGTGGTGAAGTGCTGAATTGTTTTGAAGTCTGTCCACTCTTTTGATGACTAAATTGGAATTTGGAGGTGTGACTTTAAGCGTTCACAGTGTAACAGTTGATAAAGTCTGAGTAAACAAATGGGTAAAGCCCTCCCTGCTCATTCCAGAAGAGCAGAGATCAGGCTGGACTGAATCTGGATAGTGTGGTCCAACTTTTAAGAGAAAGGGCAAACACTGTTCTCCTTAGAGTAGCCTGTAAAGCCTCAAAGTCCTTGGGAAAAACACAATCCCATGGGTACTCTGAGAAAGAATATTTATACATGACTTCAGTTCCAAATCTGCTGTAAAAGTCTGGATGTACCCAATTATAACAATGCCCTTTTTGATCTTAACAATGTCATCATTTCACAGTATAATTTCGGATTTCAATAACTCTTTCTTTGCTTTCAACATCCTTTATGGTGAAATTTGCTAATTGGAAATGGAGGTGCATGAATGAGTTCAACAACAATTTCTGGGCTGAGGTATAAGGTTCCTCCAGAACAAAATAACCACTTAAATTTCTTATGCTTCATGTTTGAAGAGAATCCAGCTGCACATTTCTCCGGCATCCAGCTGTGCCGTACAGCTGGCTGGATCTTTTAGGGAAGAGGTCGGGTCTTGGGAAACCTGGGTTCAAGCTCATTGCACCAACATCCCTCCAAGGGCTCAGGTGCGTCACCTGAAGTACATTTATATGTATATGGCATAGGAAATAACATGCTGAATCCCTGCTTGTGCTGAAAGAACTGAGTCAGGGATGCAAATGAATTTGGGAAGCCTCCCTGAACTGGCTTGCAGCTTTTGGTGTATTCTGATATTCAGGCTCTTCTTCCTTCCATAAATACTATGTCCTAAAAAAAAATGCTTCCATCAAAACTAAGATCATCTAGAGAAACCCATGAAGAAGCAGAGGGTGCACTTTTCTCTGATAACTGATCCCAATGTGTTATTGTCCTCAGAAAGACAAAAAAAAAGGAAAGCTGACCTCAGGGGCAATTCTTGCTCTGGCTTGTGCTGTAATGCAATAGGATTTATAAATCTTTAATTGCAGTTGGTTTGCTATAAATGCTTAATGAAAACATGATGTCCAAATGGCTGTTGGAGGGTATTAGTGACTCGGCAGAGTTACAAAGCCGCCGTGCTGTAAGTAACCTCACAAGGGGCAGAAGCTACAAAGGATTCGCATTTATTTCTCTTGCATCTATTCTAAAAATGTGCCAGGGATAACAGGGTATGTGTGTGTGCGTAGATACAGGCATGTGCACGGAATTACACAGCAATAGTTTGATCAGCTCGTCTGGGAAATTTGAGTTTGTGTGGGAAGGCAGTTACATCATTTGAAATTGCTTTTAATTAAACCTTTAAAGGTCTGTTTAATCAAAAAACTGCTCAGCACTCACACCTCCTTCCTCTGCAGGGGACACGCTCTTAGTGACTTCACTGGCAGCATCTCCAGAGAGCAGAGCTGAAGGATGAAGGAGAGAGGGGAGACCCTGGTGAGCACCCCAGCTCTGCAGCCCCCCATCTGCCAGGCACACATGGCCCTGGAATCTCACTCTTCACAGCAAAGGCTTTTCTGATTCACTTCTTCCCTTGCTTATCCTGCTACCCCAAAAGCAGAGGGTGGAAGAGGAGGACGGGACCCCACTGAATATAATGTGTCCTTTTGGCCATAGTTGACTCCTGGATGCAGATCAATTAAAAAGAGTCTTCACATAATGATCTTTTTTTTTTTTTTCTATGGAAGAAAGGAAGGGAAAGCAGCACCAGACAAGCTCCTGGCTGTTCTGACTCATGTGGCTTCCTGAAGCTTTTACTCTGCACCATTTACCCTGCATAAATCAATTGCCAGAATATTAGTGCTTTGCTTCCTTGTTTACTCTGAAAGATTATGTCCCATTAGCAGATTTGTCTTGTAATTGAACTGAAGTGTAAAATGCCCATGTCCTGGACAACCTGAACGGACAGGATTAACTGCTGCAGACATTGCTGTCCTCTTTTAAAACATTTTGGCTGAGCATAATTAATCCAACCCAACCGTTCGGGTGATGGATGCTTCCAGCCACAGTGGTTTGCAAAGTGAAGCAAGGCTGGATGTATATATCACAGCAAGATAAAGAGGCAATGACGGACCACGGCTCCTCTGTTTACGTTGCTTTTTTTCTCTCCATACGGCTACATCTCAGTGGCAAAGCACAAACCTCACTTAGTCCTTGTGTCAGTTCATTTTGGGAGCATTCTGAAAGCACAAGTTTAATTTTGATCATCTGCTCAAGCGTGAGTTTGGAGTCAGGGTTTAATCACCTTCAGCAGCAGTTGCCACTGACCTGCACACAAGCACTATCGAATCAGAGATTTTTTGCCAAGTTCTGACATTTTATATGCACAGTCCCATCATGAGAAGGACAGAGAGTGAACCGAAAGGAGGAATTGCTGCTGTTGGGCTTGTCTGACGCTTGCAGGACAATTCTGTGTCCCCGTCCTCCTCCTGTCCAGCCCGCTCTTTGCCATTGCTGTTCACTTACTATTTTTATAATGTCACCCGCCACATCTGCTTTGAGGGCTCAGGGCCAAGACAGTGATTGAGGGATGAAGAGGAGCCTTTATTATTTGTGGGATAATGAGAAAAGAGATGCTATCCTAGCAGGTACCCAGGATGAGAACACGAGAAATGTCCTGGCTTTGCAGTTGGCCTGAGTTATTCTGATGTCTTCACTTTTTCCTGCTGTTGCCTTTAACCCTTTTCTATAAACCAAAATGAAAGCTTTAAGAAACAAGGACAAACAGCCGCTTTGCAGTTCTTCAGGGAACAGACTTCAAGTTCAGTTCAGAGAGGCAGCATTGTTCTAATTTACCAGAAATATTCAAGTTTCTTACCCCCGACCAAAACTAAGTTAGAAATCTTGTAAAAAACAGTATTATTGTGGTTAGTTCCCCTTACTGATCCTGGAATTGCAGAAGCATGAAACAATGAATAAAAGGAGGAAACAAATAATCAGGAGATATGCGATGCCACGTGCCTTTATTTTCAATTAGTATGAAGAGAACATCATTTACTGTCTCTTTCACGTGTGAAAACAACACCTTTCACGTGTGAAACAACAGCTTGACTCAACTTTGGAGGCTTCTGCAAACTCTCGCACATCACACACACCTTGCACTGGAAATCAAGAGGCAAAATGAAATTCCGCCTGAGGAGATGAAAGAGTTTGCTGGTGTTGGGATTCTGAGCACGGCACCGCAGCCCCTGCTCGCACTGGAAGGTCAGCAAGTGTATCGCTTAGAAGTCATATTCTGATTTATTATATAACTCCTATCTCCGGAATTAAAGCTTAATCCCAAACCGTGGCTTGGAGCGCAAATGAGAAAGGGCTTGCTTACATTATCAGTAACACAGCCACCCAGTTTTCTAAGGGTACAGTAGCATAAGCAATAAGGATGTTTTTTAATCTGAGCCACCATGTGAGGGAAATGAAGCTGCTGGTTATTCTTTGCGAGCCTACAGCAGCCGGCCAGAAAGTAAAGGTTTTTGCCAGGACTTTGATGAAACACACAGAGTTTTGTATGGCATCGGGTGCCAAACATGCTGCTGATAGAAGCAATAAATCCACATCCAAAACCTAAAAATAATATTGGGATTGTTTTAAATTAAGGTTATGGAATATGGATTTAATTAGACCCTGCATGGATTCTGAATAGCAATTATTACATATTTGTTCAGGTTTAAGTATTTTTATAGGATTTTTTGATTATTTTTTTTTTTTTTTTTTTAAATCCTGTTAGAATATTTTTCCTGTGGGATGGGGATCATCTTTGTGAGAGGAAGAATGGTCTTGTGGTTCAGGCTGGCCTGAGACTTAGGAGATCTGGGTTGGATTGCTGGCTCTGCCACAGACACCCTGTGTGAGCTCGGGCAAGTCATTTAACAGCCAGCTTTTTTTCCTTAAAAGAAAAGTCCAAGGCCCATATAAGCATGTCAAAGATGCGGCTGCTGAGAACTGCTGAGTGCTTAGCATTAAGAAGAAGAAGAAAAAGAGTAAAAGAAGAAGAAAGCTGGCTGCCTATCTAAGAGTTGTCCTCCTTTGGTCCCATCAGTGCATGCTGAGAATTTCTGAAAATCTGTCCCTTCGCGTCTCTATTCTTCATCTGCGGAGCAGAAATCATAACCCTCTAGCACACAGGGATTCTGGAAGTGCCAGCAAAGCTGCAAATGGGGTGTAAGTCTGGGACGAAGTTAAAATGATTTGACATTGGTTTTTATGCCATCAGCGAGTGAAAACATGAGAAATGTCGCTGCTCTTCGCCAAACTGGTTCGCCTGCAAAAAACCCTGACGAGGAGGTGACGGAGGGACAGCCTGACGTGGACACATCGCCTGGGTTTGACCTCAGCGGACTATGAGTTTTGGGAGCCATGTGCATTAGGTCATTGCTCCCTCCATTGCGACATCAACAGTTCAGTATATATTTGCAGTTTGGCACCAGTTGGTTGCAGTGTGATAGAGTGCACTCAGAGAAGCTGATGGAACTCAGACATACAAGTATTTGTTTAGTTATTTAGGACAAGAGAAAACAGAAAACAACCCTATATGAAATGTTTTAGAACAGGCTACTGAAAATTACTAATTACAAATCTTTGTACTGTGACAACCACTTGCCAGCTCCTAGAAAGCAGCGAATGAACTTGCACAAGGAGATTTGACCTTGTCTTTATCTTTTCATTGATTTAAAAAAAAAAAGGTGTTTTGACAATACTTTCTGCGTCTGTAGAAACACAAGGAGGATAAAAGAAATGTGTCATGTAATACATGTTGTATAGTTAACATGTTGTATAGTGAGGGAGGTCTAGCGACAGGACTGTGCACTACAAATTATACAAATGCAGTGAGAATTCTAGGGAAGTGTTGGCAACAGATGTTCTGGTGATGTGTAACTAACAACAAAATTGTTATTAAATTCAGTCAGGATAGCAGGGATTAAAATAACAGGGATCAATAACAAAAATGAGGTGGGCTGTACATTCAGGATGCACAGACTGGTGCAAAGGAAAATGCGCTTTTTAAGGACGCAGACAGCACGTAGCAAGGGTGTCTCTAGAGTCGGGGAAAATCGTTTTAAATATAGCAAGATCATAGCTTTGTAAAGTCAAAGATCAAGGGCACGGATTCATAAGGTCAAAGCATAACTCTGGATGGAAGGAACCCCTTGCTCGAAGCAGAGTGAACTTCAAAGCTGCGCCATATTGCTCAGGGCCTCATATAACTGAGTTTTGAATATCTTTATGGGTGAGGATTTCACATCCTCTCTGGGCTCCCGTTCACTGTCATGGTGATTTTTTTCTCCCTGTATCTAACTAGAATTTCCCTTGCTGCAGCCTGTCCCTGCTGCTGCTTGTCCTTTACCGGGCACCTCTGAGGGGAGTGTCTGCCTTCTCTGCACCACCCCCATTAAGCAGTTAAAGGCAGCAATTAAAACTGTCTTCAGCAATTAAAACACAAAGCTCCTCCTGAGCAGCCTTTCAGCCTATTTTTCCTCTGCTATCAAGTCACCTATTGCAGTCACCCTGCACTGCTCATGTGTGCTCCTGTTCACTAGCTGTGAATAAGCAGCTCTGCATTTATTAACATTTTAAAATAAAACTATATTACCAGTGGCTCTGGCAAGCACCTGATTGATAATTGCTGGGGGCTGGAGAATGTGCAGAGAAAAGATGACAATGACCATATGGACACTTATGATGACACCTGCTCTGGGCATCCTCTGGGACAAGGTGCTGGCCTGGGTGAGCCTTTGGTCTGGCCTTACAAGGCAGAGCTTAGGAGGGTAAACACAACCTGCCTGCTTTCTTCTAAGTATTTGCTTAGCCACTTCAACAATGTAATCAAGCTGAGAAAGAGCAAAGCAACTTCTGAGTGTGGGCTTCTTCCTCTACCAGCCACAGGGGCTGGCACCACAGTATTCCCAGCACTAGTACGGTCAGAGAGGGAATGTCTTTCAGCGCCTGTACACAGTGGAAAGTTCTTGGTTTTATTTTTTTCGGTAAGCAGCACGTGCCCCGGAATGCGAAGAACGTCCCTGTGTGGATTTCCACCCTCGCTGCTGGCCAGTCCAGGCGTGTTTCGCACTGGAGCGTGGCCAGAATGGAACAGATTTGCAATATATTTCCTGAGTCACTTG
The DNA here is from genome assembly GCF_036013475.1 of Columba livia. Taxonomy (NCBI): domain Eukaryota; kingdom Metazoa; phylum Chordata; class Aves; order Columbiformes; family Columbidae; genus Columba; species Columba livia. The sequence continues at coordinate 11,969,233 of NC_088619.1, forward strand.
CAGTGGTTGGGTGAGTTCCCTTCCAACAGCTGCACAAGAATCACAAGAGAAAAGCAGAGAGCTGGTCCTCATACCTGGTCAGAGCAGAGCCTGGAGTGGTACGTACACAAGGTGGCCATTGGCACATCCTCTAGACGGGTCATGGATCTTCACCACCTGGAGCCAGCAACATCTCCAAGTGGAAATTCCTCACCATTAGGGACAGGGATACAATCAACACTGATCATATTAAGTCATTTGAATGGATTCCTTGACAGAAAGCACAGTATAAAAAGCTAGAGAGAATCATGTAATGCTCACTACTTCTGTACTTCACATCTGCTCTGAGCTAAGGTTTTAATTTTTCTTAATGAAAGTTAAACTCGTATTTGTAAGCATAATTACACCAATATTAGAGATTTAATTCAGGATGCTGAGAACAATGGGAGATCTGAGGAATATTTTAAAACTTTCCATCAGCTCTGCTGTCAATTTATCTTGGAAGTGTAAGGCAAGTTTCTTTCACATTCTCATGGTTTCATAATTTGTAAACTTCATGCTTAATAAAATTAATGTTTTTAATGTGCTTTTAGATACACTTTTTGGAGGCCTCAGCTTAAGAAATTTTATGATTTTTGTAACATTTTAGCTGAAGGAATAGAAAGAAAACAGGAATCTCCCAGGGCACTCAGCATCCTGCAGGGCTGGAGCTTCAACTGGGATCTTAAAGGGCAGAGGTGGTATTTTATCTACCGCTCAGTGCCAAATACATGATTGGCACTGAGCTAATCATCTGTCTTCAGGCAATCTTACAAGGGCAGCATCAGATCAAAGAGATTTCAAAATGAAGACAACTGCATGAAAGCAGAAAGGAGCACTGCTGAAAGTTGGGCTCTTCAGGCTGCACAATACAGACGACAGACAGTTTTATTCTCTGACTTGTTGGCCTGTCCGTGCACTCCTCCTCCATCTCTTGTATTGATACTCAGGGAAGCAAACACCTGCCCACCAATATGCCAGTTATCACCAACCGTTTCATACCTATCAGTAAAAGGTACAGGGCTGGAGAGGCTTTTGCTGGGGTGGAAGGTTGGTAGTAAAAACCTGTGTTGCATACAAATCATCGCCTAGAGCAGAGGCTGGTGCTTTTGTGTAGGTTCACACATGTAAGGCAGAGATGTGTAAGGGGTAGTACCTGGGGTGAGCACCAGCTGGAGGTCCAGGGGCATTCCTGGGCTCTTTCAGGAGGACAATCATGCACCATTTATGTCCGTTCTTGTGGTTGTAAGTTAAATCTTTGTCTGGTGGATTCCTGCCAGTGCATTCCTGAAACGGGAGTCTTCCTTTGCTTTTGTGTAAGATGTGCATTCATTCTTTTCCACATCAGCAGTGCATTACACAAACCAGCAGCAAGGGAGATTCAAAAAGGCCCGGGATTAGAGGTACCACGCAGTACAAAGCATACCACACGCGCCAGACAAAATCACAGGTTCAAGCAATAAAGCAGATGGAGACATAACAAGAGGGCATGAGCGGTGCGGTAATGTACTTAAGAAGCTAATCTTAGTTATTTGTTTAAGTATGACCATAAAAAAAGGGTTGAAAGAGGTTTTATATTCAGCAGCTACATCAGATAAGCCATTTCATAAGCTGATTAATTTCTGTCTTAAAAACTATTAGTCTCTGTGCTCTCAGTGGAAGGTGGTTCCAGACTCTTCCTTCTCTGGTTACTGGAAACTATCTGATGTCCAGCCTAATTATACCCATTGCCATTTTAGTGCCATTTGTTATTCTCTTAACACTTCCTTCAGCTTAAACAGTTGTTTTTCTTACCTCCAGATGTGTTTATGCAGCTAGGGCCATCATTTCAAGGGTAAATAAGTAGAGGTCTTTAATTTCACCTCGTAAGAATAATCCTACTGATAACAGTACATCTTCTCTGCTCCAGATCAAATTTATTCTCCCTGTATATGGTAACAAGGAGTATACCAGCCCTCCTAACCTCACCCTTTAAACAACATTACCACTTCTGGCTCCCGGAGAGATGTCTCCAAACACACTCTAGGAACGATTTGAGTCTTTCACAGATAATTCACACAAATACAACATAATCACACTGCAACTAGCTCAGATCTTTTCATTTAGTTCCTGCTAATGAGTCTCTGCTCACATCACCACACATTAATTTCCATCCGACACAAATGCTCGGTTCCTCTACCATGTGCAAAGCAGTTTAAGAAACATAATAAAAGTGATTGACATTGATACACTGCCCTCTTGAAAAGCATCCAATTATTCTACAAGAACATAAAATTTCAGCTACACCCTCCCACTGAAATGCAGACAGCTTTAGTGTGGAAGGTTGAATCTATTAAACAGAACTACCAGCCTCATCTGACAAGGAGGACATCACCTTCTATAATGGAAACACAAAATTTGAGAGGCAGAAGGTAATGAGGTTTGCTCAGTGCACCAATATTGCTGAGCACAGACTTGTGCAACATGCCATGGGATCCTTAATGATGTGCTGTTTCATGAGTAAGGAGAACCTGATTAATGGAACAGCTGAAGGATGCCAGATGCTACAGCACAAAGCTTCCCGAACTCCACATATGGGTGTTGGTCCTAACTCAAAGGGAGTAGTAGTGCCATCTACTGAATTACCACCACCATTCCCTATAACAGCTAGATTTTAATGCTACTTATCTAGGTGAAGCCCATGGTCTCCCAGATGATGCACTTCCCGAGAGCAGCAGGTGCAGGACTAGATGCCTCATTTTGCTGAGATAGAGAAGTGTCAGTGGTGGAAGAACTTGACTTGTTCTGTGGCACTTTGGTGTTGCCTCAGAATGAACATGCCCATCATTTCCATGTGAAAAGAGGTAGATGAAGCTGAAACAAGACAGTCATGCAACACCTTGTTCCTTCCTTAAAAGAGGACAGATTTCAAGACAATCATCTCTCACCCCATGGAAGCATCTACCCAACTGGAAGCTGGATATCAATTTTACTTTCTGAAAACAATCCTGAAAATCTCCTTCACTCTATCTTTCTTTTACTCTCCCAAATTAGTCGGTCACAAATCAGTGCTTACTACAGCTGATATTACTGAGAGGTCCAGCTTTAATGGCAGTAAGTAATTGTTAAGATGTTGCTTTCCAAGAGAAATGTGGGACGTTGTATCTCTTTTCTCTTGCCATTCTTTGGATGATGAGCAAAAGAAGTCTAAAAGTTATTTAATAGCCTACTTAGATTTGTTATTCTTCTACCTTAAAAGTATCAGAAGTATCTCACCTATCTGATTTTGTTGCATGCATTTCTTGAGAAATGCCTAAACCTTATTTTCTGAGATGATTAACTGACAATTAACCCAAATTAGTTTACGCATTTATAAAGACTAATTTAGCCACCCACAAGTATTTGTTGCAGGATCCCATAATTTGTTCAAAATGGAGCAAAACATCTAATCTAGCTATTCTTGGGGTTGATTAAGAGGTAGCAGCTCATCACTGCTGAAGATGTAGTGGTTAGAGCTGGTTTGAATATTTTTGGAAGTCTTTCTTTTGCCGCAGAACCCAAAATGGTTTCATCTGAATTATCTTGGCTATGTTAAGCTTTTAGTGGATCAAAGGCTGGTTTCTAATGGAACCATGCCTGGATTCATGATGGGTTCTGGGGATCTGAGGGCTTCCATACTTGGCAATTCCCAAGCAGCCTCTGCTGCCAAGCTCATCCCAGTGACATGATTTGAAAGCCTGAGGAACACGGGTGGTGGTGGAGAACCAGAAGAGAAAATACAGACAATACATAGAAAGGATTTTAAACATAAGTTTAGCTCATCTCAAGTATCAGTTTTCTCATCCAGTAATATCTCTGATATTGACAGTTTATTTGTTTTCTAGCCATTCATTGTCTCCCGTAGGCACGTGCTGTCAAAATAATGACAAGTTGCTCCTCAGACAGAGCTGGTGGGTGGACACAGATGGATCCAGCTGAGAAGGTCCCTGAGGAGGTGATGGAGGGGTGAGCACCATCCTCATGGAGGTGGCTTTCCTGGCCAGCTGGGGACAGGGCTGTCATCTCAACAGCTGCCTCCAGCCAACACATGGACTGCCTTCAAACACAGCTTCAGCCTTCCATGAAAGGGTCCTGCAAGGCTTTGATAGACCAAAAGCTTCTGTCTCTTCCAGAAATACAGATTTTAGGCTTTCTTCTTCCCTTATAAGGAACTGGTGAAACCACGTGAACTTTTGTACCTCTAAAAAATTCTGTTTTATGCATGAGGAATTGGTCAATATTTGCCACTGTCCAGTGTCCCAGAAAACTAACAGCAGCATATCAGTATCATCATGTATTGGAAAGAAATGAGCTGCAGCAGGTTCAGACCTCTCTGTTGGCTCCTGGGAGGTACCTCCCCGGCATCCCCAGTAACACTGAAATATCTGCACAAGTCACAACACATTCCTTCTGGAGATAAATCACCCGCCGCTGCAGAAGATAACACATACTTGACAAATGCGATTTACCACCGAAACAGGAACAACCTCACAATATTTGCTACTGAGAAAGAAATAACTAACTGTATCGATCCACATAAAGTAATTTGAGAAATCCTGCTTGTAGTTGTGGTGGTGTTATTTGGATGCTGTGCAGCTCTACAGAGCACTAACAAAAAAGGGACATTCAGTATCAAATTCTCTCAATTCCTTGTTAATTTACTAATTTCAAAGGCACAGTATGAGCTGGTGTAAATGGATATTCAGCAATATTGAATGAAGGAGCCTCATGGAAAACTCGGGGTAGGACTTCTTTGTTCTGGGACTGTCATTGGTGTCCCCAAAACCAACCCAGGGGTTGGGAGCAGCGATGTCATCACTGTGTGCCCCAAGCTCTCTCCACTTGTATGAACCTGCAGATTTACTCCAGCTTTTTAAATCCACCCTTCCTGACACTGAGTCTGGCTCTAACCCTGTGTATGTGTGTGCATACAGCGACAGCTCCTGAACTGAACTTTGGCTCCCTCCTCTTTTTCCTCTCTTCGTTGCATTTGTTTTTTGTCATTCAATGGGGATAATTCTGCTGCCCTAGTAGTGGCAGAACAGATAGAATTAAATTGCAAGAAAAAACGTTAAACTGTCCAGCCTATGTTGAGTGGATTTAGGCAGAGGTCAGTACGGCAAAGTTACTCATGTCAGAAGCAGACACCGGGATAAACTATATTCCTGTAAGCTGCTCAGTCTTTGACGAAGAAGATGGTTTCTGTGTGAGGAAACAATTAGAAAATAGTATCTTGGTCACATCTGCCAGGCTTTCATACCTCTGCAGTTCAATTGTATACACAACTTTATTCGCTTGCATTCTTATCTCCACTGTGATTTATACTTTTTCATGAAAGTGTTGCCTTGTAAAAGTCTTTCAGAATATAGGTGCACAATATGTTTGTTTTCGGATGGTTTGACAGGAGGAAAAGAAGCTTAAAATATTTGCAAAGATATGTTTGGCTATCTGGCCTTTGCATTCCTTCCTCGTGGAATGAAGAGTTTGCAGAAGAATTTGCCAGAATATGGACATAACAGACTGTCAGCTAAAAGGAAGATATGGAGGTAGGAGATATGGAAGGAGAGAAGCACCATTTGGCAAGATTCCTTGTATTAAGAGGAGAAAATGAGAAGGTACAAATACATATCTAGCAAAACAAAAAGCTCATGCCATTCACAAATTTCATTTTGAAGAGAGTAGAAGGTCTCATTGAAGTCCAGAGACAGAAGACAAGTAAACACATTTAGATAATATACAGCTTTTTGTTGTCCAAACTGAGAAGCAAAAATTACTTAAATATCTTATTCTTGCTCTATATTTTAGGTGTGAGACTCGCATTGCATGGATTTACAATGTATAAAAACCTACCCTCTTCTACCAACATCAGCTATTGTAGGAGGGAATGAGCTCAAGAAAAGGAATGTTATTCCTTGCTGATAGGGTCTCCTGAAAGGAGGAGTCCAGGGACAGCGGTGAAACGCTGGTCAATAGCAGTAAAACATGTTGGACTGGGGGTTTGGATAATGTCCAGGTCAGAACTCACAAAGGAATATTTAGTTTGGGAGAGGTCATGATAAATTACAGTAAAGTGAGGGGTCATCCTTGCTAGACAAGAGAACAGGGATTTGGCCCACCAAGTACTATGATAATTATTAATTTATCCTGCTCTTTAGTCTGCTATAAAAAAGAAATGAAATTCCTGCTGAAGTCAATGGTTCCTTTCCCCCTGTACAAGTAAGGCAGAATCTGACAGGGGGTTTGAGGACTTGTTGCAAGCCAAGATCCAGAAAGAACCCTCCCCCCCTCCCAGTCAATAAATTTGTCCTTTGTCACAATGCACTTTTCTATCCTATTTCTTCTTTTCCTATAGAGAAGTTACTATTTTCTCTCTGATACCAACACTGTATATAGAGCTGGATCTATAATTCATGGGAATGAAAACAGTGGCATTAGAAAGAAAACCTATCATAAATTAAGCTATTGGGCTTTTAAATGAGTAGCAATGGCAGTATAGGGATGTGAAATGTTTACTGTGGTGCTAAATATAGGGATAATGCTGAAAGGTTTTCATCACACATGTAAAGAATAAAATACTGAAAGTACTCTGAGCTTGAATTTTTGCTCTCTGTAAACTGTATTAATGGTTTCTTTCCCTCAGTTTTGGATTTGTGTGTATGTGTCTGATTTTGGGGTGGGTTTTCTTTGCCCTTTGAAATCAAGACTGTTTCTGTCACTCACTGGAGAGCAGTTACATCCTGAAACTCAGACCTTTCCCCCCAGCAGCACCACTGGAGATGACAAATTCAAACCCAGGGTGGAAGGAAGGGGCTGGGGCTGCTTCACGGATGCTCCTGGAGATCCCTTGTTGTACAAACAAGTTGTTTACGAGGAAGTTTCTCAAAAATGTGCCATGGCTCTGAGAGGTGGAAAAGGCAGAGATGGTGCCAACAGTGCCAATGGACCAAGAGGGGACCGTTCTCTCCTACACATTCCCCATTTGTTGTGATCTAAATTCACTTTTTGTATGTTTACAGACATTCCAGCATACATACTCTCAGCTTCGTAATCCCATTTGACCAAACGCTGTCACCACTGACCCCACCACAAATGTGGGTGATGCCTAATAACTCTATAGGAACCCCTAAGAACTGTGCCAGTCTGATCAGGAAGAAAATGTATCACGCTGCCTTAAGCTGGACTTGCAAAACATCAGGTTTCTACGGCAATAAAAAGAATCAGGAAAAGATATTGTGAGATGAAATATGAAAGAAAAATAAAGCTTTAGCTTGTGTAAATCACTTGGAGCCCTGCCCGAGGTTTGCTATTCGAAGCTAAATAGGATAGTTTTCTGTGGGAGTTGAAAAATACACCAGTTCTCCTGGGATATTGTAAATATAATTCATGTTTGCTCCGGCAACCGCTGACATCACTTCCGCTGCGCCGAGAGGCCAAGCACTCCATGTGCCGGGCTGGTTAAAAATAGCAGCTTCATAAATCTGCCCATTCCTTTAATCAGGCAACCCTGATGACAGGATTAAGATTGAATGCTTTCATTGCACATTGGTTAATGAAGTGCTTTCTATTCTTTTTTACACGGCATACAATGGGCTGCCCTCAGAAGGATCCTGTCTGCTGAGACGCACCGTTACTAATTGCTGCAGGTACAACCGGGCTGGAAAAACTTTCTTGTCAAAAGGTTAAAAAGGAAGATTATGTAGACATTTGATTATCTCCTCTCGCATTTGTAGAATACAAACACTTCGTAGGCAGATGAGACTGCGCAGCTCTGCTCATTTTTTTTAATTAGTTATTTAATAGAGTCAACATTTGATCAAGATTAAAGAACATTTTCATATTGTGTTTTTTTCCCCTGTCTAGCTTCTACTGAAGTATTATTAATTGGGGAGAAAAACTCCAAACAAACCCCAAAAGAACAAGGTCATCCACAAAAACTGTCTTTATATTTTGTCAATCTCTCCATGAATAAAGAGACATTTGGTGCGTGTGGGGAGAGACCAGCCAGCTGCAAGTTTCCACCGATCCACGCTGCCAACTACACTCAAACCCCCCATAGGGACTCAAAGAAACTTCATTACCCATTTCTGCTGAACTACTATCAAGGGGATTGCAAGCGCCAGGAGATTTTTCTGATATATAGGAGATGCAAGTTTCCTAATAGCTGGGCTGTCAACACTGGCCTATATGAGATGGTGGCTACTGGTGTGGCCAAACGGATTACTTTGCACGTGGTTAAATCCTATTTGTTATACCCAGTTGAACACTTTCCTGAGTCCTGAATATTTATCATTTGTGTGTTGGTGATATTAAAGAAACCTGCTGTGAAAACAGACGGTGCATAAAGGGAGAAAAGCCATGCTTTGCTCTGACAAGTTCACCACCCAATGAAGGAAAAAGCTGAGGCACTTGTAGGAAATAACAGGCAAAGCGAGGCCAGGGGAAAAGGAGGAAAAAGATCACTTTTCCTGCTCTTGAGCAAATGCCTGCAGTGGCCAACTTCTGGACATCTGGTCTCCCAGGGTGTTTTCTCACATCATGCTAATACCTGACTGGAATAAACAACTTTATCTAGATCCTTGGTTCTTACCATCAGAGGCCAATAAGAAAACTTATTCCTATCAGCATGAGATTCAAGCAGAGGGAAGAAAGATTTATGCCGGTTTGCAAGCAGCCTCCGCCCTGCCCAAACGTTCAGCTCTGCAGAGAAACATGGAGCTAATCATGCAGATTTTTCTTTTCCAGGAGGCTGTAGATTACAGCACCAACGCTGCTCCTGCCGCCCACCAGGCGGTCAGTGTTCAGCTCCAACTTGTTTTGCCATGGGAATGACAGCGTGCTTCCCCTCTGCAATTTACTGTAATGCCGATAGTTTGTATTTCTACAGCTCCTTTCCTTCCCTGGGCTCTGACTGCTCGGGAAACCTGAGTGTATTTAGTACTAAGCCCAGAAGGTGCTTCAGACATGAGAATAATTTATATTCTGGTGGGCCAACAAAGGCACATTGCTATTTTGATGGCATTTTGAGATGTTTCAAGCCCCATTTGTTGCCACCTGTTCAGAATTAGTCCCCATGCAGTTGTTTGGACTCAGCTGGATCTGAATAAAGCCTGTGAGATCCACACTCACAGCCTGAGACTTGCTCTACTCCTTCACCGGGATCACTTAATTGGATCTGTTTTGTGGATCTTAAATGGCACAACTGAAAGAGCCACTGGTGCCAGAATGAGCTGGAAAAGGAAATGGGAAGAGATCGACTAGAATAGGAAGGACGGGTTTAAAATGTTCCCCTGAAGACACAGAAGTAGCTCCGTAGGTGAAGCCACCACAGCACCTGTAGGATTAGAGCCCAGCTATTCTTGTTTCTATTCTTGTCTTCTAACCTTTGAATCACCTTCAGTTCGAGCTGCCTGCAAACTCAACATTTTATTTGCAAGCCCTTTATACCCTCAGCTGTTTAAATAGATGTACTGTCTTGGAGGGGGAAACGTATTTGGAAAATTATCTATTTTCAGCAGTTACAAGAGCATTCAAGTTGTCAAAAGTCTCTTCTCACATATTCAGCTTTATAAAAATTCTTTCCTGTAGGTGTGCAGCTTCTTTGCAAGAGTTTGGGAGCTGGCCTCTATTTTTCCTTACAGTAGGCTCATAGTTCAGTTTAGAGCAGCTCCCACAAACGCTTAAAAGAAAAATTAATGCTTAATAGCATTGCTTCATTATTTTTACCATCTTGCACCCAGTTCAAGCTTGAATATAAGAAATTCATTTTAATATTTGAGAGAGCTTTACTACACCTTTTTGATCACTGAAACAGGATGAGAAGAATTTGTACTTTTTCCATGTTTGTGCTGGTTTTGCACTGAGGAGCTGTTGGGCCAGGCAGTACAAGAACTGGAGTTTTAAAGGTTTGCCCATTGCAAGCTTTCTCTTTTAATCCCTTCCAAGACAGAAGATGCGAGATGCCCCAGCTAAAAAACCATCTCATTAACCTTTTGCACTTGTGAATGCCTTGTCTTCATAAAACCCAATGACATTCATTTGTGGGACTGATTGCAGCAGGGTAACACATCACAAAATAATCGTACAGCTCCTTACTTTAAACATCCCCATTATTTTGGCCAAATGAAGCGCTCTGAACAAGTAGTACCTACCCCTACCTGCCTCTGCCTTATCTCTTGAGCATGTCTGAGCAGGAGATTAATTTCTACAATACCTCTAATTTAACACGATAACAGAAAGAAAATAGCTGCTCTCCAGGGATGGGGTATTTAAGTGTTTTGACATGCCTCTGCCTCTTTAGGCTCTCATACTATATCAATTTCTGTGATATCTGAACACCTTTTGACCTTCTAAAAGATGAAAAATCATTCTTTCCTCTTCACTTTTAAAATGTTAATTAAACACCATCTCAGCACATGTCAAAAAATCACCTGCTAAGCAAGGGCCAGTAGATACTAGCTGGCAGCATTCCTTAAAAATGTTTTCCTAAAAAGCTGGTTTGGTTTCCACTTTCAGTGACCGCCTCAATGTATTTTGAGGAAGAAAGATCTTAAACTCTTTGCAAAAAATGCAGCTGCCTATAGACAGGAGAGATTTAGGACTCCATAATGTCAGCTGTGTTACCTTCTCTCCCTTAACACTTCAATACTATTTAGCAGAGGCATTTACAATAATTAAATCACAGTCCCACGACCTCAAAGGATCAGAGAAGCTCTTCCACAGTGAGTGCAGGCACAGGTCACGCCAGGACTCAAACAATGGCTGCTTGGGCAGGCTGGTCTTCAAAAGGGTTACGTATGACTTCCCCACCTCAGTCCAAGGGGCTGTCAGAGCCCTGGATTTCTGCTTCCCCTCTTTGTTTCCAAGCTCCTTTCTTGGCGCTCCCCACACTCGCCCCTCTCTCCTCCGCTGACCTCTGTGCTTCACCACAATGAGATGTGAAGTGTCCAGATCTTGGGGAGCTCCACAAAGCACAAAACCACCTCGGAGACATGATCTGACTGTTCAAAGGGGCACCCAGACAACATTTTTTTTCCTCAGATTTCTTTAGGCAAAGTGCTAAAGTTCACCCTCCTTTGCCTCCAGATGATGACTGAGAATAATTGTAGGTTCAAAGGCTGCCAATAGAACTATTCCTTCTCTCTCACCTGCCACCCTTTCCCCCTCCAACTAATTCTGACTGAGTTCAGTCATTTTTCTCATAACTTCAACCCCTGCATCTTTGCTGTCATAGTTTGAGCTATCTGGCAGCTGCCTGGACACAGTAAACACCCTGATTCTGCCTCACCTGTGGTTATTGTAACTGTAGTTATTATAATGTGTAGTTACTATAACTACTCCCTGGTTTTGTTCGGAGCTACAAGCAGGTTGCACCTGATGGCAGCAAAACCTCCCTGCACTCCTGTAGCCAGGAGCACCAATGCACACCCATGGGGAGCCAGACGTTCATAAAGCACAAGGTGCTGGACAGTTCGTTTGTATTAGAATGGGAAAAACAGTGGCATTCTAATAATATTTTTCTTCAAAATGCCTTCATTAACAAAATCTTTTTCATTAGTAACAATGGCCATGTCTAAAGAAAATATCCTAAATGGAATGTCAGTTATCACCACTTGTAAACTGGTCCTAAAGTCCCCCAAGGAGTTTGTTTTTTATCTATCCTATTACAGTCTTCACTGAGGTGCTTCTTATGTATCATACACTAAATACTTACTGTGCAGCAGTTTACACATAACTTTTATGTGGCAAGGAAGAACCAGTTGCCTACCACCCACTTCAGCTATTTATAACTAATGAAAATACAAGGCAACCATATTAATTAACATCTATTGAAGAGCATGTTAAACAATGCCATAATCTGCTGATGAGAGAAAGGAGCTGGTTTGGTGACATGTCACTTAACACAGATACTGATAAGATGCTGCTTATTTTCAGGTAACTATTTTCTGACAAGGAAAGTCCCTTGGAACCAATAATAAATCACTTCAGGTTACATGTGTGAAATGATTTTTTTGTGATGTTTACAAATTATCTTTCTAGAACTGCCAGGTGCTATCCGAAAGAGAGAAGAAACGGATATGGGAATATTAGAAAAGAGTAAAACCGCACAAGCCTCGAATGCTTCAAGAAACTGGTGAAGTTTAAGGGCTGATAGCTCTGAACTGAATGGCATGATATGAAATGCCATGGGCCCAGGATTTTTGGTAGCAGCTGTTAGTAATAGGCTGTGCTGGAAGGGCCAAGGACAACTTTGTCATCCTGCATTCGGGCCACATTCTCTTCAGAGATACAACTAAAACTATCACATTAATATGAATAACAGGTGAATAACTTTGGCTTGTGGGAGAGAGACTTTTAAATGTCCACTCATTCCAACCTTATCATCCTAAAACTTTGTCCCATAGTAACTGTTTTTGGCTCAATAGAAGCAAATTGCAATTGGGTTTATGCCTTTCAGAGTGCACTTTGTCCAACAAGAATATTTTTATTCTTTTCTTTCCTTTTCTTATTCCTTCTATTCTTTAAGACAATAGGTGAAGGACATGCAAAAAAGCTAGAGGCTGACTCTTCCTGAAGTTCATGCTTAGCAGTTGTGAGCTGTGTTTGATATTACCAGCAGTGCCCAAGAGACAAACCAACCAACACCAGCAGAAGGAAAAAGGTCTGCAGTGGTTAGCCGGACCCTTGGCAATGCCCATGGCCGCCATTGGGGTCACGGCAGAAAGAGGATCTGAGAAAGATGGTGAAAATTTTTTGGATGGCAGAGGAGAAGGTGAGAAGAGAGCGTGAAAGATATTTGTAATACAGCCTGGGAGGTAAAGCCTTCTGGAAACTCAGAGCGATCCAAACCTGAAATAAAAATAGAAGATGGGAGATCCTCAGCTCATGTTTCATAGGGGACATCGATCAAAGCCACAGAGGAGCAGGAGGGACAGTGCAGACTGAGGCAGTGAGCGCTGCAAGAACACAGATCTCCTATTTCTGGGAAGCCAGCTCAGATTTCATGTCCTAGTGCTTTCAGGGGGAACATTTAGCCTCGTGTGAACACTCTGGAAAGTCCCAGCTATATTTCCTTTATGTCTTTGCTCTGACCACAGCTTCTGCACACAAGGTCTGTCTCACGAGCAGCCTGTGGTGGACTGGATGCTGAAGTCGCAGGTTTGCAGAAGGGAGAGCAGGTGTGCCCGGAATTGAAGGTGGCTCTTAAATCATAATTAAATTTAAAAGATATTAAACTGTAAAGCGCAGTGTAAACACAGTCCTTGTTCCTTTTAAGGTGAGAAATCGGGGAAAGCTCCATGGCACTGTCCAGTGGGGGACATCAAATACGTTTGTCAAAACTAATATATGCCTTAAAATAGAATACCTATCCACAGAACTGATAACGCAGATGATGAATATATGAATTATTTCTACATGCTGCAATTCCCATAGATGTAAAGGAAAAACTGCTGATAGGAGCATGTGGAAGAGGCCGCCAGCCCTGGGCCAAGCTCTGCACCAAACCCCTGCTCTGCTACTGTTCTCCTTCCAGCTCCAACTGCTGGGGCTTTTGGCAGAGATGCTATCGGCAGGAGGGCTGGAACTGGAAACTGGATTAAATTGGGCAGGCAAAGACAAAACTGCGCCAGCAGAAGGCATGCGGTCCTCACGAGAGCTGTGCATTGGCACACACGCTTTCCACACACAGAGGATCTTACAAGGACCGTAACAAGTCAAGGCAACGTATAGTTAGCGTATAGCTGAAGTTTCCAAATACCAGATGTCACATTACATCACTTTGTAGTGAGTAATGTTCTCTCATGTTATGCAATGTTATGAGCAGTAGCCTGTTATTTCAAAAGTTGCCAAGAGAAAAGCTCCGAATTTTCGGAGATGTATATTTTTGTTTTGTTTTTCTGTAGTCATTATTTCTGCAACTGGATTGGGCTCCCTTTTAATTTATCCACAGCATTATAGTCTACTTCCCCTGAAGAGTGGATGGAAGTGCTTCCAAAAGTGCAGGCATGAGAAGCAAGTCAATTTTTTATGGAGTACTAGGCAATGCAAGAAGTAAATAAGTTTTGCTAAGTGTTTGATGGGAAGAGCAGCACCAATATTTTTTAATTGCTGAATTACACTCTTTCCTGCTAGCAGAAAACTGCTCTAGAATAGTTTTTTCACACACACATTTCACAGTCCTGCAGTGATAACAAACGAGTCTCTGCAAGTGCTCAGCCTCTTGGCTGGTTGGCAATGGTGGGGTGAGCCACCAGATCAGCACAGAAAACGCAGACTGGATGAAACTGCAAGTTCAGACCTGCAAAAATGACTAAATTCGTTCGCTGTGGTCACATCCAGCACCAGCTGGTCACTGGGAATATGTCCACATAACAAGAAAGCAAGCCTATATGAGGGTGCTGAGCACCAGTCCATAGCAGCAGTTCAGTTGACATTACTGGATGCACCTCAAGCATCTAAGATGGGTTTGTCTTGCCTAACCAAGGTGTCTACACTGAAGACATCTCCTTTTATAGTCCACAGAGATAAGCAGGTACTTCCAATTTGCTCCTGAGCTGGCTTACATTAGCAGCCTTAGAGACAGACAACAAAACAAGTCCTACCCAATAATGTACTAAGAATAATCTTGAGGATGGGTCTTGATGTGGGAACAGATACAAGGCAGCAAAGAAGAACCTTCCTATTGATTCCAACAGGAAGCTAAACTTGCCTGTTTCACCCCAAAGCTCTAATACACTTTGAGAAGCAGTTTCATACACAGCAGTTGCAATCACAAGGACATCTTGACTCATAGATACAGTGCCTCACATTTGCAGTTTTGGTCCAGTTGTAGCGAAATATCTGAGGTTTCCAGTGAGCAAAACATGGTATGAGAGTGCGTGGATCTTCTCCCTCCTCTGGGAAAAGATTCGGGGAGCAGCTGAATCCACACACCCACAGACTCCTCAGAGTTTCAGAGCATTTGCTGGTGCCAGATATTTCCAAGATGTGGGTTCTGAGGAGTGAGTAATTCAAATTGCTTCATCTATCTGCTGAATGCACTATTTTAAATAAAACGATGCGTGCGTAGTAACAGGGCGGGGGGGGACAGGAACCTTGGTTTCCTTTTGCTTTTAAGGTCAAAGATTGAATCATGTGCTAACTGCTATTGCAAGCTCTGCCTTTTAAACATGCCCAGAATTATGACCTTTCAATTGTAGTCTAAATACCAGGTTTAGTTATAGGATCATCTTAGCACCCTGTGCATGATTTATAAAGTCACGTGTCAGTGAGTAGTAAAAGGGATTTACAGCAGATTGTAGGTCAAAAGGGTTAGGGCACACTGGAAATATTGAAAACAGGAGTAAATTTAGCATAAATGAATGTACTACATGTTGAGTGGATGCCAAAGCATGTATGGGATTTAAGCCATTGTTTTCTATGGTCCCGTGCCATGTACAATGGTCCTAGATTGGTGGATTTATGAGTGAATGATTAAAAAAAACAGTAATCAAAGCCATTAAAGGGGTAAAGAATCGGAATGTCATTGCTCTAATAAACCTTAAAATTAATCCAAATCTAGATCTCAAAGGTAAAGAGAAATCTTTCAATAGGTAAATTTATACACTTCGAGAATTCCCACGGAGATATTTATATTTTGTCTTCTACTCAGAAAAATCCAAATACCTCTCATTTCTGCATACTTGTGCTGCACTTAGCGCTTCCATTCCAACCTGCAAAATCAGCAGTTTATTTAATTCTTTGCAAAGCTTAACTGCTCAGGATACACAGGGGCCCAACACCGAAATGTTTTAACAAGATAGCTTCATTATGTGATTCTGATAAGAAACCAAAGGCAAGCATTTGCCTTGTTCTTTATATCACCTGATTCGCCTCCCTCGCCCCTTTTGATCAAACAGTTAAAAAAGAAACAAAAAACACAGCCAACAAGATAAAACAAAATCTTGACTAGCGTGGCATCCTGTGTATTTTCCAAATTCCTCACTGTCAGCAGTAATAGAAAAAAGCCTCCGAGGCACAGAGACCTCAGACCCCAGAATACCTGCAGGCATAGGAGATAACAAGCCATGATATCTTACAATAACTTTCTCTCTGCTTTTTTTGTCTCTCAGTTCTGCTGCAGAACTTTTGCCTTTCAGGATTTCTAGTGAAAGTTTTCCGTTTTCTTCTCCTTTTTAGCTGGTTCTGCATTGGGACTAAATAAAGGGTCTTATGCCAGTTTTCCACCCCTTCCTCCTGCCCCAGCTTTCATTAAAGATAGAGCAGAGCTGCTGCTGGGAGAGTTTTCTCACGTGTGCTGTTTCAGTCTGGTGTGTCCATCCTTCTTGTGCCTGCCTTGTTTTTCATATCCACCTTCCTGTCCTTCCCACACTGCCCTTCCTCTCCCTCTTTCCTGGTTTTGTTTGATGGCACTCATCTCTCATGTCTTCCAGGGATGCTGTGCTTTAACGCTGCTTTGCTGGCTTTTCACACCCTTCAGTAAACACAAGGAAATTAGGAAAATGAAACTTTTGATAGCACCAAAGGGCATTTCAGTAGCACATGGTGCCCTATTGCCTCAGGCCTCTTCAGCTTCAAAGCTTTGCAGCCATAATCATGCAGGGTATGAGTGTGGCTTTTTCCTCCAGCCACAGAACAGACAATGCTGTAACTCTGAAGGATTTTCAATCTCTCTTACTTTGCTTTTGCAAACTGCACTCTTGCACTGGTTCAGGTGAAGGGGAGCAGGTTATCCCTTTGGCTATGCTGATGTTATTTAAAAGGACAGAAACAAATCCAGGCTAGATTTTAGTTGTTCTCTGAAAAATCCCATCCTGCATGTTTGCTCACCTCTTACAAAAAATGCTGAAGGAGTTTGCTTACATTTGACAATGAGTAAATTTAACTGTAAAGAAAGTGCTACTAGGAAGATGCGAGCCAAGTATGGGAATATCAGCCCCCAGCTTTGCCAAGCAAGTTAATAACCCCCCCACTGTCAGCAGGAGGGTGGGAGTAGGTGGTAGGTGGTGCTGCTTCCCCAGCAAGAGACATCCAAGCAGAGACAATGCAAACTGCTCTTTTCTTTTTCTTTCTGCTTTTATAATAGAACTCAGAGCTGCTTTACATTCTTTAAACAGCCCAGACTCACAGAACTTCTGCTCAGCCAGAGCAGCACAGGAAATAAATGTCTTTAAAGATGGGGTAGCATCAGCACCCACTTCACTGTCCTGATCAAGGAGTAAATTGCAGGTGAGGTGTTGGGCTGTGTGTACACAGGGCTCCTGATGGCATTTGGGAATGCTGTCCCACAGGGAAAATGTGTCTTTTGTAGGTGTGAGAGTGATGCCATGCAGCTGTGCTGTGCCAGTTTATGCATAAAAGACACTACAACAACAGCTCCATTTTTACAGGATGTTCATTAAAAAGATGCTTCAAGTAAACACATTCACATTAGGCAGATTCTGCTGTCTGCAAGTGATACCAAAAGAATATTTGGGATGTGTCAAACCTTGGGAGAGCCCTTTACAGCTCACATTAACAGAATACACAGTGTAGAAAAGCTGTTACCAAGCAGATGTCATACCATAAACCCGGACTGTCTCACTCGGTAAGAATATCTCAAGTTCCAGGTATCTGTGTCAGGTGATTGCCTAAAAGGACTTTGAGTCTTTTTTCCAGGAAGCAGGAGAACCCAACATTCGCAATATATTTGCAATGTGCTTTTATGGATTTAATCAAACCAGCAGGGGAAGGGGGAGCGGGAGGTTTTGTTTCACTTGTTTTCACCCTCGCAGCCCTGTGGTGGAAGGGGACACGGGGGAACCCATCAGGAAGAGCTGGTGTCACCTTCCTGGAGGTTTACAGCTGATCAAACCAATAAACACCAGAAGCCAGCACAGCACCAGTGCAGGCTGGAAATTAAACACAGGAAGCCACCTAAAAACTGGAACAACAACCACCACCCCCCCTGCCTGTAAGAATATATGTATTTTTTTTTAATCCTCACAACTTGAATGGAGTCAAGTTTGAAATAACACTCACAAGGAAGAACACAAAGCCCAGCTCTGTGCTAACAGGCTTTCTAAGTCATTTTTAAACAAGCAAGGGCTATAGAAAACTACGGAACAATGGAGCGGAGCTGCGTGTTTGTTTTCAGCCCCAGAAGCTCCTGCGATGGTTGGATGTTGGAGGAGCAGGAGCTTGCACTGGGATTGCTGGTGATTTCCCCTTTGTCTATTCAAGGTAAACTGAAACAATAACTTCCTGCTCCCTCTCCTGTGAAAATACCCTGTGTTTGTGGGTATGAAAATAGCTCCAAGTCCCCGAGTGCTGCAACCTGCAGAACACTTCATCCCGGGCACAGAGGGAAACCTTTAGGGAACGGCTCATAAATCACATCTCAAATGCCAGATATAGCCCCCAAGCTACATCTATCTGGCAATTTAAAGCACGAAGAGCTTAAATGTCATAGGCCAAATTCTGAAGGATATTAAAGAGAAAATGCAAGGAAATATTAATGAAGGAAAAACAGTTTGGAGAAGCAGTGGTGTTTGTGGATTAATCTCAGCAGAATGAGTGAGGTGAGGCCATTCTGCTACAAATTCATTTTTGGAAATTCATCTTTAGGATCTTGGTTCCCTTCCTCTGGAGTTTTGTGGGTCATCAGGATGACAATTTTTGTCAATTCAGTGCAGTGAAAGCAAACAATAACGAGAACGCAAACCTAAGATCTAATGTACCCTGAAGCATGCAAGAAAAATTGATGGCATAAGACCTCAGATTTCATAAAGAAAGTTTAAGTGTTGATGCAAAACACTTCCAGGAAAAAGCCAAGAGTACTGCAACAAAATGTGTTTCAAATTAATCTCTAGGGAATTTTTCACTTCAGAAAATTTTCAGGTTTTGTTTCAATATTACTAAAACTAATTCTCTCTATTGAAAACAAACAAAACTAATAAACAAATCACTTCAGTCTGCAAAGGTTTTTCACTTTGGGTCTTGTGGTCTATTTCAGCTGCAGAACAAATAATATTTGGTCTTTCTGTGAAGCTGGAAACTGAAGCAAAATTAGGTTTGCACAACACAAGGTGAGGAGTTTAAATGTGTTTGGGTTTTTTTCCCAGACCCACAAACAAAACACCAAGATATTCATACACTTCTTCCAAAGGTGCCTGTTGGGATTTTCATTGCACCTAAGGACCTGTCTGCATCCTTAAGCATTTAAACAGTCTTAAATATAGCCCTAACAATGCCGTCAGGCTTTCGCTAAACCAGCGTGCTTCTTGACCCAGGATATTGTCATCTAATCCAGCTGAGAAAGAATTGAGGTTCCCTAACTCTTACCTGACACCATTTCTTAAAGACTGGGCTTTGCCTAAACAAATAATATATGTTTAGAGCCTCCTCAAACACACGGGTTTCGGCAGGGAAATGAGAGTTGGACAGCTGCAGGAATCAGGTTTTTGTTGACATGTGTTCTATGAGCCCTGACTGTCCTGTTCCACCATCACAAGCTGTGCTGACATCCGAATAAACGTGCACATCATGGGGGTGCAGCAGGGAAGGACTCGTGCTCAGTGCTGCCTGCACCACTCCTGACTTTACCAGCAGGTCCGTACAACCCATTAAAAGCAAACGACAAGCATCAGCCAGCAGCTGAGTAATATTATTTGCTAAACACTCAGTCTTTGCATTCGGTCAGAGATCTCAACCAGCTAAGAGATTAGCTCAGCCACAATTATCTTTTCCTTTGGGAATATTTTTCCACCTGCTTCCTATCCCTCACCCCCTCCTTTTTTTCTTTCTGTTACCATATTCACATAGGGCTCATGTTCTTAAAACAGATAATGAAAATCTTTTGTCCTCCCTCAACCCCTATTTTAGGAACCTATTTTTCCTCTTTCCTGGGTCATTCTTAATAGCATCCCCAGACACAGAATGATCTGTTAAGCCTGTGAGCAGACAGGGCTGCGAGTCCCAGTGAAAGGGGCACTTCAAGGTGACCTGAGTCATGAAGACTCTCACAAAGAAGGGGACATATGTACGTGTGACATCACCACCAGCCAGATCCTTACGTAGCACAAGCCCGGCTGTTGCACCAGAGCAGCACAGACACCTGCCAGATCTATTGTGATGTTTCAGCACACCGGACACATTGTGTTTGCAATACAGTAGGTGCTGGGAGAGAGAACTTTTAAAACTACTTTTCTATTTCCTCCAAACTGGTTATTATATTTTTCATGGAAAAAAAATATCAACTACTCTGAGAAAGCTCCAGATTGCAGAGTAAACTTTACTCGGTGTACAACACATAAGTACCTTCTACCTAATCCTCAATCTTGTCAATATGTATTTACCCTTAATAACTTGGATCTGGGTCATCACTTTGTCTTACATTTGTTTCAATGTGTCCTAAGCTGCAGCTCTATTTCTGTCCAAGCTAAATGCTTGGTATTCCCCCTAAGACCTGGGCAGTTTCCAGCTTCTGTCTCACTAAATAAAACAAGCTATAAACAAAGACTCTTTCCAGCCAGGCACTGCATTGTGGGCACAAAGGCTTGCCGGTATCTGAAATTTCCCACTCTTGAAAGCATGTCAAAGGTATTTTCACAGCTTCTGTCCCATGTCATTTCTCCAAAACATCTCAAGTCATTTTCCTTTAGGAGAACAAGGGAGAAAATAAAAACACACACACAACCCCCCCTCCCAACACTATAATGCATGTGTTAACAGGTGAGATCTAAAAATTTCATTAGAAAAAAAAAAGGGGGGAAGCAGCAGCAGCTGCACGCGTGTTTGGAGGAAATCAGAGGGGCACTTTCCATCTGGCATGTGCTCCACAGGCAAAAGAGCTTTTATAAGACTTGGAACTCAAAGACCACTTATATTTTGGGGAGCAGGCTATTCTTGTGCTGCTCATTTTAGGCAGCACAGCAACAGCTACTGTTCAAAATACCCCATCACCCCACCCAGGAGAGTTCACACTGCAGCTAGAAAAATAAAGGTAAAAAAAGCCCAGTTCCAAGTGGGAAGATGGACATAGCCAAGGTGAGGATGTCTCATTCCTCTTCCAGCCAGAACCTGCTGTGAAATGCTGGACCTGACCCTTCTGCCTTTGAGCTTGAGTATTTCCCCCCACAGATTTAGGATCTGACACCAAGGAAGGAATCTCTGCTTTCAACTTTTTCCACCACTGCAGAAGGAACCTACAAAAATGGATGCAAATTCTTCCCTTCACCTCAACCATTCCCATTCCTGCAGCACCTGGCACAGGAGCACAGATGATGCCTGCACCAAAAAGCAAATGAGCTTTGCTTTTCTTTTATTACCAGGTTTGCCCAGAAAACATTTTTCTTCTACCATGAAGCTTCCTCAGACTTTGACAGAGCAGCTTGTCTGCAATAAAATGAAATCAAGAGCAGCCTGGGAGTGGAGATAATCACTTGAAACATGGGATAATCCACAGGTGCTGCCTCTACCAACCATGCCTTGGCATCCCACATAGGGGCCATAACCACTAGAGATCAAGGGCTTGCCCTCTTTCTGCTTTTAAGGAGAAATTTAATCCTGGAAATTTTTTATGAAATGATGCTTGCCCCAAACCAATGTGTTGCTATGGAAAGGTCTTGTTTGAAGAATTTGAACTTATCTGAGAAAAACCTACAGGGTCACACACCCCCAGAAAGCCCTGTTATTATATATACCTGTATTACAGCAAGCCCAGGCTGTCCTAAGCCCTCTACTAATGAAGAGCCAAACGCACAGCTCCTGCTCCAAGGAGTTTACACTCTGCGTAAATAAGAGATTGACAGTTACAAAAGCACAAGGGAGCATTTCTCACTTTCAGCTGTCAGCCCTGATTTGACTCATCAGCTCTCACATTCACTGGATTTTGCGCAACAGAGCTTGGATTTGAACTCGACATCACCAGCTGGCTCAGTGGCAGCTGCCCAGTGTCCGAGGTGGCCCTGGGTTTCATGGTGTGTCATCAGACCATCATCAGACCACACAACAAATTGCAGCTCCTCACTCAAGCTCCAACCCAGCAGGACATTTAAATGTATTTTTAACTTTGCTCAAGCAAATCCGTGAAGCGAGAGGCATTATGATGCTTATCTGACCATATTATGGTCTCCGCATGTGCTTTTGGGAGACCCAATGCATCATTGTGGTTGGAGCTTTCCATGGGCCATAAACTTCAACATATGCCCAGCTGAATATCATGAACACTTTGTTCTTTTGAGGTCTCCGTAGAGATGTGCAACCAAGTTTACCAGTGCCAAAGCAGACTGCTTTTTCTCCCAAGAAATTTTAGGCAAGCAATTCAAATCTGATTTTTTTTTTTGTTTGTTCATTTAAAAACTGAAACAGTAACATTTCAACTTGAAATTGTTATCAATGCATGTTGACACATCAGCAACCCTTTTCTGTAAACCAGAGAGCTGAGCAGCACCGCTCCAATTCCTACAGCTGGTTTTATTTTTTTGTCAGAGTTTGTCTTTTCTATGACCTCCAAAGCAAAGACGCCTTATGGAGCTTGGACCTGTTGAATTAATTGTGCAGAGATCAACTCTGCCACCTCTGAGCTATATGGAGGGCTACTAGACTATAGGTAATTCAATGTAAGGCAAGGAAAGATAATAGCATATATATTGCTCAGAACAGTGGGAGCGCAAAAAGAAACCAGAGGGGTCAAAAGAGACTCCGCAGGAGAGAAATAAAAGCTCTGGCGAGATTGCCTATTCTGTAAAAAACAAGCAACCAAGTTGTTTCTCAATGTCCAAGCTGGAAACCAGCTGATCAGCACAAGGAACAGCAAAGGCAGCAGCTCATTCCAGTGGGCTGGGTGCCCCTGGGACTTCGCTGTTCTGCCAAACAGGGAGGATCACAGCTCAAACCTGCTAACAGAGCATTTCTCACTCATGCATACCCTTTGCTGTTCCCCAAAAGCACAAATGCATGCCACAGTCTGGTACATGGCAAGCAATGTAAACATATTTAATTCAGCTGCCACAACAAGAGAGAAGCTACAATGAAGGTAATAAGCCAAACCAGTTACTTCAGGCCACTGGGAAGGAGCTGCATGTACTGGGACTGTTTGTATTTACTGCTGTACCTTTCTGAACCTGCCTTTGCCAGGTAGGGGTGCTAAGAACTTCGAAAGAAACCATGAGCAGGAATGCCCCATCCCAGAATAACTCCCCAGCTGTGGGTGCAACTATTAAAATAAATACTCTGGCTACCTTAATTTTAAGGATGATCTCTTCCTAGCATTAACTGCCTTGCACTCTAGCTCTTGGCTTTAGAGCCAAGAAGAGCAGAGCATTTTGGAACCGCTTGCTCTGACAAAGCTGTCCTTGCCGCTTTCCTCTATTTGTCCATATTTAGGTGAGCTGGTTGGGGTTTGGGCAGGAGTATCTGCATGCTCCAGTTGCAGACTGGGAGAAACTGGGAGGCACATTGTCAGGGTATGGCTGTGGGCTTGTTTAGCTCTTACGCTTCATCAAAATCAGGATGATGGCCCAGATGGACCTCAGAGCCTCTCTCAAACTTCTTAGCATCCCTACCTGGCAAAGGCAGGTTCAGAAAGGTACATGGAGACTCTACTAACAGACACTGCTTTCAAGAGAGACAGATCTCATCAGTATTTTTAAACTGAGCCCTAAGCCCCTCAGTGTTGGGGTATTTGCTGGTTAAAGTGCCATTCTGGGAACCAATCCACAGTCATTTGGCAGACAAGAGGCTGCTCCTTGCAGAAGGTTGGGTGGATGTTGTGCTACCTGCTGCTCTTTCCATCAGTTATTCAAATTAGGGCATGAAAACAGATGCAAATGCTGGGGGATGAGAGAGAACACCTTTCCCGAGCTGCTGAATTTCCTAGCCAGCTTCAGCAGCAGTTACAAATGGGGCAGGTGGGAATTCTGCTGTGTGAGACAGGTTTTGTTTGGTTGCCTCACTTTGATTTTAAAATCTCCAGGTAGGAGTAACAACTGTATCTATGGAGTCTGAACAGACAAGCACATCAACATATGTAAGGGGTGATTGTGTGCATGTTAAATGCACATGTGTCTCAGCAGCATTATTCCTGAAAACAATTTCCCAGTGTTTTTCCTTTCACGCTTTTAAATGTAAATGTTGAAAGTTCAGAGAACACTAATAAAATATGAATGATGAACATTCCTCACTCCCTGGTTTAAAGAATGGCCCAAGTCACGAGTAACATAAAACCACAGATTTTTCCCAGGAGTAATAGTAGAAACTTCATTACTTGAATCATTTGTAATCAGACTAGACAAAGCAGAGAAGATTGTACTCTAGGGTGCAATCCTGAATCGCTTCCCTCCCACCCCAAGAACTTTCCTCCAGCTGTTGGCATGTGTCTTTACTTACAGATTACTTGCCAAGACGGGTCCTTTACTTTCCTGAACATACCATTACTAGCGAACAAACTTCCAAATCACTGAAAGCTTCCAAAATATTGTGTCTACTTGTATCTGAATATTCATTTATGTTCAAGACCCTGGACTAAATATTGTTCTCATGACTTTAATCTCTGAAATTTATTAGCAGTGTGTGCTCTTCTGATTTTTCTTGCTAATCAGCTCACAGAAGTCAATTAACAACACAGGTCAAAAAGAAAGAACTGATCTGTAAAACAAATGGTTTGAAGTTGTCGTGGAGGTTAAGTGTTCAAAATCTCAACTAATGACCACAAAGTTTCTGCTGTCCCAAGGAGCTCATGCCTAAACAACATGGCAAGCAGTAAGCAGGTTTCTGATTTCTAGCTCACATGCTTTAGTCTGCCTGAAACAAACTCCAAAGAGACAGATTTTCCCAATATCTACTTGAGGATCTTCCATGTCACTGCAGAAATGGATTCTGCACTCCTTTTAACACAAACCATGCTGACAATGAAAATTCAGTGCAGCATGAGGATAAATATGGTTGAGGAGCACAAGTCCAAGAATTCAACAAAATCCAGAGTCCAGCTCAGACCCAAAGGGGTCCCACCAAGTCCCAACACTGGTCACCCTGGTAAACTCAGGCCAAACCAGCCTCCATGCTGGTTTTGTGCTAGATTAGGAGCTGCTTCCCAAAATACAGAACTCTTCCTCTCTGGAAGACAGAGATTTTTAGTCTGTCCTATGGTGGTCCTAGCACCTTCAGTTTAGGAGACCCATAAAATGTGGCTAAAGCAGCTTGGGGTCTGAAGAGACAAAATATACCAGCCAAGCCATAAACCAACCTGACTCTTGGGTGACAGTTCTCCAAGTGCTGCAGCCCCTTAATCCAATGACTGGAAGTAAATACATTTTTCATCTCAAGTCATGTTAAGCATAGTCATACTTCCGCAAGCACTAACAAAATATTTTAAAATGGGTTTGTATCAGGTATCCAGAGTAAGTCAGAGAGTTCTCCCAGTTATCTGCACGTACATTAACCCTCATCCAAACCTTTTCTGGTGGAACACAGCTCTGCACGTCGTGGCAGGTGTTCCCCAGCCCTGGCCAGCTCTGGGCATGAGATTCAAACTGCTTTGAAATCAACGGGCTTTGTTCAGTTCATAGAAACACGCTCATACAATAAAGCCTTAACAATTAGGAACAGCATCCGTGTCCCCATGAATCACTTTTCACATGTTTTCACATCCTCTGTGTGTTTGTCTTTCTTCCCAAGGCTATTCCCAAGCTGCTGCTTTCCCCTGGAGCCCTATTCGGGTCTATTCTTTGTATTTACTAACAGGAAGCGTCACGGTTCTGTCCTCACCAGCTTCACTCACAAGCCCTCTTAATTATTAGTATCTTTTTTTGTTAAGCTTATTTGGCAAAAATCTACATTCCTCTATTCTTCCTGGCTAGCAGGTTATTTCTTTCTTCCTCAAGGTGCAATCTGGTTTCCTTTTGTTGTTAAATTTCCTAATACTGACACTTTCCTGGATATTGTGGGAAAGAGCCCTGGTTGACAATCAACTTGTTTTAATTCCCATCCTGATTAGTAAGCAAATAATAAGTAGAAGCATAATTTATGGTTTGATGTAAGCCACCTCATTCACATTTGGAAGGAAATCTAGGATGACTAAATCTTGAAAGGGAAGGCAGGATAAGCGGTATTAAACTGTCAGGGATCAGAATTGCATTAAACATTCCTGCTTTGTCATAGACTTCTGGTCTCTTGCATTAACGAGACAACACTAGAGAACTCTTTAAATAAAAAAACAGTAAATAAGATAGAAAATCTGACCGTGAAGAGAAAGTTGGGTGACTGGCATCCTACATCTACCTATCTTGAGTTGGTCAATATACTCCTTCATTAATTTCTTCGCACTGTTTCTCTGTTGGCAGCTCTCCTTTTTTGAGGTATAGCTTTACACATCAACCTGCACTTTCTCTAGCTGTGCCCAACCTATCCTTGCACCTCCAAAAATATCAAACAGTTTTGCTAATGACACTTCCCTAATTTAGTCTGAAATGTGTGTGGTGTTCAATTTGTCTGCGGGTGAGTATTGCGCTAGATAAAACATGTTATGCTGTTATATGCCTTGTGTGCAGAATGAATGGTGTTTCTCATTGAGCTGCTCTCACCCTGGTCTGCACATCAAGGTTAAGTTGTCCTGGAGCCCCAGGATCCAGCCAATGCCTCTCCATGGCAGATACCTCAAGGAAGTCTATGGCACTGCCCTACGTTTCCTTCCCTCCTCTCTAGTCACCCTCTCTGATCCTCAACAATGTTTTTTGGTGACTTTTCTCCTGCATTTCAGACACTTGAACTCTTATCTTTGCAAAAATCAAAGTACCTGGACATCTCAATAAAACAATAATGCACAAAAATGTCAGCAAAGCATCATGGAGGAAAAAAGTCACCACCTCTCTGACAACTAGATTGTATTGATTAGTGCCATTAGCTAAGCCAAAGGACAGAACGTGTCAGAGAACAGATCACAAGGAAGGAATGTTCAAAGGGAAGCTTGGAGGAGAGAAAAATGCAAAGCCCATGTGAATTGCATGCGTGCCCGAGCAAGCAGAGCTCGCAAAGGGCTGCAGTGGGAATTGGGAGCTCATCTTGGGCACAGTCAAGCATCCCAAAGTCTCCTAAATTAATCACAGCCTCAGCTAAGCCTGATTCAAGAGGTGCTTTTAAAGTGAATACAACTGGATATCTTAATCGCTCTTTCATTTAAAGGGGAATGAAATAAGTCATATTTTGCTTAACATATTCCAAAGGAATTTTAATTTTGGAGTAAAATACAGATAGTAACATTTCATGCTTTCTCCCACGCCTCAAAAAGGAGAGAGAGAGGATAAAAGGGGAAAAACAAACCTGAAAAAAGTTATATTGGAATAATCTTGGATTCAACATTTAACCATGTCAAAATCATAGCCATCATTCAAATTCCACTCTGGTCAGACTTGAGAACACAAAACTAACACCACAAAGCCACCCAGATTGAAATGTGAAAACAAAGCAAAACCCAAAAGCAGCAGCCGTGTTGATGCTGTGGTACAGCCCACGGTGCTGCTCGCCATGCGACACTCTCCCACCCAGCCCTGCACACACAGCGGTGACAGCTGGACAGTGTCACCCACTGGTGACATCAGGGAGAAAAGTGGTTCCAGGAGCTCCAAGGGGACACTCAGCAGCACATCATTTACTCCAGCACCTCTAATGGGAGTATAATACAATGGGATAAATCCAGTTCTCACTGTTAAG
The DNA here is from genome assembly GCF_036013475.1 of Columba livia. Taxonomy (NCBI): domain Eukaryota; kingdom Metazoa; phylum Chordata; class Aves; order Columbiformes; family Columbidae; genus Columba; species Columba livia. Next base: position 11,996,953 of record NC_088619.1, read on the forward strand.
TGAGCACATAAAGCCTTGCTTTTCCTTTTTGAGGCTGGGATTTACATTGGGCCTAAAATACTAAGATTCCCCAAACTATCTAACCCTTATGGTCTGTTTTGAAAATCCTCAGCCAATTTCAGCTCTTGATAAGTGTCCAAATGTTTGGATCCCTATGGAAACTTTCCTATGGAATATCTAAACAGCAAGGTAGTGACATTTGTATTCCCACTCCCCATGTATTTCCATTGGTATCATTAATATATGTCAAGAATGCAAGTACTAGGAAAATATGTTCACAGTCCCTGGTCAATTCTTCCAAGATGGTGCTGTTGTAGGAAAAAGGATTATGCGAGTTAAAAGTGCACAAGGCTCAGCAGTCATTAAGGGCTACAACTGCTCCTAGCAAAAATACTTTTTGCAGCTGCACTTTGGAGAAATGTTTCACGTGTTTTCAGTTGTTTAGTTTCTTGTACAGACATCAATATTCCTCAGCAGGCATCTCTCTCCACCTGCCATTCAGCAGGCATGACCCAAGGTGGGTGGGTGAAGGGATTTTGTTTAAATGATGAGATCTGTCAGCCTTGAGAGAAATGCAAGAGACATTGGGATAGACACCTTATTTACTCTGCTTTAAACTGCACTTCTCCTGGCAGCCACATTGTTAATGTTCAGATGCATGTGATGTTCCTGGGACTTCCCAGGTCTGATGAACAACTCTTTGCAGCTTCCTGCTGTACATTCACCTGGCTCTGCAAACCTCCTGGCTTTTAAAGCCCAGACATCATGAAAGCTGAGAGGGAACCTGCACAAGGCAGCATTAAAGGGAGTGGCATTATTAAAACCACTGCAATCTCAGGCAGGTACAACCCAGAGCCTGACTTAAAAAATGATAATGAAGCTGCTTCACCATAGCAACAGGATGTGCAGCTGCAGGGTCTGACTCGGGATGAGCTTTCTCTGCCTGAGTTCTTTTACTCTTCTCTCCCATGAGGACAAGTGAAAGACGTCCTCCTACAACTCAATCTTTTACCATCGCCCAAAAAAAATGCAACTAGTTTAAAATCTACTGTTTGTGAATTTTCCTGAAACAAGATTTGTGAGCTTCATTGCCATGGACTGAGATCCAGTGGTCTTTGCAAACCCAAACACAACTGGTTGTTGAGGTGTCTCCAAATCTCCTGCTAATCTTTCTGGCTGCAAGTCAGGCCGGTGTTGCCAGGCTCTGCAATAGGCTCAGCCCATTGCTTTCACCACCCACTCATCTAATATTTGCCTAGCAGTATCCTTGTCTAAGCAAACACCAATCTGTAACACCTTTGCATGCAGAAGAGATTTAAAACAAAATAATCAATAGTATTAAACCTCTGTATAGAGCTTCTAATTTATCTAACAAATGTTCAGCAAACAATGGTCTACTGGCTTTCCTTTTGGTTGGCTAACTTCCCCTAAACTTGGAAAAAAAATGCAAACAAACCAACAGCAATAAGTTCAATAAACTCTGTGGAGATACAGGGAAAAAAAAATATATATATATATCCATGACCTCATGGAGTGACAAAACAGATGGAGACCATGGACATTTGTAGCAGATCAGGACACCAGAGTTAATTCAGGGACCATCTCTTCTGTATTAAAAGTAAAAATAGAATTGGGTATGAGTGTAAATTCCAAGAATATTTTAAACTCTGCTATCACAGCTGAAGTTCAGAGACCTCTCTGGGTTACCTGGGTCTTTCACAACATGCAGGAAAGTCTGGGCTGGTTGGTACGAGTTACTTGGGAATTTACAAGTATTTGTATTGCTGCAGCATCAATGATACAGAGATCTGGACCTGATAGTTGATGTTTCAGAGTGGAATAAAAAAAAGTGGCTGCTGCCCTGTGCCATTTCTGTGTAAGAGAGGAGACAGCGATTGTTTGCCAAGAGAAAATGATGAGGAGCACAGGCAAGGACCAAGCAAACTTGTCAGCTGAAGGCAGACACTGAGGTCTGGTCCTGCGGGCCAAGAGGAGCCTCAAAGACAAAACCAAAGAGCTCATGTTTGCAGCGTGAAGTCACGGAAAGGGGCACAAGAGGAGAAATGGCACAAGGAGCCTCGCAGGTTTGGAAAAAGTCCTTGTCACTGCAGCACTCTCAGAACATCTGGTGAAGCCAGAGGTTCCCTGCTGAGCTACAAACGTCACCGTTCCCCCTCCTGCCACAAGCACTCAGGAGGAAAAGATCCAGGAGCCACTGCATTGTTGAGTGCCAGCATCCCCGCTCCTGAACCGGGTACAACCTTTGGGCACAAACGGTTGCCAAGTGACAACCTTATGTACCAAGATTTGTTTTAGCAACTTCATCATAAAGGCTTTGCCCAACAGTTTTTGAAACCTAAGTTTAAAATTTAAGGCAAATATGAACGTTTGAGAGAAAATAGAGAAAAAGCAAAAAGCTCACATTTGATGTGTGAAAAAGATACTAAAGTCACCATTTATAAGGTAATATTTTACAAGTGTTCTTGAATTTGCAATGATTAGTTATTTTTCTTTGACTACATTAACTCCAGAGACAGGAAAAATAAACAAAACCAACAACAAATGCAAAACTTTGTTAAAAAAGTCCGCTTTTAAAAGAAAAAAAGCCCTTGGAAATGACAATCAAAGCATCTGAAAAAGCTTGTGCTGGACCAGTTCAAGCTGTCCCCTTGAGAAAGGTACCTGCTTACTGCACATAACTGCAAACTTCAAGGGAAAGTAAATGAGCACAGTTTGAAGTGTGCTAGCTGGGCTCAAAACACTTTTAAAAACCTTCCCTAAAAACTAGGCACAGAAGTGTAATGGAAGGAATACCAAGTGGGAACCTCTAAGACATTTCCAGTCTTACTGACAACAGTACCAGCAAGAATACGTGCGAGAAACTTGTTCCTATCCTGTTTTTCCTGCTCATTCTGCCTGTCTGTAGCAAGCCACTCCGCACTCCAAACCTCTTCTCACAGCATTCGTACCAGCGCCACACTGAAAAGATGCTATTGTGAAAACTATGGATGCGCTCATCTCCCTTTGTTCCAAGTACTGCGGGGTCCAGAAAACACATCAGGTCATCAAATCCGCACAGTAAATCTTCCTTTTTACTTAGAAAGACAAAAATAATCTTGACTTTTTAATGAGCTCACACAACACCAAAAGCCATTTCAGACTCAGGAAAGTATCTCATTTCTGCTGGCGAAACACAACGCAGCAGAAGTTGGACCAGGCTGCACTTGGATGGGCTCTGGTACTACACACCAGCTCCAGCTCCATCACAAAGAGGGAGCATCTCAAGTCACATATATTGGTAATGACCCCTTATATCCAGCTCCCTTTCTGAATTCAGCTGGTGCAGAGACGCTGGTGCCTTTAATGCCAGCCTCAATATTAATCACAGAAGAAGAAAAGAGTTGCTTCTGTATAAAATGGACCTCCTGTGTGAAAGATCCCAGCTGCTGCAGAAAGCGTGTAATCTCTTTTCATGATCTTAATTTCAAGGATTGGCCTGATTTTTCGTGTGTCCTCACTATTCCTACTGGAAGGGATTTCCAGAGCCTGTCTATTTATACCCATTTCTTCTAGAGCCAACATTGTCTCTCCACTTGAATAACTTTCCTCTGCCTGCTGCTTGCTCCTTGATGCGCTCATAGGCAGCTGTCAGATCTCCTCTCAGCCTTCTCTCCCTCAGCAAAACAGCTCATTCCCATTTAATAACCCCTGAGAAGGAGCCCCCATTCCCCAGACTTTTCCAACCCTTTCCTTACAGGAAGCTCCTCTTTCTGGATGTGGTGATGAGGGTGCTCCTCAACTCATCCTCTATGGAAGTTTCACATTAATACATTTTAGGATCACACCATAATCTGACGATTTAGAGGAAAGGTCAAAGGTTTTTTCTTTGTGTTTAGTCCTGTCAGTAACAAAACAATCACTGCGTAATAACACAATAATTACATCCATTGTGTCATGCACAGACTTATAAGAAAACACTGTATATTACTACATTAAGCTTTGCAGCTCTTCTGTTTTCTCATTAACAACAGCAAACAAGGACATTGCTTTTTCTTCCGCAATATTAAGGCCTAAAGGTTCAAAAATGAGCAAATATATATACACATGTTGGATAAAGAAGAATACAGATAGATGAAGAGAACAGCTCCCCCTTCATAGCTTGGTAAAATAAATTAATTACTTTTACTATCATCATTACTGCCTTTTGCTGCTTCTTCAACATCATGTCTATTCAGGACAAAGCAAACTGCACAGGCAGATGAAGGATCTGTTTCTCTTTGAAATAAAGTCAGTGGTAAAACTTCCATTGACTTCGTGTTGTAACAAGGAGCAGCTTTGGGTTCTGGTTTTTGTAACATGGAAAAAAGAATCTGCTGGAATAAAATGAGTGTTGGTGATAAACTAGTTTAACAGATCATCCTTATCCAAGACAGAAAAAACACTGGAAAGGTTTTCACAAGACCTAGATAGAAGTTCACTGCAGAAACAAGTGTGGGACTCAATAGAGAGGAAAAAACAGCTGAAAATTCTTGCTGAAGAGCAACAGGTCACTTGCTGCCCACATCGTCCAAGCTCCTAATAACAAAGCTATGTACAGGCCTTGATTTGCACACATTATTTAAGCATCTGTAGTTATTCTTTGCTGCTAATGAGTACATTTTCCTAAAGAAGGATGATTTACACCTTGTCTTTGAAATACACCTTCCCACAAACCCCCTGATGCATATATCATGAAAGACCCCCTTTGCAAACAGAAGAAAGCATAGAAATAAATAACAAGATCTTGCAGGAAAAGCCTGACCAGCTAAAAAAGATGTTAGGATTAACAAATACCTGGCTTATGTCAGAATCTGTTCAAGATAAGGAGAAATATTTTAAAACGAAATTCAAGTATGCCCTCACAGATGCAGAAAGAACATAATAAGAAGGTATCTTCAATTCCCACTCAGCTGCAAGAAGCAGGTTTTGCAGTCAGGTTGGGTTTCTTTATTTTCTCCAGTTCCCCCTTGCCCTCTTTGCCATCTTTCCTTGGGGACTGGGAAGCACAACTCCCCTCCACTTGAGCCATCGCAGGCTCAGGAGCTAAACCCAGCTTAATGGCTGTTCAAGGCCACAGAACAACGTAAAGGAGAGAGGAAGTCCGTAACTCCGTGACTAATTCTCCTGCTAATTTGGAATTCCTGATCCTGCACAAGTAGCAGAGACAATAAGTTCTACACACATGGGCTTATTTTTTCCCTGAAATCAATCTCACTTGTCCTCACTTGAACACATGCTAAAATCAGGGAGAACAGATTTCTCCTTGCTTTGATTTCTTTTACTGATGTGCCTCATCGTGGGTGGCATTTCCCTCCCCTATTTCCTTTTTCTTCTCCAGTGCAGAAAGTTATTTATGAGGGAGATAACAGAGAACATATCCCGTAAGAGCTTGTTTAGCCTGAATGCCATATTTTGAAAAGTATCCTACATGAAAGAGAAATTAGGTTAAGTCTTGAACCTGAGTGAACTGGTTTTGTACGTACAAGTTGGATAGTAAAACACCGGTGGTCAGTGGAAGTTGGGTTAAGGTTCTCAGGCAGCTTTATTTAACTTGGAAAAAATATCTACTTTTCCAAAGAAAGGAGTCAGTGTTTCACACTAGATAAAAGACACCTTCACCTCTCAATGGTTAAAAACCCAACGTGATATATCAACTTGTACTTAAACTCCCTGCAAATGTTTTGGGTGGGAAAATTCTGTGGAAATTTGGGTTGACTTGGGTTACATTTTTTCCTTACAATGACTTCAGCACAATCCAAATTTCCAGACCAAACAGCATTATTTCCCCCCAAAGATTTTTCATCATACAGTGACAATTTGCAATGTGTTATTTCAATTAATTGTCAACTATTTCCAGATCTCTGACCAGATTACTGTATATAAAACCGTCACTGCTAGTCAATGTGCCTTTCTTTCCTCTCATTTATTTTCCAAGACAAGAGCTTTTGGGTGACCATCTGCTTCTTATTTCAAACCTATCTATATTTGTTAGCACCTGATGTCCCATGTCTCATGTAAAAGCTCAATTAAAGACTGATAAGCAGGCTTTTTGTTTTGACATAGGTTCCCTATTCTAAGCAATGCTTCGCAATTCCAAATTACCTTTCTGCTGCATATTTTTTTCAAGCACAGAAGTTCTGATTTAGGCTGACATTTGGCAACCATTTCCAAATATGCTTGGCTTTATGTTTTTGAGTTACTTTACAAAATGAAATAGAGACATTTGTGTGCTAAAATATAAGCATTAGTGGAACTGAGGCCTTAAGAAAAGGAGCTGGGGCTTCATCTACTCTTCCTTTACTGGTTTGCATACTAAGCCTGCTTGGTTTTCAGATCAAAATAGTTTTATTTGTCTAGAGACCAGCACAGCTGTACCATTGTTAGGATCACACTGGGTCTTTTTCACTCTTTCACCTCTAATTCAGCTGCCGCCAGGTAAAAAGCTTCAGGCAGAGAGCCAAATACCAGCCTCACCAGATCTTTAAAGACATGTTTGTTGTCTTAACTGCATTGACTTCTCATCCCCCTGGTAGGATAAAGCAGCTTTAAACCATTCCCAGTCATCCCTGAAGTGGCAATGACTTGGAGAAGGCTTCAAAGTAGAATGGGAAGAAATAACCAATACACAAGTAAGAAATAGCATCTACTACCATAATAATCTGCTTACCCAGCCCCATTTGGAGCTATGCAGGGAGCAGTGTCAATGTGAGCACAAGGCTGCAGCTGTGGGATACACAAAACTCAGGCACCACTTCAACCCAGCTTCGCTTCTGGATCCATTCTCCAGGCCGTAAAAGATTTGGTCTTGCTTTGGTCTCAGCTAGTTTGTGTGATCCTTGCATTAACAAGGTAATTTTAGGGTTTCGGGTAGATGGAGAAACATGAGCTTCCTTGGAAGGTGATTCAGTCTGTCTGAAACATGAATTGCTCACTTCATCTCTCTACTTTTTCTGTCTTAACAGACCAACAGATATCTAATACTAGGGCAGATGAACCCTAACCAGGATCTCACCCCTCTTCAGGTGGGAAGGTGTCCTCATCTCCTCTCTGACAAAAGCAGTTGACTATACTTTATTTTTCCCATCTCCACGAGGTAGGCCATCACATGCAAACAAAATCTCCAGCTTCTTAACTTTTTTCCTCTGTTTTCCTTACTCTGTTCATATTTTTCTCAAAGTCTGTCACCAACAGCTAGTTTCTTTCTCTCTGTAATGGAAATTTTTGGGAATGGTTGGTTAAGAAAAACCCAAATCCTAAATCATTAAGCAATAATCCTGAGATATTATCTTACTGAGTAATAAGCAATTTTATAGCAGATTTTTTGACAGGACATATTTCATTTATGAACACCATTTTTTCTCTTTGGTTGTAAGGTGCTTAAATCATTTTTTGAAGGAAGGAGGAAACAGCTGTGGCTAAAGCACTTTTTCCATCTGTCATTTTTCTTCCTTTCTTTTCCCTTTTTGCGCATGCGGCAGAGTGAAAGCACCGGCAGCGGTGCCAATATTAGAAGCTGAAGAATGTAAACTTGGATGATTTTGACCAAGGTCCGAGAGTAGGATTTCTTTTTTTCCCATGTTCTCTGCCCAGGCTGGAGGTCAAGGCTGCACTTCCAAAGCCAGCACAAAGAATCAGGGTCTGGGATGTGCTGACCGCTGCCGTACCCATCCAATCCATCAGCCTGGCTTTTCCATCAGCCTCTGAGCCAAACTATGGGTAATTTTCTCAGCTGCTTCCATTTAATCAAAGGAGCAACCCAGACCACAATTTTAATCCACCAAAAGGAAGAACAAGCACTAGTCTGATGCCACAGCTGGTTTTCTACCCAATGTCTAGTTCATGGGGATTGCTTTAGGCTGAGACTATTGGACATAAAAAGTTCAGAGGGACATGAGCAAAATAAACTGATGATCTGCATTTGGTTGAGATACACCCAAAGTCTTCCTTGCTAATATAAATGAGAGTGTTCCCAAATGATCCCTTCTAATCAATGACTTTCCCTACCCATTGCCTCCCACACCCAACCTCTCTTGTGCTTGATAACAACCCACAGCTCCATTTTCAGGAATCACCATTTTGGATCAGATCCACAGGCTGCTGCCTGTGAAAATACCCAATTCAATGCTCTTCAGAGGAAGCCTCAATAAAAAGCTGTGGAAAAACAACATGGAAATAAACCATCCACATCATTAATTATACCTGTTTAAGAGCTAAAATCTGGCAGGTAGTAATTCAATTTAATAACATTCAGGAAAATACTTGCTACCTGAAGTCCAGATCTCATTCTGCACTAGGAGAATAAAATATAAACATGTCAATATGGAGAGACAAGCTTTCCATCAGGGTAAAATAAGGGTGAAGATTTCTAGAGCTTTTAATTTTTCCCTTAATTCCTTCTGTGTCTATTAAGGAGCAGAATTGATTAATTCAGAGCTTGAACACAAAGAAGTCCTGGTGTATTCTGCTGGGCTGAGAAAGGTTACAAACTACAGAGCAGCCAGGTAAAACCTCACACAATAAAACACACTGATTTAGATGAAAAAAGCAGCATATAATCCCACTGTTATTGTTCGGTTTTGTGCCAGCTAAAACCCGATTGGCACCTATCCCAAAAAAACTAACACATTTTGATTGTGATTTTCATTTTCTTCTTCCTTTAAAAAACTGCCCCTGTGAAGTCAGCCAGGATTTAAACAAATACATCTATAGCATGATAATACTGCCATTAAAAAAATAATTAGGAACACAGCCTGAAATAACTAGCTAAAGATACTTGAAAATGTAAATCAGCCCAAGTTATTTCAATAACAGTAATGTGATGATGGAGACAATGGGAGGTGGTCTTGCTTGAGAACCAAGAGTTTTGTTTTGATAGAAAGAGCATCAAACAGAGCAGACAAAGGTCTGTGTGCTCTGCTGCCTTCCCAGGCCAATCCAGCTCCAAGAAAACTGTCAGAAAGGGCAAATAAGCAAAATAATTCTTCCCACTGGCTACATTGTTTTGTAGGAGCAGAGCAGCTTTTAGCTGACAAAGACAGATCTAACCCCTGAAATTCAGGTGCTTTTTTTTGTCATAAAAACACTGATTTTCTATTTAACTTTTTTTTTTGCTTTGAAGCTATTTGAATGCTATTATTTTAGAGACTTGCATCTCTCCTATAGATCCCTACAGACTTTTTACTGATGGAGGTAAATATTGCCACACATTCCTTTTTATCATTTGCTGTCAAACTTGCCAAAGAGCTTGACTCAACCATGCATTACAAGGGAGTTTTTCAGTGGGTTTGGATTCAGTTCTCAGTTTGCCTCTTACTGAACCGCATCAGTCTTCTCCACATCCCAGAGGCACAGGACCACAGCATGTGCTGGTGTCACTTCTGCTGGAAAGCCAAGTAAAACCTACCTGATCTAGTTGAAGATGTCTCTGCTCATCACGGTTAGACTAGATGACCTTGGATGGTCCCTTCCAACTGAAGCTACTCTATGATTCTATGAAGGGAAGGGAAACCACCACAGTCTGGGGAAGATATGAAGAAGAATCAAACCTACAGAGTCTTTCAGCTCATTGCATCTCTCTGCTGTGCTGCTCCCTCCTCCATCCCAAATGCTTCTCCTTGCTGGAGACCTCAGATTATTCAGTGACTTTCAACCAGTGATTTTCCCATCCTTCTGCAATGTGGTGCTGAGCCCCTATGTGGCCACAGTGTCCATGCTCTGGCCAGCACCAAGACTTGCTTAATCCAGGATTTGTTTCACAGCCCATTTGCTTAGTCCCCAAGCAGGATTTCCAGCTCCATCATTGTCACTTGAAGGAAGGACAGCCCAAAGGCTTTAAGCAACCTGCACTAGTTGAAGATGTCTCCACTCATTGCAGGACTAGACCTGTGAATGTCCCTTCAAACTCAAACTACTTATGATTCTGTGATCTTCAACCAATGCTGCTCAGCACCACACAGAGCTGGACTCCATTTAATCCCCATAGGTTGCCAGCCCTGGTGTCAGTCATTGCAACACAAGGTTTTCCTCTCATCAGGTTCTCTGATTCAGCACAAGGAGGTCACACAGATCTTCCTCTGAGCTGAGTTGCCCCTGTTCCTCATGTTCTCAGCAGGAGCCGGGTCTAAGGCAGGACATTCCTACACTAAGCGCACAGGATTCAGGGAACACAAATGAGTCACTGGTGCAATTGTTTTATGCCCTGCATTAATAATGTTAATAACAGCTTCTCAAAACCCTACTATGGATAGAGATTCATTTCATTATATCACTTCTTTACCTCACTGCTAAGCTTTAGTAGTTACTATAATAACTGCATAGGAAATTTAAAACCAGAAAATTGTCCACTATGTGAAATCTTACATTTGTTCTCACGTACATCACCAAGATCAAATAAAGCTCTGAAACTTCATTTTTTATAGGAAAACAGCATGGTAGTAGAGCTATTGACATTGGCTCAGAAAACTAGATCTTCAGAAACAGAGAAAGATGTTGCTTTTTCTATCATCAGAAAGGTGGGGAAGTCAGGAGAGATAAGACAAGGCGTATTTGGCAAAGCGTGGTATTACCACAGATCAATATTTTTCAGGCAAAATGTTTTCCTTAGTCAAAAAAATGTCTGCTTTTTCAAATACAATTAAGCACATGAAAACAGACTTCTGGAACCTGTTCATGTTTTGCACGTTAAGTTTTAATGAACTTAAAATGATTGTTTTTAAAAACAATCATTTTCTTTTTCTAATGTGTCTTTGCTTGCAAGCTTTATGTATTTGATTAAAAGCATGAGCTCTTCAAAATATTTTGTTTTCAACTTGCAAAACAGAGACACTGAAAATCAGGACTTCTCCCTCTTTAATGAACATTATCTTGTTCGTGCACTTGCAAAATGCATGGAAATGTGCTGAGAGGGAGAAGCCAGGAAAATGAGCATAGAAAGTGATTAAATGATGGGGCCAGGAACAGCCACAGATGAGGGTCCTGCTAAGGCAGAAGCCTGCATATTTCTAGCTAATAGGGATGAGGATTCTTGGCCTAGAAAACATCATCCTTAAACCAAGGTTTAAGGTTTGCAAAGTTGTAAAAAACCTGAAAATGCGTCTTCAAATGGAAAGGTTTAGTCAGCTTCAGAAACAGTTTTCATTTATAATACATGGAAAATCGCTAATCTTACCAAGTTTGTCACCAAACCAGTGCTGAAGTCTGAATGGAAAAAGTTCCACAGTCATTTCTGTGAAATGTCATGTAATTCAGAAGAAAAGAAAAACAAGAGCTTTATTTCTGGAGTTTTTTTCTTGCATGGTCTGGTAGTTAAGACTTTGCATTAATGTCTTGTAATCAGGAGCCTCGACTCCATTGACCCCCCCCAGGAAAATCCTCCAGGTACCAGGAAAACACTGTTGATGGGGAAAGAGCTTTGAGGGGACACCTTGCGTGACCTTCCAGGCAAGTTCCCCAGCTACCGAGATTACAATTTCCTGTACGTAAAATTAGGAATTAAAAGTACTAATTACTGTGGTTCCTAACATATCTGAATGAACATGGTGAGAACATTCTACGTTAATCTGATTAACAGATTATTTTCCTCTTTTATCTCAGAAAAATAAATGCCTTGCAGCCCATTGTTTTGCTAGTTAACAATTCTATGTTACTTTGGGGCCAAATGCAAATGTAAAACAGATCATTTCCATTTAACCAGTTTCTGAAAAAAATATGCTTACTGCCTACATAACAGGCTTCAATGTTAATGCATCATGCAGACAGCCAGAATGAAAGAGAGCAAAGCAAGGATCCCACATCACAGCAATATAACTAACGCAGAGACAGAGTAAATACCAATGTCAAAGGAAATTCATTAGCTAATCTTATCTAAAGAGCATATCTAAATGTGTCAGGTGATAAAAAGCCAGACCAGCTCCAACTGGTTCTCTGGAAGATGCCTGCCCATTTGAGCCACGGAAAGAATGAAAACACACAGACTGGGTTACATGTCACTCAGTCCTTGCTTAGAGCACGTTAAGTAGCACAAGCAACAGTTTGGAGGTGACAAGAGTCTTAGCAAGCACATAGTTGCTGAAATAAAATGCGCTGTAAGATGCACTCCTTCTGCTCCACAGTATTTTTAGCTAGGTTAAAAGTATCTCGCATAGGGAGTCCTTAGAGTAAGAATTACTACAAAATTATTTGATAATAAATATCTACATGGCTTCACTACCACCTCTCTCTAGAGAGGCAGAAAATCAGGGTTGCAAATACTCTGAGGCTCAGGGGACTCCAGGAGTTATGTAAAACACTATGGGAATTACACCATCCCCTATGACTATTTCTCTTTAACCAAGAATTTCACCTTTCAGGACCAGCTTCAAGAAAGAACTAAAACAAATCAACATTTTTCTTTTAAGTTCTTATAGCCTTCCTGGATGTTTCACCTTTTGTAACCATCTCTCTACAACATCACAAGCTTGACAGTTTCCTGAATATACTGTTTTTCACTGTTGGGTATCTACTGTGTCTTTAACAAAAAACCCTTTACACGTTTCTGAGTTCATAGACAGAACAGCTGTGCATCTTTATTACACATATGCTGCTTTCTGGTTTTGCTTGTTAGCCAGCAGACAGGAAAGTTTTATTTTTAGGCAGATGTGAAAGCCCTAATTTGTTGCAGAGGGGAATAGAGAGCCTAATAATAGCACACAATACAGCCAATGCCAAATTAATTAATGGAGACCAAAGCAGGTTACAGTTTATGAGCCAAAGCTACTATTTTCCACTTCCCCCGCCTTCTCCCTCTCTCTGAAATGACATAGTAGAGCTCGAGTTGGAAGGAGGACACTCCACAATATTCATCACTTTTGCTGTGCAGTGAGGTTTGTCTTGACCTTACAATGATCTGGTGGAGGAGACCAGCCATGAATTATTTCTTCCATGACTGGCCAGCATCCTCAGAGTCCCTCTTTGGAGAGGACATCACAGCTTGTGGGCAGATGAGAGCCAGCAGAGCAAGAAGGGGCGCAGAGGAGGGAACCTCAGGTCTTCAGAGAAGGTTGTGAGGAGCAGCAAAGCTTCTGCTGTGCCTGGTGCACCCACTTCTCAGTGGCAGCCCCACTGGTGGGCAGATGACCCAAAGGAGGCTGAAAATAGCTTGCTGCCTCCCTCCCCAAGCTCGGCTGACCACACGCGTTTGCCATCAGCTCTTTCCAACTAGGAGCAGGAACCTATTTTAAGCGCTGCCTTTCCTCACGCACACACTGTTGCCATAGCTGCAAAACTAATGCACATGGAGAGAAAGGTCCTTACTCTATTGACTCAGCAGAGAGGCATGTTACTGAATCTCCCCATTTCTTAACTCCCATAAAGTGAAAGGTAGTGGGTCAGATCCTTCCCCAGATGGTGCTAGAATGGCTTGAGTCTATTGGCTTAGTGTATCCCTATTAATTTGCAGCAGCTGACATACTAGCCATTTGTTTTGAATTGATACACCTTCCAGAATTATTCATGGTATACTGTAATTAATTCAGCTTCTCCTCTTGTACCTCCCCCATCAAGGAGATAATCTGACAGAGCAGAAGAAAATTGTATTTGTTCTCCTGCCCATCCACCCTTCATTTCTCTGAGGATTCAGGGAGTGAATGCACATGTCAGGTATATGGTATATCTCAGCCTGACTTGCGTCAGATTTCCAGGGTTACAGAAAGCAGCTGGGGAATATTTCAGGTGAGCTTCAAACACACTGGCAGTGAGCTTCCATTCCAGCCTGCCAGTGCTATACACACCAGTGGCTTGCACCGATTTTGCTCACATTTGCAAACTTCAGTCAACTCCGATTCAAATATAATTGCTAATATTTTGAAGCTGCTGTTTGCCAAGATACTTCAAGAAGAAACCACCAACACACTTGAAACAAGCCCACTGCAGATTTGGCTAGCATTTTGAACAGATACTTCACTTGAGTGTTTTAATTTTCCTGCCCATTCCTAATCTTAAACAGAAAAGAAAAACAAGGCAGCACAAATTCAATAAAAGGCAGTCAGGTCTTCAGTTAATATGAACTTGCATAATTGCTTTGCCTTCCAAGTTATCAAAGCTTTAGAGTAAGGAAGACACAAATGGGTCTGATCTGATGAGCAGGCAGTTACTCAGTATATATAAATGGTAAGAGCTTTTGTTACACAAGGGAAGTATTCACAAACCTGGGACTGATTGACTGGCTAGTAGAAAATAGGTGGATGAGGGACAGATTCTCTCCAAGAGCCAAACAAGATTACAAAATAAGCTCTAGGAGTACACTGTATTTTGCATCATTAAGTTGCACTAGATGATGCTTTAATTCACTGCTTCCAAGTATCTTTACTCAGGCAGCTTGTCTCTTCACTAACTGCTTAAGTGTAAATATCAGTAGAGAAGCAATAAAGGTTAATTCCAGCAAAAAAAATAATCCTAGTCTATCAGTAAGGGTTTATAATACAGTGTTACAGGAGTTGGCTGGAGGGAGACAAACAACTTCAAGGCTTTATTCTGGGTCAAGGTGTGTGTGTTGCTTTCTGGGGGTTTTTTGGTTTGGTTTTGTTGGGTTTTGGGGGTGGTTTTATTCTTTGCACAGCTGCAGCAGTCAGGCAGATACTACAAAACAGATATACAGCACATACATTCATGTACAGTGTTCATGGTGACCCCAAAGAGCACCCATGCTTTACATCTGAATATAAGAGTCAGAATCCTATATCTCATCAGCTACTCTTTTTAGAGATGAATGATATGCTTACCTGGATCCTAAACTCATTTATATAGAGGCTTATATTTCTTTTAGATTTGTGACTTACGTGTGTATCAGGCTTTGCTGTTTCAGACAGCAATACCCGCTTTTGTTTGTGCCAAAAAGAGTTTGCAAGACGTTAGCACCATTAAAATCCAGCACCGTAGCTCAGTTTAAAGCTGTCAAGTGTCAAGATATAAATATTACCTCCTAGCTATTACTGTTTATAAAGTGATCCAGCTCTTTAAAAAGTCAAGCTATACCATATACTCACGTGGCTTCCTGCAACAGTTAATTCCAAAGGCTGCTTAAACATGTATGATATTTTTCCTTTGACATGCTTTAAATGTATTTGTCATTAATCTTGACCCTTTGACTGTTCCCTGAGGGACAATGAAGTGATCAGACAGCTGTGCCCCTCATAACTTTTAATTAAATCCCCTTTGGACCTTTTTCCCCTTCTCTATTCTTTCTTTAGTCAGCCACCAAGAAAAACGACCGCAATTTTAACATCTAAACACTGGAAACTATGAACATATAACAATGCAGAAATAATTTCTTATTTTTCAATTTACTTAATTATTTTTAAATTTAATTTCTGGAATGAATGAATGAGAGTTCTATTTTCTCCTTAAAATTCTTTTTGAAGTCGCAGTGGTTTGGCCCCATGTGTATAACCATAAACAGAACTGTACAGCTTTGGACAGATACTTTTAAGAGAGAGTTCAAGTTCTGCTCTTCCATAGTTTAACAAGACAATAGTCTTTACAAAACTTTTACCCACAGAAATAGTTGATCCATCCTGAAAATGATCAATCTCATTTAAAGGTAACAGCCTTGGCTCACAGATAAAACAATCCCTATCATTCTACTATCCTATTCTTAAGTTTCGCATCCAAATTTCACTCTTTGGTATTTACTGGCATGTATAGGAATTGCTGAAAATGTCAGTGAATTGGCAAATTCTAAGCATCACCGACATTAAAAAAACAAGGAATTATTTTCCACTGCCTCAAACTTTCCATTAATACACTGTTAAAAGCAAGTATCACTTTTGATCTCCAAACTTTTATTGGAGAGATTAAAAGAAATCAACCAGGAAATAAAAACATCACTTAGCAGTATTTATTTTGCATAGTGCAAGTTGGGACACATTACCAGAGCTCAGTTTGGTTTAAACCTTGTTCCTATAATCCCCAGAGGAGTAGAGGGGGAGAAATCATCATTTGGATTAAATTGATTTGTGCTTTATTTGTAAAAGTACAGGTAAATCTCAAAAGGTAGTTTTGGCTGTTTCTGTTAAACAGTCCAAATGATGTAAGATTTTAGCTAGTATGGTCTTTTCTGGCAAGCTGACAAACTGTTTACTTGGAAAACATTATGGGGAGTAGGACCAGTTTAACTTTGCATTGCAATGGTGTGTACCTGCACTTTCACAGCTTGGTGGGAAGATGTGTTGGGTTTTACTCATTTTGAAGCTCACCACAACTCAGAAGTCAAAGATAAGCTCAGCCATATTCTCAAAGGGACCCAGCTGGAACAAAACCCCTGCAAAGACAAATTGAACTTGTGGAACACACCTTCCACCCACAGTAAATCCCAAACCATTTCCCAGTATCCAGAAGCAGGAGCACCCCTGAACACACCATCCATGATACCATCCTTGCCATGTTCTTTGGACTGGGAGT
The DNA here is from genome assembly GCF_036013475.1 of Columba livia. Lineage (NCBI taxonomy): Eukaryota > Metazoa > Chordata > Aves > Columbiformes > Columbidae > Columba > Columba livia. The sequence continues at coordinate 12,013,426 of NC_088619.1, forward strand.
CCCGCAGTTTTCCTGTTCTGCAAACCTGCTTCATTAGAGGGAAATGGTTTGTGGGCTCTGCCCTCCTGCTCCCCAGAGATTTTCCCTCATCACCTGTGATTATAGGACCACGAGATGCCTTCTCTGCAACACTTACACAAAGGAAACCAAATTACTGCAAATAAGCATCCCCATCCAGAAGCAGCACCCAAACCATGCTGACACAGCAATGCTCCCAGACTCAGGTAAAAAGTTAGGACACCCCTGAATATGCCACTGTTACCACACTGGCATCCCTAACTGTTCAGTACATGCAGGAAACAATCATATTTTTAGACCTAGACATCCCAAGCCCAGTTGAGCCCTGCAGATAAATTCTCCACAATGTCATCACTTCTGCACACTCGATAGCCAGGCACAGTTTTTACTCATTTAACATACATTAAATTAAACCTGCCAGTAAAGCTGCCTCTGGGGATAATTCTGGTGCAGAGTGAGGACAGTTAATCAACAGGTACCATAAGCTGAATTCCTTTCACCTTCGGTGTGTAAGGAGGGACACATGCCCTGCAATAGGGAATATCCACCACCACCCAAAACAGTGGATGGAGCACATTCAGAATAACACGGCAGGAGGAAAAGGGTGTCTGAGATAAAAGTGGCTTATAAAATAACTTGGAATGTCAGCACATGATTATGTTGTTTTCCCCTCAGTCATTAGACTGCTGTGTTGCAAAACACCCCGAAGCTTGAGAAACTGCTAATGAGCAACAGCTTTTGGAATGTCATAAATGCTAAGTCTGACTGGACTGGAAAGACAACTTATTGTACAGTCAGAACTCAGATGGGAAAATATTTGGACACTTGCAGTTTGTAATGAAATCAGAGAAAGTGGATTAGTAGGGTTTTATAACTCATTAGAAGGGAAGAGCTGCAAAAGATAGATTTGTGGGAAATCTGCACCTTGCACTGGGTTCTTTCCTGCACTTTCTCAAAGTTATTTACATCTGGACCAAAATAACACAATTAACTCCCTTTATCCCCTCAAGAACAGCCTCACGGCTTGCAAGACAACTTGCAGATGAGAGAATCTGGCAGATGACAGTGCTGAACCTGGAAGATTCTAATGGTGAATACCTGATGTAATGGGCTTCACTTGATGGTTTGAAGGTGTGAGTGAAGCCCCCTCATCTTTCAAGGCAGCAGGACCTTCCAAACACCCAGCTCACAGCTGCTCTGTGCACAAGGCTAAGCCCAACCCCAGATGATTATCAGCCTACGTGGCTTTTGGCTGAAGCAAGAAGTAGGATGAGCTTGTATCTGCCTTCAATAAATCATGTTGACTTGCCCCAAGACTAATCACAATGGAATGAAAAAGCCTTTTACTTTATTAAAGCAGAGGGCGATTCCAAAGGTAAATTAGGAAGAGGCACATTATAAAGAATAAAAATTCCTTTCAAATGTATTGGAAGATATGGAAAGGCTATAAAATAACTCATTGGCAGCCTCCACACCTAACATCAGCCTTCTGTTCTTTGTTCTAAGAGAGCTGGTTCACACTCCTCAAGAGATAGATTTGCAGTAATGATGGCTTTTACTCGCTAAATGACAGCAAAAGTTGACCTGTTAGATAAACAGATTTGTTTAATGATTACGTTTTCCCCTGCCAAATGAAAACACAAAAGTGCAAGATTCAATGGCTTTTTGTAAATTTTTTTGCTTGAGCTGCACAATGGAAATTGTTTGTACTCTTCGCCAAAACAGTAAGGCTCTGCAACTCCGAATTTGGCAGGGACAGAGCCTGGTTCACATCGCTCTCCTGCAATTGCTGGAGGAGAAATGCCAACAATTTGTTTTTACACTTCCAAGATGTGTTATGTACAGCACAGAGTGATCCTAAACAATTTTAACCAACCATTTGATGGCCCCTCATTAGAATCAGAAGTTTAAAAAGGCATCAGAAGTGGGTTTTCCCTGCAGAAAGAAGCGCAGGTCAGGAGTGCTTTGCATATGGTATGTAGCAGTTCTATAGGGGATGAGTGATCACCAGCCAAGGGTGATGGAAAGATTATCATAGACTGCAGTGAATGTTGGGTCAGGGCTCAGATACAGCTTGATTACCAGCTCTTAATTAGATCTTGCCCATGACATCTGCAAACTTTGCTGTAAGCCATATTATCCAATACCAGCATCACTAGACAAAGACACTTGTCACAGTTGTGTCATTAGATCTGAAAACTTTAGTAGGAATTCAAAGTTGTCAATGTTCATTTTTTCCAATAATATTAGTAGTTAAATAATCAAGCTAGACTAATTTTCTTATTGTGTCTGCAAAAACATCAGTTTTTCATTTTCTGATGTTTGACTTTATTCTTACACTATGACAGTTTACATATTTATTTGCTTAGTCATTTGCCTTTGATTCTCATAAGTGTGGGTATTACTTCTTAATCATTTTATGTTTATATTCTTTATACAAGCATCAGTTGTTACAGCCTACTTAACACTACTTTTCATTGATACAATGCTTGGTTTTGTGTGCGTGAAACTAACCATAATTCTAATAGGACAAACGTCCATCAGATGTTAAGCACTCAATCTTACTAAATGCATTTTTCAAAGTGGCAAGTACATTTTTGCAAGCACAACTGCCATCTGATAATTACAACATTAAAAGCTCCCTCTCCCTATGGAAAATTAAGTAACTTTTTATATGCTGTAAGCAACAAGTTGCAGGCTAAATATTGTGTTTGGTTTTATTTTACCAACAGATAGCTTAGCTCCATAGCTTACTGAGCCTTGCAAAGCACTGTATTAGTAACTGTTGATGCGCTTAAGTCTAAAATAGTTTATAGGTGGTATTTTTTCTGACGATGCTGACTAAAGTTACCATTTGGTACACTGGAAATTCTGAAATAGCACCAACAACAGTGCACTAATAATAACCCAAGTGACTGTAGGAGAGTTGGACAATGACCCTGGCCCAGCCTGTTGCTGGGAAGGAATCCCACTGGACAGGAGTTAAGCTGCTTGGTTGGGATTTTCAGATTTCTCTGCTCATCTTTAGAATTTCTGGTAACTTTTTAAATTTCCCCACATATTAGACTGATTTTATACACAACACAAACCTCACATGAGAAGAGCCAAATGCTATATCAGTTGTCAACAGAAGCAGGACAACATGGCCAAAACTGTTTTGTACATCCTTCAAGGGGGATGGAAGTGTCTGCAGTCATGTTTCTTGCCTTGATTATGTTCAGCAAGCAGAAATACTTCATCACACAAAGCCAAGGTGTTCAAATAACTCCACAACCTGGGAACATTAGTGCTGCTGCCTCTATCTGTGCCAACAACTGCAACTGGGGCTTGCTAACCTGACTGGGCTGCATCTATCTACAGAGCATTTCATGATGCTCCCACTCCGAATAGCAAAAAGAACATTTTTTATGTTAGATCTAATTGTGAAATGATGTTACTTGCCTATTTTTATACCAGGAACAAGTTACCTTTGTCTTGTACCACACACTTCTAGTAGGACTAGAATGAACATCAAGTTCCTTACATTAATTAAGGCTCTGGGCAAAACTGATTATTTTACATATTTTTTGACAGAACAGTCTGGCCATAGCAGCATAAACACAAGATTCTCATGGATATGGGTATTAAAAAACTAGGTATTTTTAAGTCTAGTATAAAACTAATAATGGAGAAACAGATGAGATTCTGATAACTTCTTGAAGGTCCTGAAACAACCACTGACAATGGAAGAGTGGCATATGCAATCAAGACAAAGCTATAAATTATTCCTACAAAGAATTACTTTGAGTTAGAACTGTGTGTAGAAATAATGTGGAACAATTTTGATCACTTTCACATTTACTTTTTGATGCATATAGTACCCAAGCTAAAGAACAGAATAAACTTAAGGTGAGATCAGCATTTGCCACTTTTATAACCACAAAAAGGTACTGAAATTCAGATTGAAGAAGCTATCCTATTTAAGAAAACCAAACCAAAGTTCTCCTGTCCCTACAGCTGAGAATCTTAGAGAAATCTGTAGAGACAGATGGACCCAAACAATGAATTTTCAATGACCCAACCTGTCACCCATCCCTTCCATTAGCTAACAAAGTGCCCACTGCTCTCATGTCCACAACCAAAAACAAGGTGTCACGTTCTTTGGGTTACAGTAACAGTAGAGTGGAAAATAGGACCTGCCTAACCTTTCCCCATGTGTATATTTATTTTACAGCCTTGTTTTTCCACAGTTGCCATTGGGTGTAGCACCACAGCTGTCCTTACTTGCTGGCAGTGTATTTTTATTCACTTATCTCCAACCTAGCAGTTATTTTTTTCCATCGGCGCTTAGTTTCCAATTCCCTTACCCTGACCCCCTGCAAAGAAGAGAGGGTCCTCTTTTAACCTCTGAACTTGGTCCTTTCAGCAGCTTTATCGGGGATGAGTTGACTTCTGTGGTTTGATCTGTGGTTTTGGATGATCCATTTAGCCTCACTCAGTTGGTTTCTTACTCAAAGATGTCATGATCTCCCTGCTGCTGTGGGACTTCATTGACCTTCCAGGCCAAAGTGATGCAGTGCACAAAATATCAATTTCATGCAGTGTTACCTCTTACTTTTCCCTGTGACCTGGAAAAAGCCATGCTTTCCCTGTTACAGGCAGAAGCTTCAGTTTTACTTGATTTTAATGCAAAGAATCTTGTTTTCAACCTGTTTGCAGGTCATTAATTTGGCTTCATTCACACACAAATCAGAGAATTCCTCAACTACCATTCAATCAATTAAGAGCAGTTTTGAAAGAGTGAAAGGACTCAGATTCCCCTTTCTACTACAGAACAGACTTGATTTTCATTGCTTCACCTTCTCACTTGTAAATCTTAGACAACATCTCTCTGTGCTGCAGCACTAAACAGATAAACAGAACAAGCATTGGAAGTGCACAGAGGAAAATCCCATATCATCATGGAACTGAACATTTGATCTGTGAGGATAAAATTGAAGAAAGTCTTGGTTAAAAAAAACAATCACCTCAAACATAGATGTTTCCAGTTAGCTGAAGAGTGAACTTCTGGAGCAGCCAAGAGAACAAGCAGAAGAAATGACGAGTTGAAGAGCAAAAATGGACCACAACGCCTTATGGCCAAGGGGCTTTCTTGGTCATGCACATAACTCAATAGCAACCCCTCTCACAGAGAACTAGTGGTCACTCAACCAAAAGGTCCTGACCCAGCAAACTTGATGGGAAAAACAAGCATTTTATGGATCTTGGAGAAAGAAACCAAAGTCAGGAGGAGAAGTTCAGAGGTAGCAGCCACAAACCCATCCTGTAAATCTGGCCAAACATTGAGCTGCTGCATTCTATAAATAATTCTCTTGATAGAGTGAGAGCTTAGTTTTACAACCACCCATTACAAGCACACTTTCATGTTCTTATTCTACACGTGATACAGTAAACAGATTTAGGTACCTAATAGTAGACACTTCAATACAAAATTTTTGGCCTTGGATTTTGAGATCAGAGATGGGGGAAGAGTCCCAGACACAGATCCAGAGCATCTTAAAGGGATGGGTACATGTATGCCTGGAAAGCACCTGTTGGTGGAGATTAGTAAGTGAATCTTTGAGGAGTGAAGGCGATGAATGATCCCCCAACCAATGACACTGAAAGAGAAAACGACTTCCATAAAAGTAATCTGTAAATACAAAATCCTGGACCTCTAGACTGGAAAGCTTATTCTAAAGCAGTTATTTGTGTGTTACATGTTTCCATTTACATTACAGGCCTGATCATCTACAGCTTAGGAAAAAGGTTGAAGCTCACTTGCACAAACCCTTATTTCCATATCCAGCTTTATCTTTCTGGCTGAGCAACTGCTTGACTTGTTCACGCAAACAAAAGCTCCACACACTCAAATGCACTTCTTGCTTCTCTGCCTTCACTTGATGACAGTAAGTGCTCTCACATTGCACTGCACGCACATTTAGAAAGTATTAAAAAAAGCAACCAGCACAGCTCACCCTTGTTGCAATAGGGAAAATCATGTTTAAGATGGTATTTGTTTTCCAGCTGGATGTACCTTCCCAAAGCATAATTCTGAGTCAGAAAAATCAACTGCAACAACCTCCCTATATATATCTAATAGTTGCTGTGAGACAGATCACAAGATACCTACGTAGAAACTTAGAGCAGCTCCAATTTTTATTAATTTAGATATAACAGGTTCTCAAACTTTCCTATTGAACTCAGGTAAAAATGAGAGACTCCAGAAGCAAAGAAGAATTCCTGGGGAAGATCTCAATCAGCAAAGATCTGCTGCTTCAAATAGGTACCTGCAGTTTAGCAGGAAAGGATATTATCAAAAACACATTTTCCAACCAATGCTGCTCATCATCCTTGTTCTAGTCTGTCCTCAGTGTCTTCAGCCACTCCACACACAGGGTGCAGGACAAGTTACCCTTCCACTTCTAAACAAACCTGCTCTGTGAAGCAAGCTGAATTGATGCTTTTCATTCCTCCTAATCCCTCTGAGCCATAACACCCCTCACAGAGGCTCTAGCAAGGTTGAAAACTTGAACACGATACTAAGCTGGAAAGCCAGGTGGCTGGCAATGTTCCTTTCATCCAACCCTATTTTTGCTTACCTGCCATTTTAAGGCCATTTGTAAATATAGATCAGAGGGTTCATAAGCAATAGGATATGGAACACCTTGCAGGAAAGATTCTAACAACAAAAAAGTTCTCCCTTTCTTCTGAACCTTTCCATTCTCCAACAAGTATTCTCTTTTATAGGTGGAAAAAGCCAAAGCCCAGAGACTTAATTCTTACCACACACACAACATTTTACATTCCACATGCAGATATTACATTTTGCAAAGAATGGGATCTGAATCAGAGATGCTCAGCAGAGCCAGCACTGACAGCTCTTCCAGTCAGTGCACTGAAACATGTTATGGACACAAGAGGTATTTTGTGAAAAATATTGTAACAATTATTTTCACTTACATACCAAATTATCAGTTACTGACAGCTTTGCTGAAACTTGATTTTTCCTTTTTTGACTGATTTCTTAGCAGACTCCTTCAGAGAAAAAGCCAATACATGAAGAATTGCCTTTCCAATAAAGATACTTTTTTTAGGTCCCAAAATCCCAGTAAAGAAGGTCACAGATGAGGGCATACATGGAAAAATATTCCTTTGTTAGCTCTAATGTATGGTATCTCAAATACATTTTCTAGAGCATTCATCCATCTCCCTGGCATGAGTGGGGCTGAGCCAGCCCCCCAAGCAATTTTGAAAATCCCACCCGTAATGATTAATTATTCACAGCACTGCAAACAAACCCCTATGGTTCTTAGACAATTCGTTGTAATAAATTAGGCACTGATTAGATTTTTTCCTTTCATTTATACAGCTTATTGTTACTTAAGACATTAATATCTAGTGGCATAGTACATTTTCATAGAAACTGAAGAAGTGGATTTGGTATCCAGTAGACTCACAGGCACCTCCACACTGGGCCAGGTTCAGAATATTCTGACCAAATTAGACACTCACAGCTAATACAAAAATCAGAACATTGCTGTCGAGCATCCACTTAAACTTCTGGTCAATCTGTGGGTACCAGATGAATATACAGCTCAAATCCAGTGATGATCAAGTACACTTAGCCTAGGCAAGAGCACTGACTGCCTTCTTCATCCTGACAGCAAGGAAATGGCCAAGAATTAGGTTGCCTTTTTATTTTTTTTTAAAAAAACATAAATAGACTTGATTCAGTTAACTGATGCATTCACCAGATGTAATCCCTAACCGATGGATTATACACAGTGTTCAATGCATAATTCTGATCTGCTCTTTATTTATAAGGGAATGAAAAGTATCAGGTCTATTTTTAACTTCCTGGAAAGTTTAAAAATAAAGAACAGCTTTCAATAATGCATTAAACAGCAGGTTTCAGCCTCTCAAAATGAACCTGCATGAATCAAAAAGGTGAAGTCCTATGGCTCTACTGTGCACACCACAAGTAGGTGAATTAAGAACAACATGTAAGGAACAAAAGACTGAGTTATAAGTGTTAATAAATACAGGCACATAACATGCTCATGGTTCAATTTAGGGAATGGCAGGGTGTCTTAAGGTCACCTAGAGCTTAATTCCCACCCAGCTCAAGAAACTTTAGACAGAAAGAAGTACACATGGGCATTTCACTTGTGAAAGAGACACAAGCACATGCTAGATTTGGATCTCTGAGATCTCCCTAGTCCAGCTCTGCCCCTTTAAGAATCTGGAGTCTCACTTTAAGAGATTTTCCATATTTCTCCCCCCCTTCCAACACACATTTTTCCAGCACATTTGCACCCTGTGCTTTTCACTAGTTAAAATTTAATGTAAGGCTTCAGTCAGGCTGGGCTGGGTTTACATTAGCACATTCCACAGCAAATCCTCAGTGCTGGGGAGGTGACCAGTGGTCACAGCACCAACCTTTGTGGAAACCACCCACCTGGTGGTTTCCACTGAAATAAGGAGCACTGGGGACCAACGACAGAGCCATTCCCAACTGTCCCCCCTCCTCAGACACTACAATGGCCTTGTCAGACTGTCACCCCAAGCACAGGCACCCAGACATTTCAGGGGGACACTGTCCTGCAGAAGGAACAGCCTTGGTGAGAGAGATGTCAACATCACAAGCCACTGTTGGTGGATCAACCAGGGGTGGGAGTAAAAGCCACCACTTGGTGGCTTCATTTCAGACATACCAAGTGATTCCTTCCTTCTTCAGAGAAAAAGGCAACTTGTCACAGAATTCTTTGAAAACAAAGTATTTAAGACTTTCAGCTCAGATAAAACCTCAGGTTACAGGTAGCCCATAAAAATAAATTTAACCTTGCCTCTATAACCAGATGCTGTTTCTCCCCTTTTATTTACCTCTCCACACTTCAGAATAATTTTTCTTTAGGCCAAGGTATTAGTAATGAGGCAACTAATTTCACATCAGCAGCACTGAAGCAAAGGACAGTGAGAAATGATGCCCAGACCAGCTCAGCCCAGCCATACAAGGTGGCACAGAAGCCATAATGAAGAATGTCTTGGTTTGAAAGACAAGGCTTCTCTAAAGCAAATGAGTACCTAATGTAAATCTTTGTCTAGAAACTCTGGATCAAACCTCTTTTGTAGAAGTAATTACTTTAAAGTAAGTATCAGGTGACACACAAAAGTATTCTGTTTAATGTTATCTGTTTAGAGCTGTGCCCATACACAAAACATTACCCACCTAGTGAGTTTATGAAGCATCCTGGTTTGTAGGACTTGCTCACCATTACAGCAGCAATTTAAAACCAAACCAAACTGATATAACACCACCACAGTGTAATGAGCAGCAAGAGGGAGAAAACCCCTCCCAAAACACTGGCAGAAAAAGTGGATTTTTATAACAGCAAGATCAGTTCATAACCTTGCTTTGCTCACTCTTGACCACAGGTTACATTGAGCAAAACTAATATTGAAACTACCCTACAATGCTGCAGAGGAGTTGCTCAAGTGCTCATTGCAGCCAGCACATGGTGCTGACAGGTCCCCGTCACCGCAGGTCAGGGTGACGCTGCTCCTGGCTCCCCGTTCTGCAGCCCCCGCCAGCCCAATCCTGCACTTTAATAGCATCACACTGCAGGAAATGGGGCCAAATTCAGCTCGCTGCGTTACAGCCGAAATAAAGGACATTAGCGATTAAAATTTTTAGTAAGTAATTCAGTTTTAAATCCCTCAGGTAGCTGCCATATCCCCTCTTCCCTATACTTAAGGATGAGAAATACTATCCTATACAAATAGGATAGTAAATTTAGCTGCTGAAAGCTAGCAACTGTCTGGCTTTTATTGGCACTCCTCTCTATATGCCCTGGCTTCCATTTCCCCATGTATTTTAAGCACCAGCTTCTGTACATATTGGTACCTTATGCTTAGGCAGTTGCGCACTGTAAATATAGAAGACTTTTAACCTAGGGCTCAACCAGATCTTCCCCCCTCCAGTATTTTTAAGGAGAAAAGGTCAGAGTATTCCAGTGAACTGACGCACTCTGTCTAATTTATACAGCAAGAAGCTTAAAATTGTGCGTCATTTGACCATTTTCCATTTGTTCATGCTGAGATTAAGAGATGGGTTTATTGTTGAGCTTATAGTTGAAATTACAACTAAGAGGAAAAAAGGGTTATAGGAGATCAGTAGCTGCAGCTGGGCTTTGATTTACTGCTGCCCAGTCATGGCAATGTGAATTAGAAAACTTGAAAAAGGCAGCTCATAGGGATAGAGAGAAGCTGAGTAATTAACCATTTCTAAGGTAAATGCTTCCAAATAAAACTGGGCAGCCAGGACTTGCTGTGAGCAGCAACAGCTTGTTTAATTGCCAAAAAGCATCTGTGACAGCAGCACGGTATGAACAGTGTGGAATGCAGCTGTGATTGCGAGGGAGAAAAACCCAGCATCGACATCAGAAATCATCTGTACAGCTGAGGAGTCAGCAGATTTTATACTTCATCACCACACCTCTTGGGTCATACACATGGCAAGATGGATGCGCCCATCACAAGCCAGCGCTTCCCTTAGATACCTCCCCAGCATTTCTTCCAATATACGGGATGTTTTAACTGCATTAACAAGTTTGGGTCCAAAAAAAAATCTCACAATACACATTCTTGAACTTTGCAGTAGTGTGGGCAAGTCCAATAAAAAAATAGAGCTGGTCACCAAATGAGGGTTTGTCCAAGGCCATTTACACCAGTAGGTTATGGCGAGTAACACACATGTGCGCAATGCAAATGCCAAGCCCTGAGCTGATGCAAGCTCAAATATTTCAACTCAAATTAGCAAAGCCACGGAAATTTCTACAAGTAGAACTGTGGATAGTTTTAAAGCTTTTCCTCCTAGTAGTGTGGATCACTGAAGTTCATCAGGTCTCAACAAAATCAGAAATTCATCAGAATGGTTGCAATTCTCCCCAATTTCTTTCCATACTCCATTTTGTATACATTATGAATCCCAAATTGATCAGTATTTATATGATAGCAGTAAGAAGGGTAACAGATTTGCTGACATTTTCCTGGAAGAACTGCTGCTATCTATAGCATTTTCCATTTTCATTTGGGATATTTTTATGGGACTGGAGACAGATGGATTTTCTAGTAAGGTGAAAATAAGAACATTACCATTTAAATAACATATTTCCATGTGTGGCAAATCACTAATACCATAAGATTTTTCTCAAACTACATTTATATATCTTTCACTACCAAAGAGCCTCCTTCACTGGTGGAAAAACAATATCAGCCTCTAACTCTGCAAGGGTTTGCAAACACTCCAAAAGGTGAAAGCTGACAGAACGCCAGTGCCAAATGCTGCTCAAGCCGCTCGTGACAGCCCGTCTCCATACAGGGGAGGCATTTTGCTGTTCAGAGGAAGATTTATTATGAAATATCCATTAACAAACTTTTTTTCATAACTATGAAAAATCCTTGATGTTTTCCAGAGCAAAATCCATTGAATGGAAGTACCAGAAGAAGAGGAAAGTCTCACTGCAGGAGAGACCAGAGCATCTGCTCTAACACAGGTGGGATAAAACAGGTCAGCAAAGCAGGAGATTGTCAAATCCAAGCAGACGAGATTCACAAGTAAAGCTTGAAAAAGCAAATTACATATTATTTCAAAGTCTATTCTGAATGAGCTTTTTTCTTTGCCTGTGGTTACCTCCTGATGTTTGAGCTTCACATTTTCTTGACCATCCCATCACACACTAAATCCATCAAAACTAATCTTCATCTGCTCTATTAGAGAAAGCTTTCTTTTGTGGTGTATCAGTAACCCTAGATATATTAAAGCCTTAATGCGCACATAAACATCACAACCAATCTTCACAGGCACAGAAGAGAAGGGTCTTCAGCAACGTTCACATGCAGATAGTTCTCTAGATTATGTCTCATTAAAATAACACAGCAAAATCTTGACTTTTTTCCTAATGAGATACATCACTGCAAAAATAATGCTTAATCCTAGAGGTCCTATACATCCACACCAAAGTATCTTATATTCCAGCCACTAGTGTATTAAGAGGTGTTGTAAGACACAAAAGTAATTTTATCTGATTTTGAAGTGGGGATCTGAGACACAGATGAATTATTATTACTGCCTAGCTCTAACTTAGCATTTTTCTACTGGAGACCTCAAAGTGCTGACAGAACAAGAAATTTAATCCAGGTCTCTCCAGTCCAGCTCAGCCTCCTCAGTGCTAGACCACCTCTACTCCAGCTCTAAAAGTGGGGCGCAAGTGGAATCTCCGACACTCCTGCTCCAAGCAAATTTCATTTCTACTCAAAATTCACAGGTAAGAAAACAAGAAAATGAGGCAACACAAAAGCACAAGGCAGAAGCTCAGTTTTCAAGACAGATAAAGCCTGTATCTGTTTCAAGCTGTCTCTTCCAATGACATCTAGAAGAACTCTCTCTGTACTAATGATGGTTTTTTCCTATCACTGGGCAAATTTACGAGCCCTTGTCAGATAAGGAGTTCAGAGCTTCACAGAAAAATTCGCTATGGATGCACTGGGACAAAGCAGATAAAGTTTAGCATCTAAACTTATGAAGATTTAGATGTTATTATGACATGAAGCACATGGTGCCAATTTTCCAACTCTAGCGAACGTACTAAATGTCATTGTCTTTCTAAGAAGAAAGGATCTGTTTGTGTTTCCTTTTTTATTGACTGAGGAAGATTAAGGGTAATCTCTACTAAATCCTCAATCACCCCACATAATACACATTTTTTTAGACATTGCTGTGTCATTCAGAATATTATATTCGCTAACAGAAAAACCTGCTTTATTCATCCCTGCATCATCTTGAGCCTCCATCCCCCTTCCAAGCACCCCCACCTCTGTCTGTCATCCAGTGAGACCAGCTTAAATTTGGCATTGAACCCAGGGTGGGCAGAATCATCACATTTTACTTTAAACAGTTAAGACGTATCCAGAAAGGACAGTGGCCAACTGCAAGATATTTCCTTCCTGCTTTGGCCACAGGATAAAAAGGCAAATTAAGCTTGCCAAATTGGATTCACTTCCCTGCTGCCCTCTGCTCTCCCACCTCCCATTAGAAATAAATAAGTAAAGATCTAAAACTAAGTCTCCAAACAGAGGGGGGAAAAAAAAGCACTAAAAAGGAATTTTTTTTGCTCCATGACCATGAATTCTGATTTCTTCATAAAACTTGACCAAGATAAAACTTGCTGGGAACACATGTATCAGGTGGCAGCACCACAGACTGGGGGAATTGACTTCCCATGTTGTGATCTGTCAAAAGCAGCTGGTAGAAGGGGTTTTTGTGCCAAACAGGCTATTTTATTTCTGAAGTTACCAGGGACTCCTCAAACCCACAGCAGAGTCTTGCTGAGAGGTTGGATTAATATTTACAAGGCAAAGTGAGAAGCCAGTTCCTCTGATACAAACTCAGCTTGCTGAAGCCACTCGCTGTCCCAAGAACACCATGGAACTCTCTGGGATTTGGTACCCAAGAAACAGCAGAAGATATTTATTTCCCATAAAAGCTCATCAGCTGCTCCTTATATGCTTGGTCTAAAGGCAGTGGAGCCTTTCCCTGGGCTCAGCTTATTTTGAGGTGAGCTTCTGAAATCAGCAATATGAACTGGGATGCTGAAAACATATTCATCTCCCAAGATGTGTCCACCTGCTCATTGAAAGATCTGGGGAAGCATCACTCCAGGCTGGGCAGCTGCACTCATCAAGCAATTTAAAAGCTGAAACAGCATGTTAGGAGACCACTAGGGCAGATTTAACCTCTGCTAGGAGCAACAACAACAATGGCAAAAAGTGACAATAATAGAGGAGAAATATAGTGCCAAGGCAGGTGGTATGAACTCCTTGGATGGAAGGTCATTGCCTTTCAGACCAGTTTTTCTTTGGAGGTAAGTCCTAGCACTCATTTCAAAGCTCCCCAGAACAAGCCTTCCCCATCACACTGCTCCAAATCTGACAAGGAGGGAGAAACTCCAGAGAAAAAGATATCAAAAAGACTTTATACCAACATTTTCTCACTTAAATGTATTCAAGGCAAGCAATCTGAAATCTATCAGGTTACCTATCATTACCTACAGGTTTTTTTTAAATAAAAAGTAACTTTAAATGCACAAATACTCAAGTATGAAGTGCAAAACACAGCAACTGTTTCAAAGCAGAAGGGCCAAATTCTGCCTTTATGCATTTAACATACAAACACTCGGAGTTTCACTGAAGTTTCTAAGCTCTGAATTTTTACCCAAGTGTTCAGAAGTCTCAGTCCTTATTAAAATAAGCAGGATGTTTGTCTGTGTAATAATGTCAATTTTTCAATGGTTCTAATTAGAAAATAATTAGTAGAAGTACCCTAATGCAATGATAGTGCCATAGCTTGCTGCTTATTTCTGTTAATCAGAGCCTGGCATCAAGTCAATATACTTTCCCATAACAAAAGAGACCCAGTGCTACAGAGCCATTTCTCATAATTCCATTCAGCATGCTACAAAGTAAATTCTGATGATTTAATTGGAAATGATCTTTTTAATAGGAGGCTGGTTTTGTAATTACCATTAAAACAAAATGTCCCTTCTGCTTTACCCAAGCTATGCCTTTCACTAATGGAGTTCTCTTGGATTACTGTCTTTTTATCAGTTGTATTTTTATGAGACTCATAAGACCCAATTTGATGTTCCCAGGTATTTCAAACAGAACACATTGTACATTGTTCAAAAGTAATATTATTAGAAATGCGGCTAGATACATGCGTTGCAATATTTTTTTTGAGAACTAGGAGATTCTGATTCCCTGAACCTGAACCTCTATTATACAACAACTTGTAAAAGTTTAAAGACAAGCATATAATGGAAAATAGTGTTCAGATTTCAAGTAGCAACTATTGGTTCAAAAAATGCACCACTGTCCACCCTCATCCATCCATAACACCAGAAACCAGCCACTGCTTCATGTGGCCCCTGCCATCCCCATGGTGGCTGAGAAAATATACAGATGATACCCTCCAGTCATCAGCCAGTGAAACCTTGTGCAGAAAGGAAAGAGTTAACTCCCAGAGAGGTGTCCAAGTAGGAAAATTACCTCACATCTGTATTATGTCCTGTACTGACAGGTGTTTTGTTGCTGTAACACTCCCTTAATTTATGATCCCCCCGGTACCAAAAGACTCATGTCCCTCTCTGATAAAGCTCTGAGCAGCTCCAACAGCATTTGCTCTTTGAGCAAACAGTGGCCACATCAGAAGCACTTGGAACTCTTCAAAATTTAAAGCCAAAGTGATAATCCCGCAACTCCTGGCTCACACCTGGTCCTGCTCCATCCCTCTGAATTCAAGGGCATCTCTATGGTGAGCCAAGATCACCAGGCCTGAGGTTTCCAGCATCCCACATGAGCTGGTACTTCATGGCTTTTTCACTCTCCAGACTAAGTTCCAGCTTGCATTTCTCACCCCCTACTAATATTTACTTTCACACACTATTTCTAACAACAGTGCACCAAGTCTGTTTTCCCAAGATTACATTCAGGTGCTTGCAGCACGTATTTTGTTTTGGCTCCTGTTATAGGAAATCCATAACCAAAGAGCAAAAATATCCCCTATGCTACATGTATCTGAATTCGCTGCAGTTTCTGGCTTGGTAACACATTTCATCTTTTGCTTTTAGAAAGAAAACATGCGTTGTTGGGATTATTGTGAGAAGAGCAACAGAACTTGTGTCTTGTGCCTGTGTGCTCCCACATCTGCCCCAGCCATCTGTCACCTTGGCATTGTTCTCAGCTCCTGAGCTCTTTGGGACAGTTACTGCCTTTTTGTTTGGTCATTGAAAGCAAGACAGCTGCACTGCATTTAGCATCCCATAGTGCAGGTAAACAATCACACTACTAATAAAAATAAACATAATTCCACCTATCACAAAGTACGATACCGTGACTCAGGCACTGCAATCCTCATGCTGCCTGCTGAGATACTGCCCAGAGCCAGAGCTGTTTGCCATTTAAGATTAATGAAGAAAAATGTGCCAAAGTTGGAACGCTGTCCAGCACTCAACTGAAATATCAGCAAGAAAGTTGCTTTAGAAGATACATGGCTAGATTCCTATTTATTTTTATTTAAAATGCAACTAATAAAATAAAAAGGCAACTATAGGAGACTCCAAGCACAGAGGAAGCTGAACACAAGGAGTCTTGCCCAAACCAATGAGCTCTTAGGAATATAATTACATATGTCAGCAAAAACTAATTTGTCCAAGCACAAGTGAGAAAGCAATTTTTGTGGGCTGCAATCAAAACAAACCAAGGACAGTAAGATTGCTCAGAAGAGAAGGAAAAAGACCATGAAAAGGAAGTTCAAATGAGATTGAGAGGATGGAGGAAAAAGGTGACAACAGATAAGCAACTGAGAGCAAAAGAATTACAGTCCAGGGAAAAGTTATGGGCTGTGATAGAGCTTCATGTGCTAGAGTCAAAGCAAAATTTAGGAAGGGAAGAATGAGGAAGAAATGAACAGTCTGATAAACACTTGGCATTTTATCTCCCCCAGATATTATTCACATGACACCTTTTTTAAAGGGAGCTCAACAAGCAGGTTCCAGATGTGTCCAGCTGTTCAGGCTCCAAAAGAGCCAGACAAACCCCAGGCAGCTGCCACCCTGGGATCAGACAGAACCTCACACTATCGCCTGTTATCTAACTGTTGGGCATCTGGGTCAGCCACTGTCATCTCCACCCCCTGCCTGATTCCAGCTTAGGAAGTAGCCCAGATTTACAGGACAGGGAACCACAGACCTAGAAACTGGTGAGGGTGACTGCGGGACTGGTTTTATCCCTACGCCGTGCCATTCAACTTCTTCCTGAGCCTTCCGAGCTGTGTCTAAACTCTAAGATCAAGTGAAATTACAGTGCAGCTCATTATAGGGTTGTGAGTTCAATTATTTGAGCCACCTCCTGTACTCTGGCAGCTTAGCGGTTGAGCCTCCTCTTATGGAACCATCCTTGGGAACTCTCCAGTGCAGGATTGACAGCGATCAGCATCATTAAACCAAGTTACATAAAGAGTAAATCACACAAAAAAATTGCTTTTCAAATTGCCTTGCTTCTCCTGGAGATTCAGGGCAAAGAAAGGGGTGTTTTGTTCAGTTTTGGTTTTATTTCTAGGAAAGATGAGAGCTCGGCAGCTGAACTGACCCTGCTGCACATCCCTCACAAATGTATGGCTGAATGGCCAGAGCACGCTGCTTAAAAGAGCTGCAAAATGCCTCTTTTCACACCCAAATTCAAGGCAGGAATGAGGCTGTGATGTGAATTAGCTGTGAAAGCGAGAACAGAATGAGCAGCTTCCTACTTGGAGTCCCGACTGGTCAACAACAAACCATGCCAGCAGATGCTTATTTTCCATTTTAACTTTTATGGTGTATTAGATTTAGTCACCTTGTCTGGCATGAGTTATGAAAGAAGCATTAAGATAACATCTGAGGGTCAATTACATTTCAACCTTCATAAACAACAAATATCATCTATGCCAGTTTGCTGGCCCCAAGCCTGCTATTAAATTAATAATAATAAAACCCCAGAAGAAATAGTTCTGGCAGTGTCTCAGATGTCACGCTTACATTTCTATCCTGAGTTACTACAGTTCACCACTGGACTCATGTTGGGTGATTAGGGAATAAAAAAGTCTTATAAAAGATAAAATTCACAGCTACAACATAATATCTTAAGGAAGAGAGAAAACAGATCAGATGTAACTTGCTGATAAGAATCAAGGATAGCAGAAGAACAAGGATCTAATTTTAAAACACAGTATTAAGTCATCTGTGTCTCCGTAGTGAGTTCTTAACCGTGGGTTTATTCACTAGGAAAAAGATTGAGAATCAGCATCTTCAAATTAGCTGCAGAAAAGGAAAAAGAAGGGCTGAAAACCACCATTTCAAACATCTTAAATTGGCTACTTCACAACTCACATAACAAGTGGGGGTTTGGTGTCTCCACCCCAGAGCTATGGAGAAACATGAATCCCAATAAACAATTAAAGAACAAGCAAGTTCAAACCAGAGATCAGGAAACACTCAACACAATCATAAATATTTTATTGAGGCAGAATTGCTGTTTCATTCAGGAAATTATTTGATACCATCAAGGGCTGAATAAGAGTTGGAAGTAGAGAAGGGATGGGACAAGCCAAATAATTACTCTAATTGTCAGATTCAGTTGACTTCATCTGGATCAGTGGCTGCTGCACAGAACTTTAAAAACTATTTTTATTTGTACATTTACTAATTCAACAGCCCTATGTCCAAACACAAAGGTGTTGGCAGTGATGGAAGGAGAAATTAATGGGCTGTATTTGCTGTGGCATCATCTCTACAAGTCTAACATCATGTGCAGGCCAGTTTGCTCAGCAAGTTCCTTCTCCAGAGAGGTTTTATATTTGATAATATTTAAAAAAGCAGAAGAAATACCCCATATTGCTACCAGCAGACTTTCACAAAGCCACATAGACTTAAGTTCCCATGACAGTTCCAGAAAATGTTGCTTCCATATTTATCTTGCAGGGCAAGGAAAAAGCTCTCATTGTTTTTACTTGAAGAGATTACCTTAAAATCTATGGTCAAGCTTGTTACACTTTGAATCAGCCTTTTCCATCCTGCTGATTCCCATAAAGCTGCAGAGCTCCCACCGGCTCCAAATCTGTGTCTTTTGGGTCCCATTACTGCGGGCTGATGATGTGACAAGTTTCTCATAAATTGCCAAAATATTAAAAAAAAATCACTGAAGGTAGAAAAAGTGCAGAGAAAGGAGAATAATTTTCATGTTAGCATGTGTTGTCACACAAGCTACTCCTAATTGCAAGTGAATGTTCCTCAATTCAGGATGTTGTTGCACAGCCCATCCCTGCCCCTGGACACAGGCAGTGGGTGGTTTTGGGGACATTGGGTGACACTTTCCAGGGTGAGAAAAGGCTGGACAGTGAACACAGCTGGGGCCTGGCAGAGAGTCAGAGGCACCAAGGAATGTTCTGGGAAACACTCAAGAAAGCAGCACAAGGTTAACAAGTGACTCCTGTTTAGATTTCCCCTGCTCAGAAGGGTTCTGCTGCCAACTGCTTCTTACATCACAGCACAGAGGGTTTTTTCTTCCTCCTGCTGACATTCATCATATTATTATGATTCCCTAAGTGGACGTTTTCTGACACAATTTATTATATTCTCTTTACAGTTCTGGAGAGCCTTGGGACATTCCCTGCCATGCAGCATTCCTGTAACTGCCATGGGGATGGATAACTGTAAAACACCATCATGAGATGAAGCAGGAAGGCGTGTGGATGAACTTACCACCTGCTACATCAGCATGAGGTGCAAGAGCCCTTCCACTTTCACAGCTAGATCAAACCCCCCAAGATATTCACAGATAGTTTCCAAATATTTATAGAATTTTGGGAACGAGACTTTTGCCTGTTAAGGACCAATGACTTGACTGGTGTCCCCAACAGAATGAGCTGCATCCAGATTGCTTTTTACAGCTGAACATGGGGTTAGGAAAGAGCTTTCCATCCTCATCCATCATTTCCAAAGCCATTTTCTATGACAAGGCTGGATAGAAACAGGCAGCATTTCACATCCCACAGGGCAGTACCCTGGACCATGCCTGACAATTTGCTTAAACAAAACACTTGGAAAGCTTTAATAGTGTCTTACAGGCAGAAGAAGCAGCCACCTAAGTCTGCATTTTAATTTCTACTACTTTTAAGCTAGTATTAAGATAATGGACAAAGGATGAATAAGGTTCTATAAGTTAGAGTTTAGAGCAATCAGGCAGACAGAGGGAGTGAGGTTGTCATTTGCTTCTTGTACGATAGCATTAAAAGGAAAAGCTACAACAAGTTTCCACTAAAGAGCCTCACATACTGATAATAATTGCCTTGCAGTCCAAGAAAGTGAACATGGTGGGTGAGAATGCAGCACACAGTAATAACAAAGTCAGTTTATTAATGTTAAAAGCAAATCTCACACTTCCACACTCCAGTTCATTTAGGTTTACACCAAAAGCCAGAGTAACTAAGTGGCAGTAAATGATGGAGTTTCCTGCCAAATCAACTCCAGGAAATGCAGGAATCCCACTTGGTACAAAACTGCACCTCACCGGATTTCCAGCACAAAACAGTTGGTAAATTCGCTCTGACAAATGAATGCCAGTCCTGCTGAAGCTTGCCCAGGAAAGGCAAATAACCCCACCAGAAAGGAACTGGGAAGACATCTGTGCTACTGATTTACCTTATCTCTAAATTAATTACTTCAACCTAGAACTGGGTAAGTTACAAGAAAGCAAGAAATTTGGCCTTGATCAAAGCTATTCACATGTTCAAGTAAAACCTGACAATGTTGGCCAACAAAATCATTAAAAAGCCCAGGTTGAAAGGGGCCTTGAAAGATGAACTGGTCCAACCTGTCGTGGAAAAGGGAGCTAAGAACAAAAACAATAAGCTTTCAGATAAATTGCTATTTAGCTACTTTTAGAATGCAGCATTTCAGATTTCCCTTCAGGAAAAATTAAGTGAAGGGACAGTAAAACACATTAAATATCTAAACCAAAGGAGAGCACAAAAAATCCACAAGCAGAATCAGAGGTTTGAAGAGCGTTGTCACTTCTACAGACATGAAAGAAACCTGTTTCTGTTTCACTTCTATAAGCTTCCAACTAGAACTAGAATAAAGATAAAAAGCAGGAAGAAAAGTCTGCATGTATAAAACATGTGAGAAGCGGAAATGTTCTTCTTTCCTTTCCCCAGGAGAAGTGGAAGTTATGGTTGTTCCCGAGAATCCACGTCTACAATCCCAGCTTTGCAAAGCCGGACCTGGGCCAGCCAGTGTCCTCAGCTGGCTGTGGATGCAGAGTTCTCACCCTGTGCTGGCTTTAAACAGCAGCACAAGCCCCAACAGAAAACTGAAAAGTGTCACCAAAAACAAGCCCTTTAGGACTCACAGCGAGTGAGAAATCCACAGGAAACTTCAATGGCTGATAAAGGATTGTGTCCTTGGCCTGGCAATAGCTGAACGATGCAGAACATCTGTTTACTGACATGCAGGACTTCCAGCTTTTTTGATAAGCTGGGACTTCCCTCCTTCCCTTCTATTAAATTCCAGCTGTAAAAAAATCATTTCCCTGCACATTATGCAATTCTGAGAAATAAAAGGCCTTACACTAGCCTCATGTGATCCAGTTCACTAATAAACTCTGCTTTTCCAATGAAGACCAATTCAAAATGATTTACAATGGTAAACAGAAAACTAATATCTGCTTTGGATTTATACCCGCATCTTAAAATACAGCATAAAGCAGCAATGGCTGCAAAAGCCTTTTATATTGACCTCACCTTCTGACAGGCTGCTATTTAATGACAGTAACACATTAGAAATGTTGGTGTTCTGGGATTTTTTCAAGCAGAAACATGTTTTTAGAACTGCCCTTAAATCACTTGTAGTGGACTGAGCCTGGATTTGCTTGTGGCCAAGGCCACAGGCCAGAGCAAAATCACATCTCTGCTTTTCTTCATTTATTAGGCAGGCTCCAAGCACAGGATCATACCCTACCTAGCAAGGTGCCTCTGACATCACCTCTTTGCATAGAAAAAGCTATATTATTCTAAGGATCAGTTTCATTTATGTTGTTAAACAGCCCGTTTATTTGTTGCTATGCTACAGAGCAAATATTTTTGCCATTTGGTTTGTTTAATCACAAACAAAAAGCTACGGACAAGTAATTTTCTGTTCTGATTTATTACATGGAAAACCTACCCTTAAAACATGAGCAGCTTGGCTCCACAGGTAATTCCTAGAAGTTAAGCGTGGAATATTCCATCTGGTGCCAGGCTTCAGGATTACCTTAAGGCAATACACATAGATCAGGGAGGTGATGAAAATCCAACAGGAGCCCTTCCCATCCTAGGCACCAAATGAGAAGCTTTCTCCAGTGCTTTCCACCTGTAAAGAAGGCAGCAATGATGGAAAGAGCAGAGAGGAGCAGCAGCCCCAGTGTGAGCACATTTACTGGGCTTGCCACAGAGCATCACAGCCCGATGCTCGACTATGAGAGCCCCGATAAACCCACAGTGCTCACCATTGCTGCCACCAGAGCACCAGCCTCCCCACCTGCCACAAACTAGTTTCATTTAATGGGATTAACACTATTTAACTGCTCAGGCATGAATGGGTGCTGTGCTGGATGGCAGAGGGTTCCTTGCAACTAGATTTCAAGCCAAGGCTTGGCTGATTTTTCCCTTTGTAGGTAAAATATTATGCCCAGTGCTGCTTACACTGGCCCATACGCAGAGTGTTTTGCAGACAGGATCTCATCCCCAGCACAGCACTGTCAGTACATGACACCAGAGCACATTAAACTCTCTTGGTTCAAGTAGAAAAATCATCAGGCTTTTCATTATCATGGTAGAGCAAAACCAGGATTTCTAGGACTTTTTGAACTCTGTTTCAGGGGAAAAAAATGGAAATAGTTCAACTTACCCTTGTATGTAAGTGCTTATGTATTGAGATTTTCAGTTAACATCACATTTCCAGGAAATATGACAGATTTTAGCCCAGCCAAAGGAGGTCATCAAGGCAATTATGTATCTCAGACACCACTTAACAGTTCAAATTGTGTTGCTGACCCAGACACCATAAGGAATTTGACCCACAATATTAACTACAGAAGGGAATCTACGTATGTCCCTGATAAATGCTCTGTAACTACTACATCTGTTAGAAAAATCAGACACATTGACAAGTGTTATTAAAAATAATTGATAGCTGATGTTCAACAATTCAGGGATGAAGGAAGAGAATCAAGTGGCTTTCAAGAAGTCATTACTTAAGACATTAAGTGATAATCTTTTCCCAAAGCATCAAAATAAATGGACATGATCTAGCTGATTGAATTAAATAGTCTTTAGGCACAGAAACACTTCACCTTATCACATCGCATACATTGAAGTACCAAGCAGAACATGCAACTTGTGTGGAGATTTTTCTTACTCTGGCTAAAAGCTGATGCTACAAAGACTTCTTTTAATCTTCTGTATAATCAGTTCAGCATATTCTCTGTCAGCCACTGAGAAAAACCTCCCTCACTTGTTTCTATGTATTCACATGCATGTGAGCAAATATTTGTATTAAATGAAGCTATAACTGAGAGGAAGCAAGACCAGGAAGGGAAATACAAGTTTTTCAAAGTATATCTGCCAGTGTTGGCTCAGATAATATTTGCTGGGTAGTAGCCATAAAATTTATACTCAGAAAGCTATATTAGAATATTCAATTTGATCTTCTGTGTACCAGAAGACCAAGCTTCAATCTGTCATTCACAGTACTGAATAATATACTTGGCTTTGACTAAGCCTAGGCTAGTGCTTAGCTGACATACATTTACTCTCAGGGCAATAGATTCTCAGCCTTTGAGTATCTTCATTGCCCTTGGCAATTTGTTCCAGAATATAATCAATAAATTGCATTAAAAATGTGTCCAATTTCTAATTTCCATTTGTATGGCTTCAACTTCCAAGGAAATACTGTACATTCTCCGGCAGATTAAAAACACCATTAAGCACCAAAACTCCCTCTGAAGTAGAAAGTGACAACATTTAAATCACCGCTCAGCACTTTTTATAAGTTAAATAGAGTAAAATGCTTTGACATTTCCTATCTCTAGATAATTTCTGTAGTCGTCCACTCTCCATTTTAAACCCATTTTCCAAATGTAATAAAAACTGAAACAGTAACAAAACTGATCAATCCCTCCTTGCCTCTAAACATTGCAAAGTTGCAATGGTTGGTGAAATAAGTGGATTTGTTTTACACAGTAACAGCAGCACAGGGGCAGGAGCATTGCACAGGCCAGTGTCCAGCTCCCTAAAGAGGAAACAGCACTTGCTATAGAAAATATAAATTAAAGTAGTCTTGTATGTAGTGAGAACACAGGGGCACTGGCCAGCACCCTCTGCTGAGCCCATCTCCACTGGTGTTTTTATTTTACCATCTTTGACAACCTCTGTGGGTTATGAAATGAAAGGGCAGCTTGACTGACAGGATATTAAAGTTCCTGCAGCCCTCCAGTCCCATTTAGATCGTCCTCCCCCGCTTTGGAAAAAGGAAAATGAAACTAGACTTGTGTCCGTCTCCAGCCCCGCTCAGCACTCACACGGGTGCTCTCCTGAATGTGCTGCAGCAGCTGCAGACATACTGAACTCACTTTAAGGTTTCCCCCCCCCCCATAGATTCAGTAATTTTGCTTCTGGACTGTTTTGTGGCAGTAAAACTGACAGCAGATGACCACTGATGCCAGAGTGACTTCTGCTAAGTCATTTCTCTTGTGTTTCAGACTCTTTTCAAAATAACCCACCTGTCAACACCAAAAACCACACACAAAACCCCCACAAACCCCACAATTATCCATGAAAAAAACCTGCTTACTCTGTGTCTTTCCAGTGTAGCCCTATAGCACTCCTATAGACTAAGTAAATAAAGGCTGATAAAACCCTGGGCCACATCTCACCATCTTTATTCATTTGAGCAGACTCTGAACAAGGGTTTTCAAATGAAGGAGCCAGATTTTTAAGATGCTGCCTGCCCCATAAATCAGGGGATCTGCCCTTAAGCACTGCCACAGCACTGAAATCCCATGCAATAGATTCCTCTTAGTTTGCTCTCCCTTTAACAAACTATCTCACCATTTGATTTATTCAAGACACACAGGAAGAAAAAAAAACAGTATTTGAAACTAAGCTCAGCGAGAGACAGCAACATCAGAACAAGTCATTAGCTTAGATCATCTATCCAGGGCACACAGTGAACTACATTCACTCACAAGGATGCTGTACAACCTGTGGTGATAAAAAGACAGAATCCTACTTTCTGAAGGGACAGGTAGCATAAATCTTCACAGCTCTATCACTTCCAGTAGCTGAGCTAT
This sequence comes from Columba livia, assembly GCF_036013475.1. Classification (NCBI taxonomy): domain Eukaryota; kingdom Metazoa; phylum Chordata; class Aves; order Columbiformes; family Columbidae; genus Columba; species Columba livia. The sequence goes on from NC_088619.1 coordinate 12,038,443, forward strand.
GTTCTGATCTCACTTGCTGCAGCATGAATTAATAGCTTTGCAAATGTAATATTGCCCACAGCAGAGAACAGAGCTTATAGCCCTTGTGCATGTACAGCACAGACCTGGACACCCTGAACACCATAAAAACCCAGCCTTGATTTGCTGCACTCAAGGCTACTGAGATCAGAATAAATAGCATCAATTTGTCCATCCACTAAGTATAGTTCTGAGCAAGTAACACAGACATTTATTTTACTAGAAAGGATTTAAAATCTGATCTCAGCTAGAAAAAGCCAAGTCCTGAGCAGATTTTCAGCTTCATTCAAACCCAACAGTAGTTAAAGTATGATCTTGACTTCTACTCCTTGAGCAGCAGCACCTCACAGGAGCAACAGTTCCAAGGTGCTCAAAGACTGTTACTGCTCTGCCATGGATGAAAGAGTGGATATTCAGATAATTAGCACAAATTTGTTTTAAAATATTCTTTCTAGGAGAAAACATGTAATCCAACAGGCTCAGAAAAGTTCTCAGGTCCAGGTGTTACTGAGCCTTAGAGTTTCCAATTACAAGGCACTCAGGGCACAGAATTGAACCTTGGTCTCCCAGCAACTTCAACCAGAGCTGATGGAACCCTATTGATGACATTGGCAGTTGGATGAAAACTTTTGGGAAGGAAGAACACAAGATTAATCATTTTCCACTCCTACGAAACATGAGCTTTATATATCTCTCCTTGCTGATGCATCATACCCCAAATTATCTCAAATAATGATATAATTCTGGGTAGCTTGCTAATACGACCATCTTCAATTTCACTTAGCAAATATTTAATTTGTCATCTGCTAATTAACTAAGTAACTGGCATGTTTTCCAAGATGTGACAGCATGCAGCACAGAGTTCTCAGGCATTTCAGAGTGGTGTTTATTTTAAATCTAACTATGCACAGCCTTTGGCTCAGAGTTCGAAATATCCCAGCTCCTCCTGTCCAAAATGAAATCTGCTATTGCAATGCAGACAAGCATTATCACTTCTTTGTGCACAATAGCCAGGGATTTTTTGATCAGAGCCTCTGTTAGAAGCTTTCAAAAACTCTTGTTGTTATTTCTATAGTTTTCCCAGCTTTGTTACACTCTTGCAGCTATCACTTTACATCGCCCCTTCAGTAAATACATCTCACATGTTTTCCATTAGAAGACTCAGTTGCAGACAAGTAGCTGAGCAATGAGTATCATTTCAGGCTATTTTTCCACTGATCTGTCACAAAGCACCCAACTATTCACATGAATTTCTTAAAGGTGAGTAACAAGTCCAGCAGGGCTGTATATTTTAATTGGAAATTTCCACTCTGAATAATTATTTCCTCTCACATTCCTGGTATTTTCTCATTTGAGTTCATCTTTATTTAACTGAAGGTTAGCTCATAGTATATAACACATTTTTTTCTTCAACTTGCAGTAGTTTTGAGCCATTTTGCCCTGATCTGTTCTAATCAGCAGAACACCTTCCCGGCAGCAGACTTGTCCTGCCCTCCCAGTCAGCAGCAACACCTGCGAGTGAACTGGGAATGTATTGATTTTTCCACATAGCTGCTGGCTACAAACCTGTATTCATAATATAACATGGAACCTCTGGCTTTTATCAAAATAGGAAAGAAAAATGAAACTGAAGCAAAAAATATGCAAAAAAATATTAAATTAATGAACACTTTGTTCAGTTCCTTGGGTCATAACTATTGAAAGAAAGGCCACTTATGTTATGCACCAGCTCCGCTTGCCAAACTCAGCTGTGATAAAGACAGCAAAGGCTATCTCTGCTCAGGCAAATATTCTCCTAATATTGCAGCCTAACCCTCCAGTGAGGTTGTACAGTCAGGAGCCTGGGGCTTTACAACCTCTGTCATTTATACAACAGCTCTACAAGTTCTAAAAAATGCATTTTCCCATTGCCCCAACAATATTCAGAACCAAAGAACAAAACAGACTATGGAAACCAAGACCTTTCCATAGTTCACTGTAGACACTTGCATCCTCAGGTTATATTCCCAGTAGGAGACTGTGATATTAAGAATAGTAGAAAATTGTGTCGTTCAAGTCTTAACAACGCTACTTTTATGAGTCTGTGCAGGATCATCCCTTTGCATACCAAGGGTGGTTATAGGCACCAAGAGTGCGACTAATACCCAGGTTATTAATATTTTTACAACCTTAAGGACCAGCTGTGTGCTAAAACCCTGCCTGGTGCCACGAGGCTTCACATCTTCACAACACAATCAGAGAGCTCAGGTGAAAGATGCTATAACACTCAAAACCTCAAAAACAGTCATCCTGCCCTTTCTGCCAGACACCACAGACCAACACAAAGATGACCTGGGGATGCCCAGGACACAAATGCATTTGGGGAAGAGTGAAAAGAAAATTCCCCATCATATGTGTACCCAGAGGGCCCAGACTAGTCTGGGACTAACTCTGACAAGAGTAAACAAACAATACATGGAGATTTGAGATTTATTGTAAGTTAATGGCTGTGACATTTTGTAACAGTCAGTTCATAGCTCCGCAGGCTTTTATATTAATGTAACTCAAATACATTAAAAAGGAAATTAACTCATCAGGGAATGCCAACTTTTATCTGCTCAGCCATCTGCTGAAACTGAATTATTTTAGAAGAGTCAGCAAGTTTTGGCTCAGAGAGGACCAGCAACTTCAAACATTATTTATGCTGGCCCTTTTTTTCCCCCCAGCTAAATTCAGGAGTGGAGGGAACTTAAAAAGACTCCTTGAACAGCCCTGACATGCAGATTGAATATGATGACAAACATACACAGACAACAAGTTACTAACAGGCAACCAGAGCATTGCTGAGTGGCTGCACCAGCCCAAAGAGCTGCCATCTCACCATTCCTTCATCAAGGTTTTTTACCTTATCACCAGTACTATGTATTGAGAATTATGGGAGGCTGAATAAGCAGCAGTACATTGTATTCTTTGCTGCAAAGAACATGGAAAGACATGTTCAGTTCACAGAAATCAGGCTTAAGAGGGTCATTTCTTGTAAAAGACAGCAAAATAGAAGGCATGCTACACTGGCCTTAACTAAACACATGGCATATTAACTTAAATCACTTTTTGATGAAGCCAACAGGCCTAATGGCTGCAGAGAACCAGCCCATTTCAGCTCAGCAACTCTCCAGATTGTTCATGCACTTTTTGCAGAAACACAAAGCAAACAGGTGGAGGAGCTGGGGTCAAACAGGCCAACCTGCCACCACCAGATCTTGCCAGAAGGCATCAGTAATCACCAAGCTCCACCTGCCCATAAAACCTCTCTGCCAGCCAGTCTAGCCTTAGTCTTACCCTTCCTGTTTTTCACCACCACAGAACAAGGGCTGCATCTTATCCACAGCAGTGCCAGACACAAGAATCCCCAAGCTCACTTGTACCCCCAAGCTGCCACCCTGCAGGCCGTTAACAGGTGAACACATTGCACTATTCCACCATAAGTAACAGACCTTAAACTCCCTCCTGTTTGCCTTCCACACCAAGATAGAGCAAAACCAGAATCAAATGAGGCTTTAGCTCAACCTCCCCCACAGCTGGAGAGGATCACTCTGGGCAAAACTGACTACACAGCACAGAGGAATCAGTTATATATTGGTTTTGAGAGGTTTTACTGCTTCATTCACTGTTGAGTAGCAATAGCCCATTCTTTTAGTTGCATTAAAGCAAGATAAATCCTCCTTGCTCAGAACTTGGTAATGCAGTTTAGACAGAGTTATTGCTAATGAGGTCTTAGGTTCAGATCCAGATGTTTAAAGAAAGTAACCAGCTCTATAGCGCTGTTAATACTGGAAAGAGCTCAGTGGAAGATGCCTTTATTTCTTTGGTCTATTAAAATTTAGACCTGTAATTATGAAAAAATATTTTTTCCCAACATACATATTCAAGGACTTGTCTGCAGCACAGGCCAAGTGATATTACTCTTGGAAGAGAATCTTTTCACAATTTCTAGAAAGATATTTCACAGCTGAAGTGATACTTGGATGAAAAGTCACCACACTCTACTTATTCTGCAGCTCATTAATTGTGGCACAATAAGCAAATACCTTAGGAGGCACCCATGACCAGTTTTTTGATAAATTCTCTTCAGAGCTGAGAGTCCAAGGCAAATGATCCTACTGCTTGTACAGCTTTGCTTTACACAGGAATGGAAACCAAAGCCTCTCACATTGTCAGAGAACTGACATTTCTAAGCATATGCTTAGAGGACAGTTAAATTTGATAGAAAACAACCTTCAGCTCCTGCCAGCACTTCGCACAGGCTGCAGTGTCTCCACATAGGAAAATGTTTCAGTACATTTCCCTCACTCTGAGAGGAGCCAGTGCTAAGCAAGATGGTCCTTTACACATGTTGAAAGTAGAAATCTTGATTAATGTCACATTAACTTGATTTCTTTTAAGCTTTGGCAATGTTAATTCTGTTTGAGCCTTGCACATGAGACAGCATGAGCTGTGTTCCTACTGCAGTGCTATCTGTTAAGTAATGTTCAATTAACCACCACATCAGTCCTGCACTACAGTGCTCTGAGTTCATTCCTTCCTCAAATTTCAGACCTTCAGTTTCCACAGTAAAGGCCCAAGAACTTAAATCTGCTACTACAAGGAAGTTTCTAGAATCTGCCAGCATTAGGACACTTGCTGACATGCACCAGCTAGAGCATTCACTAAAAACATGATATTCTAATGACTCCATCCTTGCTGTGTCCATGCATCTCAGGAATTATGGCAGGGGAAAAAAGGCAGGCTAAACAGAAAGAAGCAGATAGAACACACAAGATATCAGCCTCCCTCCACACTTCTCCTTGTAGTGGTTGTATACAGAGAAGTTACTGGAAAGCCAGTCTGATGGAAACCTATGCACTTTTTCTTAAGCGAATTGGCCAGCAGAAAACTGATGGTTTTAAGCAAGTAGTAAACCAGATATCCCATGTTAAAAGGCATTAAAAACATGGAAGAGAAGAGAAACACTTGGGGTTTGATTCTCAAACATATTCATCTTTCACAAATCCAAGGTGATCACCAGTTTCTGGAGTTAAAAATTCCTGTCTTCAAGCTATTCAAGATGAGTACTCAATGGCGGGAGTTAATTCCCCATTTGGACAGAGCTGCACAGCCTGACAGCCCAAGGCTGAGTCTGCAGCTCCCTTAGTCCCAGCCTGACCTCTTCTGACCTGCTGAAGAAAATCATTTCACACAGTACCCTATCTGCATTTTCTATTTAACAGCTGGAGAAATCTGATGTTGCTAACATTATTTAATTCAAAATTGAAGTTGACACTTCCAATGCAGTTTTGCAGATCTATCAGACAGCAGTGTTAAGCTAAACCCCCTGCTTTAGCTTTACATTAGGACAAAGTGCTTTCTGAAGCTGACTCTGCTCAATACAATAATTCTCAACGCAGTATTTTTGGTAGTTTAACAGCACTGAACCCAGGAATATTTGAGGAACCCTTCAAGTGAGCTACCCCTTTTATAAATCAGAAAACACACACCAATAAGTTTTATTATGTGTTTAAATTTTCCCAAACCCATCTTTGGAACAGTTTTCTGAGGACAACAGCCACCCTCAGCCCTTGGTGCTGACACAGTGCACTGCACAGCAAGCAGCTCTGTTTTCTGAATTCCTCCCCATAGTCCTTCCCTTTCAAAGCAAATTATTATGGGGTCTTCATAGGACAAAAGCATCATATTGAGGTGAAGACCAGTGAGCAGCTGGGCAAGCAGGACCTAGAGAAGGATAGCTTAGATTGAATAGTTCCTAAACTTTATTCTCCTTGAAGGGAAAAAAATGTTTGGAAATCCTGCTGATTTCACTCTTCCAGGCCTAGTTGTTACAAACCAAAATTAGACCTTAAGTTTTGAGGCACCTTTCCGTATCAGACCCTCACCAACCCAAAACCATTTCACAGCTACCACCACAGTAGCAATCAAATAGCTTCTGGAGGATCAGTTGTCCCAAGATAAGCATGAAGGCAACAGGACAGGCCATCAAGACAACTAATCCTAATAGATAATGAGGTTACAAGTTCCAGCTGTTTTCTTATAAATCTTTGCTAGTTCCATACATCTAACCTTTTAGAAATTGATTTTGTGCTGCCTCTCATTACATTATTTCCACCTTTAGCTCCTTAAATCAGTTTTCTCCCCAGCGTTTCTTCAACACACTTGCAACAATAATTCCAAATAGTGCAAATTGATACTAGACTGACATTTAGTTCTCATCAGCCTCTGAAGAGGCCATAACTGTGCTGGTAATTGAAATGGTTGACTACAAAAAAAAAAAGTCAGAACAGGACCTTAAAAACATTCAAATACTCTTCAGATGTTTTACAACCTTAATGCACCTTGACCAGAGCCATAAAGTAATTGTAGGGAGTGAAATGTTGTCATTTAATAGAAATGCTTTAATGGATAAAAGCTTTATCCTGCTGCAGAATTTCCTTCTGTGAAATCCCGTCCGTAACACTATCCACTGCTAATCACCAACCAGCACCATGTACTCTCTACAGAGCATGAAGTGCTCTTTAAATACACCAACGAGCTGTACAGGGTGTTCTCTTACACTGACCCAGAAAGCAAACCTCACATTTAACACCTTTTCTTGAGCAGGCATAGAATAAGCCTGTAAAGGGTTAAACAAAACCAAACATCTCCTGAACAGTGGAGTTATATTAACTGAACATCGGTCATGACCGATGCTGCAAAATCAATAGTGCCATATGTAAAATATCTTGTGTGGTAGCTTTGAGGGACAGCTGTAATTAAAATGCAGTAGAACTGATGTTGGCTGTAAGGGAGGAAAATGAAAACAGAGGGGAAAGAAACAAATTAAAAACCTTTCACTGTTTCCAGAAAGCACAAAGAAAATGGACAGAATTGAACAGAACTGCAGAATGCTGGCACAAAACCCAATGAACGTATTAACTGGACTCAGAAACATTCAGGGTGCATTCTAGAAAGTGATTTCAGACCAAAAACAAATGAAGCTCCAGAGCTACCAACCAATATGCTTTAAAAACAGAGGAAAACTTATCACTTTCAACAATGCAGGTTCATTGTTTTCTGAAAGCAGATACAAGCATTTGTCTCCAACAGCATGGGATGAAACTCCCCAGACCCAAGAGCCATCGCTCCCCAGCCTGGCACAGCCTGTGCTTTGCAGAGCTTGGTCCAGGGTTGTTGTCCAAACGCGTCCCGAGCTGACGTGCGGGGAGCAGAGCACTGGACAGGGAGAAGAGCATTAGACAGGGAGCCCAGGCCATCTGTGCTGGTTAAAAATAGATATCACCTCCATCCAAGTTTGACCTTGGATCTGTTTCTCTATGCAGTGCAATCTATATAGAGAATGATTTGAGGTAAACCAAACAAATCTGCGGAGAACACAGGTTGCAAGGTCTCATGTCCCCATTCATGTTCCCATCTACAACTGCTCATGCCCTACTTTCTGACTCAATTTGCACACAGAATACCTTCGTAAAGCAGAAACATTTTGCTCTTGTTCTGAGAACACCTTCCCTGGCTGAGAACATCTCTCTATACTCTCCAGAATCACAAGAGAAGTTTTGGAAAAGTGCTGCTGAAAACTGGTAAAGCTTCATATGATCCAAATCACACATCACCAGAAGGCCCTATATTTAAGACTAATACCCTATTTATCTTGCAGATACAACTTTTGGCTATTTGTGCTTTTGTTACCAATATCTGTTCTGCTACTGCACAGTGAGTTACCACAGTGCATACTATCCTGGCAACATTTAGTCTATGTCATTCAGGTATCTGAAAGTAAACCATAAATATGTACATACATGATCAATACACTTATAAACACTACACGGGAAATCCAATTCACCACTGCAAGTATAGATAGGAATGCACAGGTGAAGCTCAGATCTTCCTTCATAACCAAGTTATATTCACATAGAACTGCCCTGCTTCAGCCAGACCTGAGGTCTACCCAGATTCTCAGCACAATTAATCAAGCTCTTTGTGCTCTAAGTGGAATTGAGATGAATCATCCATGAATCCATACACTCAAAGTGAATCTATTCTATGTCAAATGACTAAAATAAGGCCACAGAATAGCTGGAACCAAACCCTTCACTCTATAAATCCTTTATTCTATTATTCTTAGAAGAGAATACTTGTTTTCAGTTTAATGGAAATAAGTCCTTGTTTTCCAAAGTGTTCCCTGGCCTTCACCTGTGCTTGCTAAGACTAATTCTACTATTCATTATATGCTCTTATAATCAGGATGGAATATTGTGGCCAAAGGGTATTGCAATAATTACCAATAGTTTCATTATTACAGACAAGCCAACAGGATCCTTCAAAGAGTTGTGTGTGTCACTGCTTATTCTCCAGATTATCAGGGTAATGATTCTCCAGACTCCAGATTCTGAGGGGAACACTGGCCAGCACATTAGCATAGCTAATTGGATCCTGACCTTCAAATGAAATGGGAGCAGTTGGCTACCTTCACACTCCTCAGCTGTTGGTCACTTGTTTTGCTTCATGCAGTTCTGCTTATAAGCAAAAAAGCAAACAACTCATTGACTTCCTACCTTACAAATAACATGCCTAGAGGACTCCAGTCACTGGCAGAGCAAAGCCAGGAAAGGTATTTGGTGATGCCACATGCACCTATATGCAGAAACACATACATTTAAGAAAATGAGACAAGGCTGCTGAAATCATGTTCACATGGAATTAAAAACATAATCAAAGATTGTTTACAAAAGTGCTGATCTTAAATACTGCAATTCAAGATCTGTTAAAGATGTACTATCAAATTTCTGAAATCTGAGTAATTTAAATTGCAACTAGCAGTATTTTGAAGACGCAAATTGCCAGCTACATGCTTCAACTTTTTAGCAGATTAAATGCCTTGCCAGCAAAGCTGTTACAGAACTTCACACAGATCTGCGTACTCTGACAAACATATATCAGGACATTTACAAACGTGGAGTAACTGGATGAAGAAGAGGGTAAGTTTTCAGAAACCACTGTCAGACATTATCACCCGGTCACATTTCTGCATCTTTCTCATCTAGTTTAGTGGGCAACACAACAGCAGAAAAACATCTTTCAGGCAACATCTGCAATTGCCCAGTTTGAAATAAGGGGAATAGCTGTTTTAATACCAGCCTGATCATAGGATACAAAGAAGTGTTTTTCAAATAAATTTCTATCAGTGTTTCCTTTTAACAAGCTGTACCTTTTAAGAATTTATTACGGTGGTTAACAGAACCCTGACCAAACGTTCCATCTGGACATCGAACACATTCTGATTGTCAGGATCCTTTCCAAACTCAACCATGTAGCACTGGAGATAGATCCCAACGCCGTCAGTGCATAATTTCAATTAAGTCAACTTGATCAAGTTACTCCATTCTTCAACATATTGGCTTAGCTATTGTAAGCCATGTACCCTCCTGAAAGTGCAATTTCTCTCACAAACCAAAGAGAATAACTCCTTTCTAAGTACACAGAGCATAAACAAGAAGCCAGTTGAAGCCTTGAAAAAGTCTCTCCAATCACTCACTGGCAGTGAATTTTTCCCTTATTCTAACACCATGAAAAAATCTAGAATTTAACATTCCTTCCAATTGTTGCACAAACTATTTGTATCTTGATTGCACTACCCATGTGCCTAGAAAGAATGAGCAACCCAAAGGTGTATCCACAATTAAGCTCTACAAAAAAGGTCCTCGGTGGTGGAGAACACATCATGGCAATAGAGAACACATCACAGCCCAAGCTGCCCACAGGGATCCTGTGCCCTGCAAAGATGTGGGACAGAAAAGCTGAGTTTTCAGCAAGAAAAGCAGTGCAGCAGGACATGGAAGTTGTTCCTCAGGGCTCAGTTCTGCCTCAAACACCCACCTGGAGAGTTGCTGCCATGCAAACACTTCAGGTGCTTTGCCCATCTGCAGGGTTCCAGACATGGCTTGTGCAGACAATAGCTATTGAATTGCTATTGAACAAGAGCAAACACAAACAGGTGAGGAGGGGGAGCTTTAGTGAGTGCTGGGAAAGGAAATCCCCAACACCCTCCCCATTCTGTCCTGCTCACCCTCCCCTTGGGTCTAATCCAGAGCCCACCACAGGCAGTAGAAACAGCCCCATTAAGATTTACACTTCCCAAGCCAAGTTTTATATGGCAAAGGGGGAAAGAGGAGAAAAACAAAGAGGTCAGGTTAAAAAATACACTTGTGTGATAGTTGGAAGTAAGCCCTAAGCAGATATAAGGCCACGTGTTCTACTATCCTTACAGTCACTGCATTGAAAACTGTGTGTGTATATATATATACACAACCCTAAATTTAGCTCCTTGGTTATACGTGGTACCTCTCAACTTATATACCCTCAAGAAAGGAAAACAAAATACTCTATGTTCAACACTATTAGGTTACTAAACCCTTCTCACCCAAACCCATTGCACAACTGGCAAGTAGCTTCAAAACTAAAATACTAATGTCAAGAACACAGATACACATGCAGAAATCTAATTTTTCTTCCTTTATAAATATTGCTATCTCAGTCCTGATATGCTACAAACTTTCAGAGCACTCCAGACTTGCACCTACAGTTGAAATAGCAAAGCCTCAGGGTTTTACAGCCTCAAAAACATTTTATCAGCATTAACTCTCCCAAGAACAAGTGAATTGATATATACACAATTCCTCACTTCTGTGAAAAAGTGAAGTGAGAAGCTCCCCAGGCACCCACTGCCTCCCATGCTCTGCAGTTAGAGCCTTTCCCTAGAACCTTATTGAACACAAGCAGCACAGCTAATAAATCAAAAGGCATTGTAACTACTCCGTTTCGCCTTGAACAAAAGTACAAAACAGAAGACAAGAAGTTGCAAAGTTAGATTTTTTTCTTTCTAAACGCACTCTAACCGGTATTAGCAGCAGAAGCAATTGCAGCCTGTAGATGACTTTGATTTCGCAAGGGCACAAAATACACCGCAAGCACTAGCCCCACAAACAAAACCGCTAACCCTACAAACAAAACACGTTCATCCATTGCAAACAGAAAAAGGAGTATAAAGAAAATTGATTGTTTTAGTTCCATGCATATACTACAGAAGCCACCACGCACAGGAGCCAGTCTACAACACACAGAAAAGCCAAAATAAAACCCAAACCAAACACCACCAAAGCTAACAAATTTATAAATGATGTATGAACTTATATATGTTGTAAAGAATATAAGGACTTACTGTGTGCAGGCGCTTCATGTGCTACAGCAAAGCCCATGTCCAGACCCCTTCTCCAGCCGCTTTCCCAGGACCCGTGCCTACCCGGCCCGGCCATTTAAACCCCCGCACGGCAGCATCCTCAGTGCGGGCACCTGGGAGTGTCCGCTCAGCTGTGGGGGACAGTGGTATTTAAGGGTTTTTCCTCTTGTACAATAGGCTAGCTTAATGTTCGTGGTTGTTAAAGTCAATAGAAACTCTAAGGATGCTTTGTTTCTGCTAACAGTCGGCTCATCGAGCCTTTAAGGTGCAATATTGCTGCAGAGACCAAACTGCTGACGTTATTCTTCTCTCCATTGTTTTCTTCGGACTGCAGAGTTCTAGGAAATTTGTCTTGTTGTGATCCAGAAGGTGGTTTGGTTGAGCTGTCTGTGTGCGATGGCGGGGGATGCACTACTGGGGGCTGTTTGCCTTCCACCTTCTGCCCGCATCACCCCTAGACCTTGATTTACACTTTATTGTTGTTTTCCTCACTCTTTTTAATCTAGCAAATGGTGTAGCTTGCTCTGCAGTACGGTGTGACATGCTACAAAAAGGAGGACAAAGCTCTTTTGCTTCAGAAAGTCTTTACCCCATATTCATTGAAGGCTTCTATCTAGTATACAAACAAAAATAAATGACTGCTATACACTCCATAGTAAAATCTGCTACTGAAATTGAAGCAAGGGAACTGCAACTTCCCACCGTCCTGCATTTTCCTTGCCAGGGCTCTTGCACTGGTACCCCTTTGCTCCCCAGGATCCAGCCCTGGCTCTGAGGAAGCTTTTCTCTTTGTTAGGGTCAGGTCTTAGTGAAATGATCCACCTTAGTGCACAAAAATACCAATTTGGGGTTTTTTCTTTTTATATGGGAGAAAATGGGCAGACTGGACTTTCAGTAAAATGGACTTTTCTAATAGCGGAGGAGGCAAATTTGGCTGTCGGGGGATTCCAATTCAGACAGCAGAAAATGGAGCATGTACAGAGAAGAAAAATCCTGAGTGCAACATGCATTGTGAGAAACAGAAGGAAGATTATAATACTGTCAGCCTCTGATCCTTGGAAATACTCGGTCAGAGCCAAGAAAAATCATGAGACTGACTTAAAAAAACATAAGGCTTTTCAAAAGTGATACATTTGGGCTCTTTTTGTTTGACTTCTGGTTTCTGAGCCTCTTGGTTCAAGTTTTCGATTATTTTCATTTAAAACCCACAATGGCCAGAAATGTATATATCTTGTTGATGGCTGTGTTTCCTTTTCATTTGGACTTTGGATCAGTACACACTGGGAGCTGGTCTCAAAAAACGAAACACGGAGCGGGAGGCTTCTAATAAAATCCTGAGAGCTGGTAAAACTGTTGGTTTCAAGCAGGGAGAATTGGGGATGTGTTGTTCCCCTGGGGCTTGTGTGATGTGACAGGTGGAGGTGCCACAGTGACGCCATGGACCTGCAGGAGAGGGCAGACTAAACTTTGGAAATGCTTCCAAATCTGAAAAAATATATAGTAATTAAAACCAGAAACCCAACCTCTGGAAAAGAAGATTCTCCAAAACGTTAAATCAGGAACACTGGAAAGTTTTGCTTCAATAATAAGGAAGCATTATACTAAATATTAATATTCTACTGTGATAGGAAAATTGAAGCAAAATGTTTACAGTCTTGAAGTTAAATATTTTAGTATTACTGAGAAGAAGAAATTGAAACAATCCAGCAAAACATTTCAGTTTTGACAAAACTGCATTTTCTCATTGGACTTTGCTGTCAAAACATTATGACCAGCTCTAATAAACATATGCATAATGAGTGTAAACATATGTTCACTCTAAAGATGCTGGTTTAAACATTACTGCAAAATTAAATCTTTGTTTATCCAGGGAATAGACTGAACATGGGCAGCAGCTGTTGGGCTTTTCAGCACCTCAGCCCCTGGCTCTGCAGAGATGCTGCTGCAGGACCCGCTAACTCAGGGGGTTTGGGGGGTTTGCCCATGAACTGGGGGGGTTCACGCCTGTCAGCTGGTATCACCTCCATCCTGAGCTTTAATTCATCATTACAGGTAAATTTTCTGATTCACGACATTATACAATGACTATCCATCTATTGCTATACTCTCAAACCAGAGCATCACCCGCATTGCAAGTAAAATCAGTTATTTCGGCTGCAGCTCTTTAAAACACCCAGAAAATGGAAACATTCTGAAAACTGAAACCTCAGCAGCGCTCCCCAGACGAGCGCTTTCCGTCAAGAACTTTCCATCCCTAGCGATGCAATCAGTAGCTCTAAAACAAATGTTTGCCAATATATACGCTGCATTTATTCAGGACAAATAAAGAATAAATCAGTCAGTTTGTTGTGAATAACTTCCATGGCGGATGGACGCGTACGGGTTTACTACAGCGATGGAAACATTTGTCAGGATCCCTCTCCACTCTTAGGGGACGCTGGCTCCTTTTCTATTTTTAGGTCAGGTCCTGACTTAGGGACAGACAGAAAGAAAACAAACGGAGCAAAATTAGGAAACAAAGTAAATGATCCTTAAGTTGTATAAAAGGCAAGTTAATAGATCATTCCTTAGAAATCTAATCTTTTGTGGAAATAAGAGGGGACATGTTCACAGTGACTGCAGCCTCCACTGGCAGCTGGTTCCTCTCTCCACACTGATACCAGCTGGCCAGGCTCAGAATATCCTCAGCTCCTGTAAAACTCCCACTTTCATTGTCTTTTAACCAAAACCTCCTTGTCACTTGAGAAACAGCAAGGCCACTGAGGGTGATATCACACGCGCAAGGGCACTGTGAGGGGTGTTCGGACACAGCTGCCCCAGGTATCTGCAGTTTTTGGCAGGATGCTCCTGCAAACCTCCCACTTTGTGCTCACACCACGGCTCCCAGGGCAGGTGACAGGTGCCCCTGTGACATTGTGACACGTCCTGCTGTGGTGTTCCAATGCTTATCTGCCTCAGGTATGTGGGACCCCCATTCTCTAGTGTAATATTTCCCCCTCGTGCAGCCAGGCTTGCTGGTTCAGTGCCCATACATGCAACCTGATCCTGAAAAAAGAGTTTGGGACAAGCCTCAGAAAGCACTGAGATATCCCCGAGTGACCTGCAATTGGATAAATCGCTCTGGTGTTGTTAGAAATAATTGTTAAACTGAGCTCTGCAAACACAGGAGAGGAGCAAGGGACCCCCCCAGTGCGGAGCAGAGATACCCAGTGCGGGTGATGCGGGAAATGCACCATCCACGTTAAGCATCCTTCGGCTGGTTTCTTTTTGCATAAAGAATCCTGCAAACAGCCAAATCTCCGAATAAAGCTGAGCGGCCTGTTTCCATAACAGCCATGGCCACTTGGCCAGTGTCTTTGCTGGGCTCTCGGTGGCTCCTATCAGAGCTCTGGCACTTAAAAATGCCCATAATTGTGTGAATGGCACTAAATAGTCTTCCTTGGCTGACAAATTCCTAGTCTGACATGTTTGATTTTATCATTGACCACCCCCCTTCATTGCTCCCTTCTTTGCTGCTTCTCAGTCTATTAATTAGATTTATTAAATTCATAGAATTGTAAATGACTCCTGTACTGTGGCTTGTGCACGGCTCATTCTTCAGTGAACACAATGAAATGCAGGCTCTGTCTTCAATATTATTATACTGAAGTGATTTTTTTTGAAACATCTGCTTGAATTACCTTTTTACACCAGCAGCATGCTCTTATCCGATATTCCAGCAATTTTTAGCAATTAAATGTATTTTAAACAGCAGAAGCAGAGTGGGAAAAACTCTTCTGCTTTAAGGTATGAATGTAAAGAAGAGTTTTCAGCATCCGACTTGGTTGGAAAAGCACGAGCAATATGGCTTTCAAAAGTACAAATTCTGCTTGTAATTTGCAGCTCTGCCCACTCTCTGCCCACCTCTGCACGTTGCAGAAATAGCTGCGAATCCCTCCGTTTATCGGCACCTAATTCTGCACCAAAGGCATAAAGGCTGAGGTTTAGACGAAAAACTAAAGTTGGTTTTAAGACACCTGGGATTTAGGTGATTCTCACCCCCACTCCACCCCCTGCCCCGGGGTTTTTAATTAAAAATACTAGAAAAGTTCAGTATTTTAATGAAGAGTGTAAGAACGTAGGACTAGAAGAGCTCCCTTAGCAACCCAAGTCAAATCTGCTGTTTCCAACACCAGCTTATACTCTGCGCTGCAAACTGACCAAGTTGTTCTAAAAAGCGGCATTGTTTCTGTGTTTTATGATCCCATGTGAAGTCAGCTATACCATTACAAACATTAGGGCCGCCAACACCTTGCTCATGCCAAGGCCATTTATTTTTCTGATGTGTAGGTTTGGATGAGGAAAACGCCGGTACCATCTGTGATTGTTTGTACACGTGCCTGTTTGTGGAGGGACCGTCTCTGCACGGACATCTGGGTCCGTCTGTCCAGGGTCTGTGCAATAAGGGGGAGAGAATGGGAGAACAAACTGATTTAGGGTCCAAATTCTGGCACTGACAGTCACCAAAACGTTCATTTCTCTACCGAAGTTTCTTTATCTGCAGACTGGATGTAATGATACTGATTTTTCCTTTTTAAAAGTGCTCGTGTTGATTTGGTTGCATGAATGTTTTCATTTCCATATTCCACCATAGTATATACAGTTTGGAAATGTTAATCTATTACTTGACAGTAATCTTTTCCTGTCATTTGCAACATAACCTTAGTGAAACAGACATATTCCTACCATAATTTAGAACATATCCACACTCCAGACAGTCCAGAGTTGTTTTATCTAGAAAGGATTAAAACACTTGCAAATATTAAATTTAATCCACTCTAAGGGGGGGAATAAATTAATCATAATTAAGCCTCAGCAGCTGTAATTCTTAGCATAATGTATCATCTAATGGGGATTCTTGCTGAAGAATAGGTATGAGTCATGGGCATCCTATTTCTTCTGTAAGCTTGTGCTGCAAATCAATACATTTAACAAAGTAATCAAAGAAAAATATTAAATGAACAATTCTTTTATTGAAAAATCAATAAAAGGAAATTGATACCCTGCCTATGCACATTTTATGGCACGTTTCTCTTCTGCAGAACAATAAAAGGCCGAGAGTGTTTACAAAGCAGAGAAAGAGCATCTTTTATCAGCCATCAAAGCACAAGGACCCAGTTGTACGAAAGCCTGAGAGCACTTGGCTCTTTTTTAAGCGAGGAAACTGCAGGAGTTGAGTTCCCATCTCAGCCAAGCCAAGTCCAGACAGTTTGAAGCTCAGCTCATTGCGGAGTGTTGGACGTGGTCCAGAGCTAATGAGGTTTGCACCTGAACTTCAGAGGAATAACGAGTTGTTTGGGCTTGAGGTATTTGTCTGGGACCACCAGCAACACCTGAGTCCTTTCTTTGAGTGGTTTGCCGCAGCTCTAATTCGTTCATTATGTCATTCATTAGCACCTGTATGAGGTTAATTTCTCTTTTATTCCGCTCCCTGAGAGCACACTTGCTATGCTGGTGATCTGCAAAGGTGTGATCCTCATTCCAGTGCTCCAAAAAAAGTAAGCAAACATGTCTGGTTTTGTGAAAGGCCTCGGTTTAGTTGATTTGGGGCAATAAAAAGCCACGTAGAGAGTTTGGGAAGTCACTGGGCTGTGAGTGCCTGTCCCTGGGATAAGTGAGGAACATGCCAAGAGCTGCTCCATCCGTGCCTTGTAGAAATTATATGTTTGTGTACAACATCCCCTTATCTCTTACAAACCCATTTTATTGGTGATCTGGAAGAGTATCCAGCTGCTGTTGGGCATAAGAAAAGATTCTTTCTTACACTGTTTTTTAAGCTATTGCCATGTGCTGAGACCAACCTTCCTGGCTTTGTCAAGGAAAGAGGCTTTGCAGAAAGACCCTCCTATAAGACAAAACATAAAAACAACCATTAAAGTAATATAATAAGACATAGGCCTTGTTAAGCCACAATGATATAAAAATAACGTGATAGCATAAGAAAGAAATTACTTAGTTTGAGTTTACTGCTGTTGTTTTCTTGTTTGTTTTCATCTGAACTCATCTTTGCCCTAATTTCCCTATTTTCTTGTATAAATACACAAAATAGTAGCTGGGTCTTCTATTCAGTTATAGCTAAATTTGGATTTTTAATTTCGGATAGATCTTTTTACTGCCCTAAATGGTAATACATGCAAAGGGACGTGCTTACCCCTGAGTAACAGATGTTGTGCCTGAAATACTGCTGTAAACAAGGTATTTAAATCCGAGGGGTTTGAGGCTCATACTATATTTAAAAAATAAAGTAGTATCAGTTCAGTTAGGTCATTATTGGGATAATTATTTTTGTCTTGGTGCAATAAATCTGAAATAATCACGTGACTTCCCAGATTGCTAGAAACCGTTGTGGAACAGAAGCTCATGCCGTGGGTATTTATACCAGATGCTAACATTGGTTTTCCTTTATTCAGTAGAACAAATAATATCCCATCCAAGACTGGCCCATTTTGTGCTCAGTGAAATGGGGGCCAAATGGCCAGCCGTGGCTGCTTGTACTGTGAGATGCTTCATATTCAGCTGGCACCTCCCAAATGATTATCTGAATCAGAGCAAGTCAAAGGCACAGGTGGTGTTCAGCCAAAATTTAAATGTGTCTGGCTCTTGGTTGTCCTTTCTGGGAGCTAATGAGTGCATTAATCAGTTGCTTGTTCACCCGTTTCCATTAGGTAACTGGGTGGTGCAGAGATCTGTCTCCCTCATTTACTGAACCCCTGCCACCTCCCTTAGGTGGCAGTTGGCCAACCCGTACTATGGAAAGGAAAAGGAGGGCTTTGATTTTTTGTTTTGTTTTTTGTGGCTGCAGATTCCTGATCTGAAACAGGCAGGTGCTCATTAACCTTAATTGTGAAATGTTCTTGAGATGCTCTGGGCTGCTTGTACCTCCTGTCACCCGCCACCTGTCCCACTCATCACGGGACACGAGGTCATGGGGCTCCGTTTCAGCTTGGCAGTGACCTCAGAGGAGCAACCGAGGCTCTGGGTAACTCAACTCCTTAAGGATTGGTGGAGCACATGCCGAAGCACTGACTTCAAAAGGTGCCTGTGTCCTGGAAACAGCTTAGAAAAACATATTTATCAAGTGACCTTTTGCCTGGGCTGCCTCGTGCTGTCTTATGTGACAGGTGACAGGGACACAGCACTTGGGCTTCGTGATGTTGTGTTGTTGTAGAGGGCAGGCAAGAGATGGGCTTAGTGGCTGAAAGGGCTGTTGGGTGATAGGGACATGGAAGAGGACTTGGAGCCCTCAATTCCACAGTAAGCTAAGGGTGTCTGTTCTGTTTGCATCTCTGTGTCCTCTCCTGTGTCACATCACCCCCTGATCCATCTCCTGTCCATCATCCTCTGTCCCCAGAGGTTACCTCTCCTTTGGATCCACCCTGCAAGTGCTCCCTGGGCTGTCAGTTAAAATGAGCTGGGATAGCTTAAACCCTTTAAATCATAGGTTAATAAAGTGCTGCCAACTTAAATTGGGAAGCACTGGGGATTTATGATGCATGTGGCTGAGCTCTGGCTGGACGATACTTTCTGCTGATGTGGTGAGTCCGATCTGTACATGGCTAATGTGAATACTGCCTTCGCCTTTTCACCTGGTATCTCCCAAAATCTTGGCCAAAACTCAGCAGTTCTGGTCATTGTGGCATGGATGTATCTGAAATGCATCTGGATCTGAGCAATCAAATTAGAGAAATACTGAGAGCAGGAACTTTCAGGCTTCACTACAGTATTGTCATCACTTTGGCTTTATGAATGAGAATATTTGTTCTTTCCAGCCAACTGCAATCACATGTTAATTGTTGGGAGGTACCTAAAGTGCAGTTGGTGACCTTGGAAAGAAATGTGTCTATATCCTGCTGGACTGTGAAAAACGAACAGACAAGAAAAATGTAGCAGTGTTAAATAAAATGGGGATTTTACTGATGAAGCTGTTTACTTTAGAAAGAATAATATAGGAGTCCTTGAGCTAGGGAGACGGAGCAGGTGCAAATTAGTGGTCCAGTCTTGTGATTTGGATTCTCATGCAAGAGAGGAAGGCTTCCAGGGACACATCTTAAACCTTCATGAGTTAGATAGTTCTGTCCTTCCGTAGCTTAAACTCTTTATCATATAGACACAGCACAAGGACAGTATAAGAGTGTCCAAGAGCTGATCTTGCAGCGCCGGGACTGCTCGGATGGTTTTGAAGACAGAGCAACCTGCAACCTCGCACCCACGGCCCCCAAGGACTGAGGGGCTGTAAACAGGAAAGGCAGCGGCTGGTCCCCAGTGCTGTGGCGTGGCAGGGATGGCTGGGATGCCATTCCTCGGAGTCACAGCTCGGCACAGAACATCTTTGCTCCATGATCTCTTATGTAAAGAGTTGGAAAGCATGCTTTTTTGCTTCAGGAAGGCACACATGTCCTTGTGCTGAGGACAGCGCTGGCTCTGCTCATCCCTAGCCCCTCCAGAGCCAGTCCCTTGCTGCCACCATGTGTTGAACCAGGACTTGCCGTACCTGGGTTTTTCTCCTCCGGGTGCCTTTTGCCCGCAGAGTTTGTGAGAAACTATTGTCCTCAGAGCTGCTGGAAGAACCACATGTAGGTGCAATGGCTTCAGAGTGCTCGATTTCCCCTCTGACCGCGGCTTCAAACAATCTTTATATATATATATAGACATATATATTTTTTAATCACATGTTCCTCCACTGCCCAGATCTGCATTCATCTTGAATTTAAAGCATCACATGCCTTTTCAGCTTTAAAATGAAAGGAATTTGTGATGGAAAACTTAACTCTATCGCAAAATGTCCTGTGAACTTTATCTGTACTGCAGCTTGCACAATGTGTGGCTGCACTGAAAGCACTTGTTGGGTTTGCCACAGACTGGTTCGGATGAAGGAGGCCCAAACAGAGGGAAATGTCACAGTGAGGATGGGTCATGTTCTTCACCTATAAGCAAAACAGGTTTCTGACTGAATATGATGTAACATTCATACAGACTCTTAAGTGTCTCAGTTTGATTCACTTGTGCCAATGAATATATGGTAGAGCAAGCCGTCAGAGAACAGGAATATTTCCTTTGTCATCAATAAATATGAACTTTTTCCATTAAAAAAAAAAAAAAAAGTCTGAATTCCCAATACTTAAATTTTAGTTCTAAAAGTGACCTGAAAGATACTGGAATAAAAGCTGTGTCCTATAATACATTATTTTAAAAAATGGTCTGTAAGCAAGTATTAAATTCAGCTAAACAACTTCTTTTTATCAGTGAGTCAGATGTTAGGAAAATACTTGCAAGACCTGCTAAAGGGCAGCAAAAGTGGCCCCCAAGCTGGAAGTGCTCAGCAACGGGTTTGCTTCACCCACAAGAGGGAGCTCTGTTAACATTAATAGAAATAACTCAAATTATTCCCATGAAAACTGCGTCTTGGTCCGAAACGCATTGGAAAGAACTCGATGGGAAGCACCATAAGCCCATATTTTAGCACCGTGCATGCTTAAATTCTCAGTGCTTCAATTAAAACCCATCCAACATCTCTTTCTCTGAAACAAAAAAAGCACCAAACCATGGAATTATATGTTAAACTGGACCCTGAGTGGAGGGAGAAATTAGCAGCATCGGATCTCAGAGAAACAGATGATACCTTTCACAAGCTGCCTGCTGTTTAGTAGTCTAATTTTGCCATATTTGGGTTGAGTTGTTTTTGTTTGTTTCTTTTTCCATGTTGTTGTCAACCAAAACTAGAAGCAGAATTCTGGCAAAAGGTAAAAGTTCATTTCCAGACCAAATGTCCAAAGAGGACCCAGACATCTGAAGACCACGGGGTACCGGAGGGGGTCGTTAAGTGACTTTAACACATCCCTGGGTGGGACAGGGCAGATGAATGAGATCAAATGTGATGAGAACGGCTGCCCCACGGTGCCAGGAGCTCATTCCAAAATGACGAACCCAGCAAAAGCTCCAACCTGGCATTTCTGCCCCCATCCCCAAAGCCGGGGCTGGTGCACGAGCTCCCCACATCTCGCCAGCCATGCGTGAAGACGCCCTGTTCATCCCTGCGCTCTCACCAGGGTGGTCGTCTGTATGGAAAAGCCTAAAGCAAACAAAGCCAAGCTGCAGCCAGATGTTGGGAGGCTTTCAGGTTCACTTAGTGTTCCCGGGGAAGGCAGCACACACATGCCTGTGCTCCCCGCTTGGGTGGATAAGCCCAAGCAGCCGTTTACCCTTTAAAACCTTTCCCTGTGCAATGCAAAGTGCTGCTTTACCTTTCCAGAACCATCTGAGCAAATAGGGACCTCGCGGAAACCCTCAGCAATTCCTGATCCATCAAGGCTGGACTAAACAAACCCAGCCGAACAATTTACAACTTGACCTCACGTTGTGCCTGTAAATGGATTCTGTGAAAGGCCTTTTCCTGGGTTAGTTATATTTTCATGGTGTATACACCAGGCTAAATTAGCCAATTCAACAGCTCCCCAGAATCGCCTTGGCTTTGCTTTTTACTGGGGAGGGGGGATTTCAGAAGGGGCTTGTTGCAAATCCCTGAAGCTCTGCTTTATCTCTTGGGCAGGAAGCGTTTTTCCCCTTGTCTAGGCCAAGAAATGCTGCTTGTCTCTGAAACAACAGGCAAGACTTTGTGTCACCCTTATTTGTGTTGGGGTGTATCTTTGAATATTCTTGAGAATGGCTTCTCCCGAGTGACTTACAGTCAGCTGCTGAAATCAAATCAACTTATTTACAAGTCTCGTGTGATGGATTTGGAGTGATTCCTCAAGGAAAATGTTTTAAAAGTCACCCTAATATTGGCATGAAAGAAGCTGCTTTTCTCAACTTGTCCTACACAAGGTGAAAAATCGGTTCTAGGTCAGATTACAGCCTGATCTTGCAGAAACTGAGGCAAGCATGCTGTTTTACTCTAAGAAGAGGGTTTAATAAAATACTTCCTTAGGAAAGCGGGAAGGCAGTTGTAGAACAAGTCCTGATGCTGAAGGACAGCAAGAGAAAATATATTACACCAACTGCCAGAATTTTTCTCATCTGCTGATTATACTTCCAGGTCATGCAGCCGCACAATACATTCAGGATTTGTAACTGCACAATAAATCTCCTAACCCAGATGTCAGAGAACCTGACATGATATTTCTGTAAAGAACATATTGCAGATGGACAAACATGGACTAAATTCCTTTTTTTATCTGTACACACATAACTCTTAAAGGTGACCAGACTCCTCATTCTTTAACTGTAACAACCAGAACATAAAAATATTATAAAGAGAGGGAAGGCAACATATCTGATTGAGAACAGTTACACTAGTATTGCTCCAAAATATGTTCAAAAGTTGAACGTTCACACATGAAGAAATAAAGGATAATGAATACATTATCATAATGGAGTCTGAATGACAGGTAGCAATGAAGAAACAAAGATTTTACTCTACTTCTACTAGCACATATTTTCTCTAGTACGTATTTTTCCTGTGTCCTCCTCAACTTTGCCTTCCCCAGGGCAGGACCAAAGGTCCAATGCAGAGCAGAAGGCAGAAGGGCACATCTGTGGAAGGGCGAACGCGGAGCAGGGACCGTGAGCTGCAATTCTCACGATCCCCAGCCTGAACTTTGTAAATAGACTTGGCAAGAATTCTTGCCTGGAGAAAACAGGCTTGGAGAGGATATAAATAAATAAACAAACAACCTTCCTTTCCTTTGCCTGCAGTCCCTCCTCTCCTGCCCCATCAGACTCTGGGAGGCCACATGTGCCTGGTCCCTTGCACTTTGTCTGTGGCATCTTCTAGTTTTGATGCTGAGAAAGGCAAATGATTTGCACCTATTTATTGCTGTTCTTTCTCTGAATGGGGGTGCACAACATGCAGTCAGCAGCTATATAAACATAACATCTGATTTAAAGTCTCAGGAATAACCAACAAAGCTTTGGTGTGAATGATAGTGTGATTCCTTCAGAACTGAAGAGTTTATCATTTATTTTAGACACAAGCACAGATTTTATAGTCCAGAAATACCACACACCCCAAATCTACCCCTTGTGTCTCCCTGCTGTCTACACATGCAGGTAAATATGGTGGATTATGGGCAGCTGGGAACACAGTGTCTTCTGCAAGCTGGTCTTCACTGCAGTCTTAGAGGGAGCTCTCTCCACCATGATCTCTGTAATTGCTGAGAATTCTCCTGGAAAACCAGCAAAATATTTTTACAGTTGATATATCTTAAAGCCAAACCTTAGGGCACGCCATATTATACAGGTACAGCACAGATGCAGCAGCCAGTGAGTACCTGGAGAACATCAAGAGTCTCTCAAGACACTAAGTATTCTTGACCAACGGTGATCCATTGGTCTTAAGAGCACTGGAGATGGTAAGAAAAGTCTTGGCACTTGCCAGGAGAAGATGTTGCTGTGGCTTAGGCCCATCGAGTAAATCCTACTACGTGTTGACTGTAGGCTACGTTGTGATGCTGCCTGGAAACCTGAACCATGAACAAACCATTCTTGGGGGTGCAGTCCCATCCTGCATACAAACAGGAGCACCCAGGCCCTCTGTTTGCTGCTGATTTGCATTACAGAGGAAGCGATATCATTCAGAAAAAGCAAATGGGTCCTTCTTAATAAGCTGGTGAACTGCCAACGAGCTGCCCACCTTTTACTTACTGTCACACCATTGCATCTTCCCATTGCAGACAAGGGTGGGAGGAATTCACCACCATGGGCTTCAGCGATTCGCAAAACCATCAATACATCTGCCAGTACCATCCAATCCCCAACGCTGCCCCCAGAGGGTGAATATCCAGACATCATTGCCATTTCAGCACAAGAAGCTGGATGCATTTATTAATCAACCTGAGTGGAAGCCTGGCTGGTCTCTCCTAATATAATCTAAAGCCCTCGTTCTGTTTCTGTTATAAGACTTGCACGAAAGAACATTTTCTTCTACTCTTTCTTACAGAAATGGGAAGACTTGAATGCTTTTTTTTTTCCCTGGGTCTTCTTTTGACTGACTGGGATTTTTCATGGCTGTATCAGAAAGTTGGACGTTCTCCTTTGTTTTGGAAGCATTCGGTGATGGATCACATTTTAATTGGCGTTGAGGTTTACAAAAAAAGGGAGCACCACAGGAAGTTATTAGAATAACAACACTATGCATCTGCACAGGAATTAAAACTGCAAATGTAGGTGGCATATTAATTGCTACCAAATGCCTTGTTTTTCTCCCCCTCTAAAAGCCCAGCTCAACAGAACAGGGTTTTATTTTGATGTATATTTTCCCATCTTTCTGTTCCAGTAAAAATGCAAGTGATTAGATTTGTGGGATTTTAGTTTTGTGTGTAAAATTTCTGCTACAGCATGTTTCAAAGCAATTGCAAAAGAGATAAACACGTTTGTTTTGACAAGGAGGAAACTGATGGCTGCAGACAGGGCTGGCTTGTCCAACACTGTTGTTCCCACAGCAAGAATCTGAGCACGGTCTATATGAGAGCTCATGCCAAAGATGGTCAGAATGTTTTGCCTTTGCTTTTTATTTTTTCCCTAAGAAATTGCTGATATGTCATCACAGAGCTGTAATTCTTGTTGCTGCTGGAAATAGAAGTAATATGCTGATTGTGAACAGTGTCTCTTTAGCTTGTTATTTTTTTAGTTTTGTCAACAAAAGGAGGAAAAACAGTAGGAAGGAAAGCAAATATTTTTCAGAGATACCCATAAACAATTCCAGCTCATTAAAACCCATTTTTTTTTTCAAGAAAGAAGAAGGTTGGAAATATTTCAAACAGCCTGTGCCAATGACACTTCCGTGTCTTCCTTTCTTTTTGCCTTTACTCCAACACATTACTTTTCTCTGTTCCTCACCGGTATTGCTTCAGAAATGTTCTGATTGCAATGCCCAGTCACCAATAACTGTAAAAGGACATACCTAGAACTGATGCTGTTTCTGGCAACGATTATAATACAAAGAGCAGGTCTTAAAGGAAGGATTAGGTATATGAGCAATGTCAAATTTACACTGGAACATCCATTACGGGTTTGTCTCACTACTACAATGAAATGAAAGCTTTAAGGGAAAAAAATCATGTAAACGTATTTAATGAAATTATTCTGCATTTCTACTACCGTAACTATTAGTCTCACATAGCTGTTGATGGCCGTTAAAGCTTGAGTGATATTAAGGCTTTTACAGCTAAAAACCATTTTCTTGAGAAAGCAAAATTCTTGGGTATCTCTTTGGGCTCGGTAATGCTTTACCAAAAACTGCATGAGGCCCATCGTACCAGAGGTTATTCAGGAGAATTCTTGCTATTGAAGACAGAAAGAAAACCTAGGTTTCTTTTTGCCAATACCAGCTTACTCTGTAATCTGTTGCTTTCCTTCCCATCCTGAAAATGGGAAATCCCAAAAATGACCTGCTTTGGAACGGACATAGGTGGATTGTTTTGACATCTGCAGAAACTCCAGCTATCAACAGCTGAAAATCAGCAGTTTATTTAGCTCTTCATGTGTATTTCAATGTTTGCTGCGGTTCGCCCCTGAGAGATAAGGTCTGCAGGCTCAGGGGTGATTTGACATTGGAACAGGGCCATGGTACAAGCCTCAGAGGATGCAACATGCCGTGTGATAAAGCACATCCGTGCTATCAGGGATTTACCATTTAGGTCTTCCTTGTAAAGATATTAATCTCCTAGTCTCTTTCTAGCTTAGTCTGTTTATTGAACAGACCCATGCCCCTTCTAGAACACAAATATTTTGTGACTGTCTCACACAGAAGATCAGAAAAAGAAGGAAAAATAAAAGAAGTGGAAACACATGCATTGGTTTATCTCAAGCTGCAGTTCCAGAGGAGCTCTTGAAAGGTGTAAAAGCCAACACAGCTCTGCTTGGCCTTTAGCCTTAACTCCTGGCTGGGCTTGGCTGGAAAGTCTCCAGTGCACAGGTGGGATTTTAGTGAAATAAACAGCACCATGGGGATGTCAAGTGCTTGTTGATAAATTCAAGCACAAGCTTCTCCATGTCCTGGTCTTCCTCTCCCATCCTGCACATCTGTGACTTTGGCATCAGGCCTAGAGGAAAGACACACAACTGAAACAAAGAAATCCAAACCAAGGAGGCAGGCAAGAAAAATTCCTGTCAAATGGGATACGGACAAAGAGAAGAAGAGAAGAAGAGAAGAAGAGAAGAAGAGGAGGAGAAGAGAAGAAGGAGAGAAGCAGAAGAGAAGAAGCAGAGAAGAAGGAAACCAAGACCTGGAACTCTCTGAACTCAAGAAGGCATTGCAAAAGGCACGCTCAGCTGAATGGTGGTGTATTGCTTCTGCCCACACTTCACATGACAACCCCTTTCCTTTGAGGCCAAAACTACAATAGGTTTCTAAAGTGGTATGTTTGATACTTTGCAGTTTTACAGGGTCACCAGCTTTCCTTGTCTGTTGGCGCAGCAGCTGAACAGGGTATTGTCAATGAGGCTTTCTCACTTGAGCAAACACTTCAAGGAGAAATCTCGCCCTGTAAGTGGGTTTGCAGGCATTACCTCACAACTATTGTTTCTAAATCTCCAGTGTTTTCACTGCTCAGAAGGGTTTGCCTTTATTTGAGAGAATAAAAAGAAGTGACAGTAGATGGCAGGTGCAATGGGCTGTTTGCCGGACACTCTTTGTTCAGTGGCACTGCCGAATTCTGCTGGATGGTGGAAAATAGCCAAGCTGCTGGCTGGGACAGGTGTCCATCCCCCGAAAGACTACCCAAAATGTTGCCATCAGACGTCTGGTTCAGGATGGCCAGGGAACTCCAGATGCAAAGCTTACTGGTGGGAAATGCTGATTCATCAAACCAGAGCCCATTCAGAGAAACAGGTTGGTTTCAAGAGTCTGGCAAGAGCAAAAAAGAGAAGCTTTTGCTGTGGCGTGAAAGTACATGTGGTGAATCTATATGGAGACTGGGAACTGAGAAGACTGGGTGGACGTGAGAAGCTGAGGGATGAACCTGTCTCGACCAGCCTGGGTGGGCTGGAGTGGGGTTGTCTGTTCCTTTGTCAAAGACAGTGCTGGTGGGAACCGCGGAACCAGAGCTGGGTGTTCAGGGAAAAGCACAGGAGAAATTTCATCTGGGATTTGGGGTTGAACTCCTCTGTATCTAATGGATCTGAGTTGGCAGACTGGGGAGCAGACTAATTTTGATCATGCACATTAAAAAGCCATTTTAAGCCTCTAAAAATGAATCCTTCCTTGGAACTTTGCTGTATAAGACCTCATAATATTTGTTGCTCCTGAATTTATTTTCTTTGAAGTATTATGAATTTATTGTGCGTATATGTAAATGTTGTGGTTTGGGTTTTTTTTGTCTTTTATCAAATAGCTTCTTAGAGCATTCCCTAGGGCAATACTTTTCCTTCCTGAGATGATATATTAGTCAGCAGTGAAAACTAAGCCCTGATCTTTCAAACATTAAGTATGAGGTCCGAATTAAGCCCTAAATGATGTGCTCATGAGGGATGGGAGAGCCCAGTGCTCCTGGGGAGGAACAGGGCTGGAGGAGCTTTGGGATCCTCCAGTGAGAAGGTTTCTATGAGCTACCTCAGTTCTTGCCCTACCGCGTTACGCTGAAGGAGATGCCAAATTCATTAGCATATTCAGAGCCAGCGGATAATCAGAAAGGAAAACAAAAAAGGGAATGTGAACGTTCAAAGCACTTTGTCATCTGATGGGCCCGGTGCCAACGCTTCCCCCCACGCTGCAGCCCCCGTGCCCCTCTCCCAGCCCCCCAACACCCACCCTTGCTGCAGGACCACAAAGCCAGCCCGGGGAAAAACCAACACACTCCAGAAAAACAAAACAAAACAAAAGCCCCACTTAGAACAATAGTCTGTCAGGCATGATTTACTGTGCCTGCATCCACCGGGCAAGCTTCATTGAACAATCTCAATCCGCCGGGTTCCCACACTGGTTTGCTTTCCTCCGACTCAATGGGACACAAAGACACAAGTAGATGGGCAGTAAATAAAAGTGATGTCTTTTGTGTCATTGTGTGGGGGCCTTTCTCTGGGGGAGGCAGAATAAATGAAGTGTGAAATGTGATATGAAATCAATTTCTTCTCTTGGGAGGCCAGGTTGGGAGGGAGTAGGTGGACTTTGCCATGGTCTCAGGGACACCCAGCAATATATTTTTCATTGGTTTGTTGAGCTGGTTAAAGAAAGCCACACTTCTTCTCTCCTGCACTTGCCCAAGTGGCATCTTGATGTGTCTCAGTATACATGAGATAGTAACAGCCATTTTTCTGTGAAGCGCCATTCCCCAAGACCAGATATATGTGTCTGGGGGTAAGGAGTGGCCTCCTCTATGCTGCAGTCTATTGGAGTCTCTTGCACACTTTTCTGCCCTTGGCATTGCCCATGTCACCACCTCGCTACTCTGTCACCCTCAAAATGGTCCAGCCTGGAACATCAGAAAGGATTTTGGTGGAAAAATAAACAGTACACCCCATGCAGGGTATCCTCACTTCAAATAAATGTGCACAGCACCATGGGTGTCAGCAGAGAGGGAACTTGTCCGTGTCTGAAGATGTGGTCTCCAAGTGTGGTTGTTTTCATTCTGCAGAGTTTTTAATTCAAGCTGCTCCTGATGCGAAGTGTGGGATTTCTGCCATTCTGCAAAAATGATGAAGAACAGGAAATCAAACACAGTTCTTTGAATATGCTAGAGCAACATTTATATACTGTGTATGTAGATCAGATACTGCAGGAATAAACTGCCAAACAATATAATAAATTAAATAATGCCAAACACAATTGTCTCACTAGTTTCTCCCACAATACCCTGGACTTGCTGCAATAATCCTGTCTGCTACATGTATTCACACAGTTGGATATCTTTAAAGCAAGTTGCTACTATAAGAGTTTTCTCTTTTCCCCAGTAAATATTTGAATTTTCTGCTCCTTTTCCATCCCCAGCTTACCCTAAGGTATAAAATAGTCCAGGTTCCATTTTGCATCATCAGCCTGAACCTTCCCGCAGCCGCCGCCCCGTCCAGCTGGACCAAACCTCAGCTGGGGCAACTCCATCTTTCCTGTTTGGCTCTCACCCTCCCAGATTTTATCTCCACATATTTGTGCTAAGCCTGTGTGTCACCGCACAGTAAACAGCGGGGGATGATCCTTTCCAGAAAGCGCTGCATTTCATCAGTGACTTTTACCTTTTCTGTCGAGGGCAAATCTGGAGGCACGTTTAGATTCACACCGCTACACCCAGACTGGTTTGTACCACTCAGGAAGCAGAAAGCAGCTTTTAAGCTGATTGAATATGGGTTGTTTGACAGCTGCTTTGTATCATCAGCACTGCAAAACAGCCAGAACAGCCTTGGGTTTGCATAGGGCAGGGTGGCCAGGTGGGCATCACTGCAAGGAACATCTGTCCAGGAGCATCCAGCCCATCCTAATGTATTAATATATCCAACCTGTGCTACACCTGCCTGGCTCTTCCTATGGGCTGCAGAGGGAATGAACGCTTGGACACCTTTCTTTATACACAGCGGATGTAGCCAGGAGGGATCTTGCCACAAAGAATTACTTTGAGATGAATTACAAAATGTAACAGTGCAGGGGATTTTTTTCTGTTGCTGTATTTCTTTCCCTTCTCCAGCATCACCCCCTGGATGGGTTGATGAAGATGCAACAGGGTAACTGTTAAATGGTAACTGTCACACCTCTGAATCTGGCTAGGATGCTTCGTTTGATTTGAAAATTGTAATATAAAATATAAACACACCACCACAAGCCTTCACATCAGCTTTAGAAAAGAAGTTTGTTTGTTGTCTTGTAGGACTTTCATCTGTCTCCCTGCAATTACTGATACACGGATGTATTTAAACCATAAGTTTCTTCTGAACCTCTGTGACAGCTGCAGTTGCGTGTGGTTACTGATGGCAGCAGAGATGGCAGCGTCTACCGTAGGTGAGGTTGCGGTTTCTCCAGGGGAATTATTTGGGGTGTTAGTTTGATTCTGCAAACTGCTTGTGCAAACTGCCGCAGCCCGATAAAGGCAGTTGTTTCTGTGCTCAGCACATTGTTCACTCCCTCAACAGATGGAACAGATTAGCTGGGCCCTGAAATGTTGTTAAATAAAATACGCAAAAAGAAAATACAATTATTGCTAAAGTGAAAACATACCGCATGGGATTATTAAAAGACCAAGATGTTTTACATTTTAAGGATGTTCTTCGTTTTTTTTCCATCCTTCATGCACCAAAACTTTGCAGGGGTAGTGTTAAACTTTTCCATCTGATCTCACGGAGCTTTCAGGCCGCAGAGCTTTGTCATCCCCGCGAGGGCCGGGAGCTTTCCCCTGGTAAGAAAAGTTCTCTGCCTGTGGTTTCTCACCATCTACACCGGGTCATACACATGTACACGGGGCTCTGGCCTCCTGAGTTCTCCAACAAGTTCGTGCTCTGTGATAACCTCAGTCTAACAATCATTATTCTCATTAGAAATACTAGCAAAGATTATTTTTAAAGTGGTCTGCAGACTTTCTTGGTCTCATGATGATCACTTTGGGTTGGAGTTTACTGGTTGCAAGGGTACACTCAAGAAGGTGGAAGGTGGAGGTGGATAACATGAGGACTGGAGTGAGTGTTGCTATAGAAAATACAACCAGGTTTAAAATAGAATGGGTGATTCCTTTGTGGTTCCCCTGCTTATGGAGTTAGGCAGCGTGGGGTTAATAAGTTTACTTGAACATGTTCTTAATGGCTTTTCTGAATCTGGCTTTGGGAATGCAATGCCTTGCAGATATTTTCAGGTGTGTGATGACAATAAATCACGTTTAAAATGGCCTTATAAAGGGAGTTTTGAATGAAGCTGCATCCATTAATGTTCAAGTTCTCTCCTGAGCATCACTCGATCTCCTTAATGTTCCTCAAGCTAAATCATCTCATGAATGACGTATGAAAAACACATTCAGCTCCTTGAAACCGTTCTCTTCCATTTGGCTTTTAATGACTGGGGGGATCCTGGTGATTGGTGACTGATGACAGAACTTCTCCCCAGAAATCCAGCCTGGCTTTTCACCATACTGTCACTCACTGACATGCAGCCGCTGGAAACAAGCACCTCTGGGAGTGAGCTGGGAAGAGATGCTCAGCACCGCACATCTGGAGTGCAGAACCGCTGCAGCGCACACAGCTGGGGAAGGGGGAATGGAACCAGTGGCTCCCGTACTAATGAATTTGAATGTACACTTATTAGACAGCAACTGGTAAACACGGAGCAATAAATAGAAAGTCCCCACTTCAAACAGATTTTCTTTCAGCCACGTGGAAAATTCCATCCACAATAATTTAGAAAGGTCAGTCAAGCTATATTATAGAAAATTGCAGAAATTAGTGGAAACCCCTGAAAGACTGTTCTAGTTAAGGTGTTTTGCCACTAGAAGAGTGGGAATGTTTGCTGATGGCTTACCAAAAAAATGCTGAGATTATTTAAACATCTTTAAAATAGAACACAAAATGCCGTCCAACTGATTTTTATAAGGTAAACCATGTACCTTCAAAAGAACCAGAATGCTGATGGGGTCACCAGGGTGTTTTTTCCTATCATGGTAGCTTGAAAATGCATATACTTGCATGCGTATGTGTGTATATAAACATAAATATTTGTTTAAAATCTTGAAATTTCCTTTTCTAAGAAAAAAGTCTGTTTTATGTTCAATATGCTACTTTTTAATATGCAGGAATATTTCTTTGGTGGAAAACTTTTCAGAAAATTAAATATTAGGGAATATTATGGAATATGTTTGCCATGGCAAAGATAATAACCATCAATATGAAAGTGCTGACCAATACTTTGCATTTTAAAAATGTTGTGCAGATTCATGAAAAAGAGGGAGTCCAGAGAAACTGAATGGAGCTATTTTTGATGACAACTTTATTTCATTTAAAGAACAACTTGCTTAGAGCGGACTCAAGTTAAAATGGTGAACGAAGCGGAGCTGTGTTTCATGATATTGTCACTATATAGGAAATTTTCCCCAGGTTTGCCACGCTGAACCAGGATTTCAATCCATATGGACAAGCCAGTGTTACCGCTGCCAAAAGCCTTCACCTCTTTCACTCTATCACAGCCATGTCACTCAAGATCAGATCTTAACAATCAGATAAACCCTTGCTAAATGCTGGTTTCAGTGTGTTGGCCTCCTAAACTGCTGAGCGACCAAGCCAAAGACTTAATGTAGTTTTCTTGCTAATTAAATGACCTTCCACAGGCTTAGACCATAAAATCTTCTCTCAAATCCACAATTAAATGTGGTGACCATTGATTGGGAGATAGGGCTTCATCCTCATGTTGGCTTCAAACCAGTACTTAGAGATGGTGAATTGGGTAATGCAATAACAGGCTGGGTTTCAATCTAAACTCTGCCATAGCCACGCCAGGTAATATTATGAAGTCATTTAATCCATCAGTATCTCAGATTCCCCAATGAGAATTCAGGAAGAAAAGCATTTTCCTACATCACATGAAGTGTTCAAGTGTTTCGCAAAGAGGCCTCCATGATGTACTTAGGGATTTCCTATATGAAAGCTTAAACACCTAAAATCCTGTCAGAACCCCTCGAAATGTTCCAGTCCAACAAAGTTCAAATGGGGAATAACACATTTGTTAAAACAGGCAAAATTTTATATTAAGAGGATGACATGGCCAAGAGACCATACATACCTCAAAAAGAAAATGAAGACAAGATTACCCAGCCAATGTAAACCGAATTGGCGTGGTCAATGTTTTTAAGATTTTAGAGACACTTGGAATGAAAGAGGGAAAAAAACCCCACAGCCAAGTCTCAGGCACTGCACAGTCTGTGTACACTCCAGGAGGAAACTTGGGTTATGAGCAAATATTTTAGTACAAATCAAATGCCTTCCAGGGATAAGCAGCTGGGAAGGTGGGAAGAAATTAATATTGGGAGCTTTAGAACTTCCCAGAACTATTCTCTACCTCCTTGATTGAAGGAATTAACTTTTATTTTATTAACTTTTTAATGCCCTTCTCTCATCCAGGGTGCTCTCTCTCAATTGCTTCTCCCCTCCAAACAGGCTGCCCTGGGGATGTTGCTCTTCTTAGGCTTTAAGTAGCAGCTGGCTGTGATTAAGTGGATTGGGAGGATCAGTGCTTGATTAACTTGCTGCTGCTATTGGTTCGCCCAGGTTCCTGCAAGAGAATTAATTTCTTGGTTCGGCAGGCTGTTGGGCTCTAATGGATACCAGACATCTCCAGCCCACCCAGAGCACGCAGGGCCAGAGTCCTTGTTTTAATACCTTTGGACTTCGTGCTCCTGTCCTGCCAAAGGTAAAAGTGATACAGATGCTGATGGGATGTTTTCTACTCTGCTTTTTAGTCTATGTGTTTATAAACTTACTGCCTGTTTCTGCCCAGCTCTGTATCTTGCTGCCTATTATTTGGTTATTGTATTTTTCATTCGTGTATGCAACTTTTTTCTCGAACAGAAATCCTCCTACTAAGGTGCATTGTTAATTGATCAAGAGTAGCTCTAATATTGCAGCCATTTCCTGCTCCAGAGAGATCCTACAACAATCTTTACAAATCAGTGTGAGCATCAATAACAGAGCAAAAGCAGCAGCTTACCTAAGGATCTTTAATTTAAACTGTAAGGTAAAAATAGTAAGGATATAACTCTGTTTTTTTAATATATCAAGAGAGTGAAAATGGAAGCTTGGCTGTACTTCTGCACTAAATTATGCCTTGATGGAAACGAATAAAACTCAAATGAAGTCCACAGGCATCTCCTGATTCTATCACAAGGTTTTATTCCACTTAGTTTTTCATAAAAAACTTCTGATTTCTTTTAATTATTCTCCATGGAAGCATAATATACTGCTTAACCAGGGGAAAAGAAGCAAGAAAAGATGAAACTCCTGATCTCTCTTACTCTCTGTGTTTGTTGGGATAGATCAGTTGTGAAGTTTAAATTGGGTATGGAAATTCACTGCTTGCAATATGGTTAAAAAGAAAGAGCATGGATGATTTAACAATTTACATAACCTGGGAGACTCAGCTGCAAATTGAATGAATGGAGCTCTTTGTTTCTCTAAGCTGAAATAGAGAGAGGGGGAGAACAACAACAACAAAAGTTTCTTATGTAATTGTCTCTGTGACTGGCATGATAGGAAGTTTTATGTCTATTGGTGGAATTAAGACTGGGACATACTAGAAAACACAAAGCAGTAAAGGGGCAGTTAAGCAATTGTACAAATCAACTAATAGAGAGTGACAGAGCCAGCCTTGCTGCACAAGCCCGTGCTATGTTTGCATTATTGTCCTTGATGAGATTTGGCTCCTTTTCCAGCAGTCAGTCTTGAACAAGTCCAACCACATCCCTGGGGCTTCTGAACTCATAAAGGTGTTGAAGATCCTAAGAATGTAAAACCAGCGCAGAATTTTACAGGGTGCACGGTCTCCTTCAGACGTGATTTTGTTGATTCTCCTTCCGCCAGAGACTGAACAAATCCCATTACTGTAGAAACCAAGGGGTTAAATTATTTGGCCTGCATAAGTGTCACAAGCTCAGCTACATTTCCACCTTGCTCCTGCTGGCCTTGATACGCACAAATCTCTGAATGTGGAAATATTTTGGCTTCTTTCTAATATGGGCAATGTATACTGTTGAGTGTGAATTCCTATAACAAAAGCCAGGCAAACCCTCAGCTGTGTTAGAAACCACAGTCACCCACTGGCCTCCAAATATTTACCACGTGAGGATGCCAGAGCTGCCTCTGCCTTACCTGCTGCCTGCATCAATAGGCTTTAATTTTTAAGGCCTGTTAATCCAGCATGTTTTCACCAGCCTGAAAGTCCCATTCAAATAAACAGCTGGGATGGAAGTGGGAGGGAAAGGCCACGCTCACCAGAGTTCAAACCTCTGGTGAACATCTTGCTACAGCTCTGTGTGCGAGAGTAACCGGTGGCATATGGTGCGTATCTCCTCCCTAAAGCTTGTGCAAGAGGAGAAAACAAACTTCACCTTTTGGAATGTAACCAGCAGATGAAAACAAATCAACCTCCTCTTTTGTTGTTGTTGTATATTTTAACCCAATGTCTGTTTTAATGTCCTGCTCTACAGCTTTTTTTAATGATGAATTCCTCAATTTGCTACCTCTCCCTGAGCAGAATCAATCCAAGTCAACGTATAACCTATATAATGATATAACCTATATCATTTTTGCACTGTTCATTTATACATGGGACCTCATACAATTTATGCACAGTGGCTTTTGAGCCTGCGTCAATCCTATCTCCATCCTCTTTTATGTGCTTGTATTTTTAAGTATGAATGAATACTTCTAAGTGACAGTGTCGCCTATGCAACTGATTTCACCACAATGACGTCTTTCATGTCATTTAGAAACATTTTTTCATCATCATCGGTTTCTCTGTGTTAGAATTACAGTCCATCAGATAAACAAGTTGTCACTGAGTGTTCCCTCTTCTACTTCAGAAGAGAGATGAATAGACAATAAATCTGGCAGTAGTGAGAGAAAACACTTCTCTGCACTGTGCCTGGGCAGGTTGGCATTGTTAGGAACAGCTTTAGTTGTGTGGGATTAACATTATAAATTGCTTTCCTTTTTGCACTCTGAAATGCAGGATGTTTTAGCATGCAGAGACAGCTTGGTTTTGCTTCTTGGCTTCTAATGAAGCCCAGGGTTTACTTCAGCTTGACTGCCATGTTCTTCTGGAATATAAACCAGCTCTATCCCATGCAATCTCGTTTATGTCTTGGTGTGGATGTTCCCTTGATGCAGAGTTTGCTGCTGCATGAAGTCAACAATAGGATTTAACCAGATGTAGGAGATATAGTGGAAAACACAGCTCAGACTTTGAGATGTGATTTCTCGGCAAGGCAGAGTAATGATAGTGCTGGGAGGTCTCTTCACCTCTACCCCTCCAGGAATGTCCAGCTTCTTGAGTCAATGAGTTCTGATCCACAATAAGTGGAAGGGTCACCCATGCTACTTGACATGCCATTTCCCTGACATCTTACAGGACTTGTGAAAGGCCAGGAACTAAAACTGGGTCTCCTCTGGCATTCCTGTGCAGGATGCTTCATAGTGCAAAGGGAAGTCTTCACCTTTTCTGCTGGAAAAGTGCTCCCCAACCCCAGGCTCTTGGTAGCAAAGTCCCTCCATGTCACCTCATCACCTCCTCTCATCCACATGCTCCTCATCCCTTCTTTGTATCTATGCAGCAGGTTGCTCCCAGGGACTTTGTACAGGATAGGAAACTGTAAAAAGTTTCCATCAGAACACAAGTAGTAAATTTAGTGTTGGAAGCAGGCTTCAGTGTTTTTATGAAGGGAAACACTGAGGAAAACACCTCTTGCCAAGCTGATCTTGTGCCATGAAAATGTGAGACAGACTTAGCAGAGATGGGGGCAACAATTATACCTATTTCTAGCTGAGCTTGGCAATTACACTCAGGGAAAACCTTTGTAGCAGAGCCTGAGTTTGTCATATCTATTAAATTAAGAGAATCAAAACCTTTTCCTAACTATAAATACTACTCAATGCCTTGATAATGTTTGTGATGTTCAGTGCAGCTACCTTTTGATTGATTTTTAAAATCTACACAAATAGCTTGATATTGTTGGTATTGATATGTTCCCCTTTCTGTTACTAAGAAACAAATAAAGAGGGATGAAAAAGGTCAGCTTTTAATAAATGCCAGGGAAAAAAGCCACATTTCAGTTCCTAGAAAGGACTGGAAGGTTTGCATTGAGGATACAACCTTGCCAGGTCCCTTCCATAGGAATCAAAGATGTTATTTTTGTCTTTGATTCTTCTCAGCATTTTTTAAGCCCAGTTTACTTAGGAAATGATTATACCCTGAGTGTGCTTGTGTCTGCACGCAGGTGAATCCATTTACCTACAACATTTTAAAAACCTTTCTGTATGTTTTTGCCTACATGTACAAGTCTCAGAGCTATCATGCTACTAAAGTTTTGTGAAAATGAACCAATAGCAGCTGTGCCCAAATGTGGGGAACCACTGAGGCCAAGGTGGCAACGGAGCTCAACACAGAAAAACAGATTTGTGAATTGGAATTATAACAATGATTTGATGAAAAACTGAAGCTTCAGTCATTGTAATTGTAACACTGATATAAGTAGAATGTCATGTTCCCTACTGTCATCTACTTTATCTTTTATTCTCCAAATTTTGAGATATCAAGGATGTTTTTTTTACCCACAGTCTGCTCCCAAAAATAATCAAGTATTTTGAGGTCTTATTTTCGGGTACATTTTTTCTTATGAAAAATATTAAATGTCAATATCTGAACCACGTTTAGGTATTTTATTTGATCTTTGGCCTGCCAAGTAAAACAAGTATTTGTGTCTTTATATGAAGGTACTTCACCATTTTAAAATAAATATTTAACTACTACTTCACAGGAAAAAATATTCATGTGGTCAGAGAAGATATGCTGGAAAAACTAAGGCTGGTCCTCAAAGGTATGTCACGTTGTTACACTTCCCTGTTCTTAATTCGGTTAATCCATCTTCAAACTAAAAAACCCAGATCAGAAGAAAAAAATAAGGTATTTTTAAGAGAGCTTTTATAGTCATAGCAGATTTCTTAATTTTAATTTAGCATTTTGCTGCAAAAAATAGGTATGAAATAACAACTCTGATCTATATAATTGATCTGTTTTCTTGTTGATTGTGTTCTATAAAGTCTGCATGTCTGCCAGGCAAAGGACTCTCAATACAAAATTTGCATAAGAAACAGATTTAAAAGAGCAAGTGGTATTTTTCCTATATGTTTGTAATCAAATAGGAGCCACTTCCATGGATATTAGTTTCCCATTATTCCTCTAGAAACATAGGGAAAAAGGACAAAAGTGAGCGAACTGTCATAGCAGAAAAAGGCTGCTAAGTATTTGCGTCCCACAAACTATTGATGGAAAGATAACTGGACTTCTGCCTGGAAAAGAAAAGATTCAATGGGAACAATAGTCTCAAATTTCACATTTTCTGTAGCAATTCTCCAAGCTGTGTTATACCTACTCACAGGCTTGAACTGGCAGAGTTCATCAATTACAGGGACATGTTGTGAGTCAGGTTCAGTCTGATCTTCTGCTTTGAAAATCCCCCTGAAGCCCATGGAAGGCTTTGCTGACCTTGGATCAAGGTCATGGAAGAATGAAGAAAAGATCTCAGTTTTTCCAGCAGCATCGTTTTGCTCTTGATGCTTGAACCTCCCACCGTTCGAGCCTCATCCTTTCCTAATTAGCTACTCCTGCTTCGAAAATCCCGACTGCTACTTTCGTTGCCCGTTATCTTCTCTGAGGAGAAAGATCTTGCTTTGAATGGGATGCGGATCTTTCAAGCAGTCGGGTATCGGCTTTCAGAGCTGCAATCCCCCGCGCTGCAGTGCTCTTAAAGGATAACCCAGCTCTTCGCTTGGTATGAAAAACCAGTATTTTCCCTCGGGCATTGAGGCAAGTGTGAGGTAGCAAATCACACATTACTGGATTTCCAAACTATATCCCTTTGGTCTACCTTGTAATACCATTTTCCCCTCCCAATGAATTGCATATCCGTTATTTTACCACCCAGTTTATTTGATCATCAGGGAAGATAAATGGCTTCTGCTGAAACATTAAACAAAGGGAAAATTACGGCGCTGGGAAGAGTAAACAATACAGTAAAGCACAATTTCCTTTCTGCTACGTGAATAAAATGTGTCTCTCTTGCTAAGTATCAGCACACATGCTCAAATTCTGTCCATCAGCACATGTGTAACATTCTCACCAAAGTCAATGGGATTTATATATGTCTGGGTGAATTTTGAACTGAATGCAAGTGGAGGAGGGTTTCCTAAATAAGAGTTATCCAAAAATAAAATTCATCAAGGAGTTTAACACATAGAGCCTTTTAATTTCACTGCTTTCCTTTGTGTTGCTTGCTTTCCTAGCATCATATTTACCAAAGATAAAATGAAAAATGTTACATTACTCGCACAGTTGGTTGATGGGAAGAACTAATTTCATATAGACTTGCCTCTATTCCATAGGAAACATCAGAGGATCACATTGATTTTTCTCATTCTCCCACTGTTACAGCCTGGTTTCTGAGTGTAGGTTGAATAATAATTAAAGAACTAGTTCTGCTGGAAATATGACAAATGACAGCTGCTTGAGATTTGCTCCACAGGTTTTGATTCTCCTCAAGTTTTGCCAGTTTTACTTGGACTCATATTTTTTTTTTCAGCAAAGTTACCTATGTATCAAACAAATTATACTCACCATAGTCAAGGCATTCCTTACTGCAGTGAAACGAGGCACCAATTTATTATTGTTGGATAGTATTTGAATGTGATGTGGATTCCCAGGCAGACTAAACAGCTAAGGGGGGTGCAAATGGATGGCAGGAACAAGAAGGGCAAGGAGAGGGGCGATAGGACAGCTCTACTCTGAGAGTTTAGAGGAAAGGAATAAAATAATGGAGTTTCTGTAGCTGCAAAGACAATGTAGAAGGTGAAGGTAAAATCTCTCTTAGGAAGGCAACAGCCTGTGCTGGAGCTTCTCTGCTGCTGCCCTGGCAGTGACCTCCATCCCACCTGAGAGCTGTTTCTCCAGGGTGAAGGGAATTGGGATTCCGTGCTAACTGAGCCCTGACCTTCCCCCTGACAGAGATGGATGCCCAGCTCTGCTAATGGTCCGTGGCCGCTTTGTGCTGTGGGTTTGCACCTCAAGCACTAACCTGGGACGAGCAAACTGGCTTCCCGCTCAGACTGCGCTTCATCGCGGTACCCGAGATACCCGCTGCTTAATATGCCACGCACACTTCGTGTTCCCCCATCATTCTCTCCAAGACTAAATATCACCCAGCTGTGACACATGCATGTGTGCACACACACACATATGCAGGTAAAACCATCAAGAATATTTGGAAGTTGCAATTGTTTTGCATGTACTGGTCTTCAGCTTTATCTGCTCACCTGAGTGAGTAAAACCAGAAACTGCATATCCTCTTGTACTCCACATTTATGTACGGAGAGAGAAAAATGCAAACCAAATTATTATAGAAGCATATCTTTACTTAAGAAAAAACGAAGGGGGGAAAAAATAACTGACACAGGTGCTGATGTGGTTTTGTTGTGAGGTATTCACCAGACTAACGAGTGATTGCCTTTTGGCATCTCTAATTTTTTTAGTATTCAGAGGAGAATAGCAGTTTGTAGGCAGGTCCTGAACAAGTCTTAGAGGAGAAACACCAGCTAGATCAGCCTGTGTGCTGGCCAGTTGATTTCCTTGTCTTCTTCTTCCCCTCTCACTCCATCTAGCCCTCTTGACCCTTCATCTTTCTGGCAAGGAATGATAATTGCCCAAAGCTGGCCTGACTTCCACAGCTCTTTACTTGAGACCTTCACTTCCCTGATGGGTTCAAGTGATGTTTGAACAGTCCATGAGCCTTTAGAACTTCTGCAGACGCAGAAATGTGCATGGTTTCTGGAGAAGCTTTTGTCCTTCTCCTTGGGCCAGTGGGGATGGGAGGTTTTGTCCACCTCAGCAAGTGGTCTCCACAGATCAGAAGCGTCAAGGAACCACGTTGTCTGGTTCCAGGGTTGCAGCACAACCCTGAGACGGGCTGTGAGGTACATGACGTGTACATTGTTAGAGCTGCTCGAGAGAAAGTAATGAATTAATTAAAAAAAAAAATCTTTAAAGAAACATTATCCTGGACAATTGAGAGGAATGCTGGGCATCCTTTTTTGGGCTGCAGTGGCTGCCTTCAGTCCCTCCAGGACACAGCTCTAATTTAACAAGGCATGAATTTAAATATATTAAGAGCTAAACAAAACATGGAGAGAATCTGGGAGGTGAAAAGTCAGTCCCCTCCTTGTCCTGCTGTCTTCTTTTTGTTGGCTGCTGGGCTGGGAGACACAAAATAAAACGGAGCAACATAACCTGTCTGAGTTTTATTCAAATAAGCCAATTAAAACATCAAGTTGAAATGTCAACGAACGTGTTATGGCCACTCAGGAATTAAAGCAGGAAAGCATCTGTCTGTCTTCACCACAAAGAACTGAAGATTTTTAATTCCACTTCTGCAAAAGCTATGACATTAGATTACAGCCATGAAAAACACCATCTGCAATGTGCCCTGACTGGCTGGCTGTCATCAACTGTTGCTTTTACACAAGATTAGATTGAGTTAAACACCTTTTTTTTTTATTTAGAGGAACTATTTATCATGCAGCGTTCTTTTCTCGAAAGGTGTGCACCATACGCCTTCCAACATCGACACAACTTATTCAGCTCATTTTTCCCTCTGCTTACTGCTCAAATGTTGATTTGAATCAGAGGAAGACCTGGTCGCTTTTGTCACAGAACAGCCAGATTGAACTTCCTTTAGCTCTAGATTTTGTCCAATATATGATCTTGAGGATTTAAGGCTGAGTTTTAAGGATTCCTTCTATATGATAGGACATTGGGTTTGACACAGCCACTGTTCCACCTCACCCATGTCTTCTGAAGTTATATCTTCCTGATAGGAACCTGAGGTTGATAGTCCCATACATTGCAAGAGACCATTCCCTACCCAGTCTACTCTGGCGATCTCTCCTTAGGTCCACACAAGATGTTTCAGAAAAGGTTTTGTCAGAGCTGATCTGTTTCCACAAAAATGTGTGGTTTCAACAAGTCATCTTTCTTTTAAATGAAAGTATGTCGTGTTGAAGAATTCCCATTTGCAAGGTAGTCAGATATTAGGCTGAGAGCTACTGAAGCGCTTAGATCCATTAGATCTTTTTAAAAATTATTATTTGAAGTGTTCTAGATACATAAGTGATATTTTCCAGACTAATGTAATCCACACCTGGTCTAGCCACTCAAAGCAGTCCAAAGGGCTCCCTTAGGAGTGTATCCTATAGATACACACGTGGAAATGGAAACCAAGTCTCCAGCATCCCACACACTAAAAAAATCCCCAAACAAACAAACAAACAATCTCTCCATAATCCACATATTCAGCGTGCAAGTGTGTGTTTCCAGTTGCAGTAAATGGCAGGAGAGCTTCTCATGAAAGTTATGTGCAGTGCTGCTACAGTCTATGTAAGTAATATTCTTGTCCTTAGGCCAGATCAGGATCACCAATAATGTTTTGGAACTGCTCCTGGTATGCTCTATTCGATATTTAGGTAAAGCTTGTCTATGAAAAGGGGCTGTTTTCATTTTTATCTTGACTTCAGTTCTTGTCACTCTGCAGACGTAAATGCTCAGCTGGTAGCAGTGATGCCTCTGCTCTTAAATAACAAGATTTGGGCTTGTGTCCATGAGTAGCCCCTGCTGCCACCAAATGCACCACTAATTACAGACAGGCTGGTAGAGTGATGGAGATAATTAGGAGAAGACTTGAAATCCAAGTGTCCTGATTCTCCCTTTCCACCATACTAGACTGTGACTTTCTGTTGATTATTCGCGCTGGAAAACGCAGCAGAAATGACTGCAAATATATTCTTAGTTTGAGAAGGATGATAGGAACATTTTGAAAGACATAAAGAAGGTATTTGTGGAAAACTTCTATAGCCAGCATGAATATAGGAGCAATGTCTAGACCAAAACCCAATGCTTCATGCAACTTACAAATTAGACAAGTAAAACCAGGTATTTTCTGATTTTTCAAAGAGATTGAGTTACGAGCAAGAAGGGATGAAATCCAGGGCG
The DNA here is from genome assembly GCF_036013475.1 of Columba livia. Lineage (NCBI taxonomy): Eukaryota > Metazoa > Chordata > Aves > Columbiformes > Columbidae > Columba > Columba livia. Next base: position 12,081,465 of record NC_088619.1, read on the forward strand.
TTCCCTGCAAGCCAGAATTTCCTGTGCAAACACTATTGACCATATTTTTGGAGAAGTGCATAAAAAAAGTTGATGTCTGCAGTAATTATAGTGTGTCAGAAAAATTAACATTTGCAATTCCCCATATCCTGAGCAAGAAAGGAGCACTAATCATATAGAGCAAAGTACAGCTAAAATAAACACAGGCCATCCAAGAGGAAACTATTTCTTCGGCTAAGTTTGAATTTTCTGAAATTAATAGCTATTTGGATTTTGAGTCTCTGCTAAATCATGTTCAAATAGGTAGATGTAGTTGTCTGTAAGTTTGGGTTCTCCATAAAGAGACTGTGGTGATAATGGGTGGCAAGTCTAAAGGGATTCTCATTTGAAAGTTTAGACTCAGTATTTACTGGGTCACATATAATGGCTATCTGGGTGGAAAGTATGGCTTGAAGAGGGTTTTTTTTTGGTTTGTTTTGCTATAGAGATAATATGCAGGGCTGATTTCAGAGCTGAGAAGAAAGAAATAGGGATTGGGGCATTTCACACAGATCCAGCATCTGTTTCACTGAGACTCCTTTGCCTGCAAAAGTCTGAACAGATGCAAGAGTATAAACTGCACTAAAACAAATCCAGAAATAAAACCTAGTCATGTTATACATTTTAAATAACATGGAAGGATGTGCCTGGCGCATACCTTTTCTACTAAGACTGTTCCACCACAAGAGGTTTATTTCCACTGTAAATTACCTTGTACATCTTAGTTAAAATGAACCCAAATCCTGTGCCAGTCATGTCCCAGCAAGCAAACATGTTGACACAGGAACAAGTAAAGCCTGAAAAGTTTGAAAGCGCCGTTTCGGTTTTGGCCGAGCACCCGAAAGCCTTGTGCCCCAAGAAAAAGCCTCATCCTCTGAGGTTCGACACATCCATCCTTTTGCTGCCAGCGGTTGAGTGTCTCCTTCTGAAAGGACAACACCCACTTGGGCAAGTGGACCCCAACACGTTGCAGAAGGTGCTGAAGCCAGAGATCAGCTCCATGCCAGGGATGCAGGACAAAACTCCCAGCATCATCCATAGGCTGATGTAGCTGATCAGGGATCTCCTCTGCATGTAGCTGGAAACATTTCCAGACTACCCTTTCTGCTCCAAATCTGAGATAGCTAATAATATACTAAGGGAGGGCTTTCTCTTCATTTCAGGTGTCCTGCACTTCTAGATCATGTAGGAACATGGTATCACAAGAAATCTTTTTATCCAAGTTGTCTTGCTTATTTTCTAATAAGTAAACAGAAGGAGCATAAAAATGTTGTTACTTGTATCTTCTTTTTAGGTTAAAAAACAAAACAAAACAACAAACCTTTAGCAACTCATAATTCTGCTCTCAAGCAAAGTCTTTTGTTTCCTGAGGCCACAGAGGCACTGTTGTGGCAAATCTGGGTGGAGACATTACAATGACAAATGACCACAGACCGATGCATCACCCAAGTTCATGGCAGATTGCATTGGCTGTTATGGGTATCTGGCTTCAAAACGGAGCAAATTGGAAACATACAGCTACACTATAGATGCGCGCACGTGATGTAGCTTTTACTTTTTTCCACGGTGTTTCTTCCAAGCTACAGGGTTGTTTATTTATTATATGTGCTTTGAAAAGCCTCTGAAATGCTCTGTCTCCAGCAGGGCATTCTGACTACAAGCTGAAGACATGTTTTAAAGCTTTTTATAGGAAACTTTGGAAATTAATAGCAAATTCATACATGAAACACAGCAACAGCCGCCCCAGTTTCCGAGTCTGCAAAATTGACTCCCCAAGGTTATAGCAACAGGACCCCCACGTCTCCCCCAGGCAGACCCTGTCTGGGCAAGGAAAGGGTTGTTGATACTGATGGGGAACAAGCCCAGAGCCAGGAGCATCTGATCAACTGTAATTTCAGAAAAGCCCCAAAATTAACTCCATTTCAGTTGGAGGCTTCAAAATGTTTGAAGTATTATAGAAAGATGGGCTGATTTTTGAAATCTTCTAGAATATTTCATTGTCCTTAAATCTCTAAGGCTGCATCTTTGCTCTGCTGATTTTAGAGCTGTATTAAATTTTACCAGCTAAAGTTCTGACCCAAAAAAAGTTAAATCTCTTTGAGATGGGCTCCACACCAATCGTATTTTCTACTATAAATTTTTCAGGACAGTTTCAGATTATCTATAGCATTTTAGTTTTCTTTCTTAAAAAAAAAAAAAAACCAAAACCAAAAAACAAATCAGGGAAGGGAAAAGAAATTCCACTGTGCAAATATTCCAGAGAACAGATTGCTTATTGTTCAAAAATATCATCTTTAATAGCATTACCAGAGTGGCCCATGAAATCGGCCATTTACTAGAAAGATGGGCTGCTGTTTTTCCCCAGGCTGGCAGCTGTGAGGTGTGCTGGACGCCGAGGAAATTCATGTGCAGTGAAAGATGGAACTCTGTGCTGAACGAGGCAGGAGATGCCCCTTAGCGAGTCTCCTCCTGTTTTATGAGCTCCCATTGCAGCCTCTCTGTCCTGGGGCAGCTTCCAATCGGACTTGATTTGGTTGAAAAGTTGCATCCAGAAAAGTTTCCCACCAGGAAATGCCTTTTCATGTTTACCAGGATGGTTCACGGGTGCTTATTGCTGCTCTCAAATAATTCATGGGAAATATTTTTATTGCTAGCATTGCTATTTTCATACATAGCTTGAAATGACAGAGGCTAAACATCGTCGAACTAAAAATTACATTCTTGGCATAAAAATTTCCATGAAGTCAAAATACTTGATTTCACAAATACTGATGATATTTGCGTTTTTCTTCTGAAGCCAAGATTAAAAGCAAGGCCTGGACTCCTGAGCCTCTTCTGGAGAGGATTTTACACCAATGCCCTCTTTTAGATGTATTCGAACACTCTATCTGGTCACCAGTATCTGCTTTTACAATAGGATCCCAAGTTCTGCTGAGGTTTTCAGCGTGGTACTGTAACAGAAGTAATAACCAAAATGATGATCATAAAGACATTTTATTTTTGGGGAATTGGGACCACAACTTCCTGAAAACTACCAGACCAGATAATGTCTTTTTCCCTTCTCTCTCTTTATGGCAGGCACTTGTTCGAAAAAAGCTACACAACTTTCTTTAAAATGGACTTTTAAAATCCATCATTGAATACAACTCCAGAAAGTTAGCTCCTGTGCTATTTCCTTTCCTTCCTTCCTTCACCTCTCCTTTTCTTTCTTAAATCCATCCCTGCATTTTAAATTAGTTACGAGAAAGAAAGAAAAAGGAGGTTTACGGGGTTGAAATCGCTTCAGTGTGACAGGGCGATGTGGGGGTTTTTGTGTGTATGAGTCTAAATGAGGCTTTAGACAATGATATGGTATCCCTTAAATGGATCTGCTCTGGTCAGAGCCCATTAGGCAGTGCAGGAAGATTCCGCAGGGACAGCTGAGACCAGACGTCTGAATCCCAGCGGACGGAGATCACTATTTACTTTTCTGCATGGCGAATTAATATATGTCTCCATCTTCTACCAGCGGCCCTGAACCAGTGAACATAAGGGAAACAGAATGAGTGGGGGGAAAAAAATGGTTTGTGTGTTTTTCCCTTTTTCCTTTGGTGCAGATTCATTTTGTTCATTCAGTATTTGCACATTATTCTTTGCTTTCTCCCTGTAGGATTTTCTTCCCTGACTTTGAGGCAATTCATCTGTCCTAAGAAGGTACCTAAAGATAATGAAGAGGCACATAATTTAGTAATCTTGACCATTTTTTACTTGGAAGATTAATTTTTGCCTTTATGTGTCAAGGTTGGTTAAACGAGTCAGCAGCAGCAAAGAGCAATAGCCAGAAGGACAGACAGGAACCTGGGCTGGTGCAAACTGCCCAAAATAAATGAGTCATGGAGTCATTTCACTATCTGCAAAACGATAGACTGGTGATTATTAAAACAGAAACACTCCCTGGTTCATCCAGTCTAAGTTTAGAGCTCTGAGGTTCTCCTTCCATTTTCTTTCCTCTGCCTACTTTTTCCACTGAAAATTAGGTCTTTGGGTCTGTTCTGTACCTCCTCACGTCTCAGCCGTGCTGCAAATGCTTTGCTGAGATTTGGGGACTCGTTCGCTCTCCGCAGCACAGCGGGAAGCTCGGATGTAACCTGTCCAGAGATGGGAGGGTGTCAATGAGCTTTCGACTGCGCTCACAAAGTTAAAAAACTAGAACTCTGATCATGAACAACGCTCTTGCACAATTGCAATCTCTCCTCCCAGTGTCCCCACATGTGTGAACTTGCAGTTTCTATAGGATTTCTGTGAGAGATAAGAGTAATGATCCATCTAGCATTATTCATCCCAAAAGAGAAGCTGGAAAACACACCTGAGCATGAGTTAAGCTTCCAGACAATGCTAACTTCTAAAAATAGTCCTTAATCTTCACCATCATCACTTTCTGCCCTAAATTTGCCTGTAATTTTGCAGCATGTACCTGGGTTCAATTCATGCATCAAACAGCGAGATTAACCAGGAGTCAGCTGCTCTCACAGCCTCTTACCCAGCAAATCAATTATGCAAAATAAAGAATATGTTTATATTTTTGGAACTGGATAAAAAATAAGGAGCACTACCAAGAGCAATGCACCCCTTCCTCTCTGTAAGAGTGTGTTTAAGCAGAGTGGGGGTGTGGAAGTGAACAAAGAAGCCGGGAAATGTTGAATTTATGGGGTAGAAAGCTAATCTGAAGTCTAACACTTCTTCCCTCCCAGTGATCTTTCTTCCCAAATCACTCTGGATTCACTGTTTGCTTTCATGGTGCATGTGAAATAACAGAAATATAAACTCTGCCTATCATTTAAAAAAAATGATAAAGCGGTTATACAAACCACTCAGATGTGTCTATCATAGGTTTATTGTTTCTATTATTCTCTACTTGGTACATGATCTGTGTCTAAGACCCCCTGAAACACTTCACAGCTGGATTAAACTTGTCTTCTGTGAGCTTTTCCTTTCCTATCAGTAAGTGAAGACAAGGCTCCAGCCTAATCCTATTTTATTGTCATCAGCTACTCTATGCTTTATCCTCTGCCATAATTTGTGTGCGTATGGGGGTGTGTGGCATAAACCTGTACATGGGAAGAGATTATGTTCCTTCACAACACACAAAAGCACACTCCGAGCCAGCTCGCGACTGGAAACATCCGAAGGTCGGTGCTTTCCTCTGGCTGATACTCCGAGCCCGCAGCCTTTAACTGGGGGATTCTTTTTAGATTTTTAAAAGGCTGTGATGGTTCACGGCCCCATCACGAAAAGCCTGGGTGGAAGGTCAGCAGATGTGGGCTGTATTTACAGGACACATGTGGAAGCTGCTCCTGGGTGGGAAACAGCGCAGCTGTCCATAGGGCAAAGCTAAATACACAAAACCTGGCTCTGCGGCTTAAGACAAGCCACCTAAGAAGAGATGTCGTGTTCGCTACAGGAGGATGCGGATGGAATGCTGGGTGAAATGATGTTACAGCTCTGGCCAGGCTCAGTGTGCAATCCCAGCTCACAACATGGTTATATCCTGAGTTTCACCCATCTCAGAGCTTTATCAGTCTTGCCGCCTGCAAAGGGCTTTCAGTTCTTTGGCCACAGAAATGCTACGTAAGCTTAGTCAAGACGCCTTCATTTTTGTTTTCTAAACCGGCACACAGGTCCATTACACTTGGTGTAAATCACTCACAGTAAATGTACGAGGCTGCGAAGTAATTTGGGGTTTTCAAGACTTTTCCGTGAGTTATCCACAATCAGAGGCAGTTGGCTCCGAGCAGAAGAGATGAAGTGTCAGTGCACAGGGAGGGAAATTGTGCCTTCTGTTTCTCTTTTCGGTATATAAACCACACGCCGCATAGCTGGGTTGGAAATGAAATAAGCTTGTAGTTCTCCAGCTGCACAGACTGTACTTCTTAGCGTTCTGTTACGTAAAGAGCATGCAAATATATTAGCAAGAAAAGAGCTGAATTCGCCCATTAAGGCATGTGATTAATGCAGTGCTGAAAGCTCGTTTAAAGGACTGTACATTGCAGCTCACTTGAGAAACAGAAAGAAGAACAAGAATACAGAAAGTGACTGCAGTGTTCTGGGCATGAATGAATTCAGTGTGGCTGTAGAGGGCACTAAAGGTCTTCATGATTTCTCGGAAAGAAGCAAAAGCTGAAAGTTGCTTTTTACACTTCGTTATTGAAAAAAATTTAACCCTCTTTAGGAGCAAGTGGGACCACATCAGACTCCAATATTACAGCTTCTCCCCTTTTAACCGCTAATAACAGGTTGAGCTAATTTCTGTTTTGATTTGAGGTTTCTTTCTTCCATTTCTAAGAAATGGTGAGCTGTGCGGAGCCCTCCTGTAGCACCAATTTCAGCAAGACAGAATATGTTCAGCATAAAGAAATCTCATTTATTTAAATAAGAAATCTGCCCGAACTGCTGAGAAATGGTAATTTATCAGTCAGGTTGTCGTGGCTGAAACAGAGAGGGACCACAAAGAGATCTGGTCGCATTAACACGAACCCTGAGAAAACTTCTCTGTGTCTCAAAACATTTGGGGTGTTTCACTTGTTGAGTTTTGCACGTCTCCGACATTTCTGGGTTTGGCCAGAATCAAGCAAGTCTTTTCTTGTGGTATTTTCTGCCATCGGGAATTGGAAATCTCACAAGAAATCCTGTTCTGATGAGATTCCCAGCCTGATTTATATCTTAGGAGAGGAACTGCAGATTAGGTTTTGGATTGCAGTGCTTCATATGAGACAAGGCAAATTCTCCAAGAAATAAGGCTTGTTGCAGTCTGAGAATTGTTTTCAGATTGCAGGCCACTGACTCCAGTCCAATATCACAGGCAAAGTCCGTATCTTCAATCAGCAAGGGGTATATTACATTTGCTGCAGCTTTGTCAGGATGCTAAGTGTTATTCCGTGCAGCTCTGCAGGTGATCCTGAGCACAGAGTCCTCTCCAGAAATCTGCACAGTCATCTTGTTTTTCCTGGATATTCCCTCAGCTCTGCATCAGACCCATATTAGAAAATTCAGCGTGACTAAGTCGTCTATGTACTGCTTACTTATATTGCCATAGTTAGGGTTGTTGGTGTAGCTTTCTCTCTAGTTTCTATTCCGGAATGAGTGTGCCTAATAATAACAACATTATAACTACAGTGCTGTGATTTCACTGGTAACTTGCCTGGTGTACCCAAGTCTGAAGTGCATACCCCCCAAAATACAGCAGGGTGCAAAGGAATTCTGATGCACACGCTCAGCAAAGCCACGCACACACTTCAGGAACACGCAGCTTTGTAAATGAATATTGTTTGATTTTACTCAGCTGATCCCCAGGCCACACACAACCGGTACAGATCCCTCCTCATGCTCTGCACCACTGAGAGCATTTTGTTTTTCAGGATCTGCACCTTCCATTCCAGAAATGGATGGCAGATGAGAAGCTGAAGACACTGAGATATCCTGGTGAGTTGTTCTAACTGAGCTACTGGACATCCTGCAAGTCCCTGATCATGCTAAATTAATTTTGTGAATTATTTCTGGGTGTTTCGTGAGCTGAATATTTCCATTTGAAAAAGGAATTAGCTCCTCTTGGTTTCCTCCTTTTGAAATGGAGATAAATCAAAATGATGTGTTTCAGCTATGGTTTGGGGGCAGGTTTCTGGTTTATAGTAATACATAATATTGATATTATAAAAGATACTCCTGCTTTTGGTCCCAAGTAAGCAGTAGAGCTGGTAACTGTTGGAAGGATGAACCTTGTGGCTCCTGTCACACGGAGAGCAGGAACTGGCGAGTAGATATGAGCTCAACTCCCTTTCCTCCTGAAATCTGGTGGAATCCTGATTTTCAGGTTCCATTTTTAGCCCATCTGTAAATAAAGCCAAACGAGTGGGTGTGACAAAATTTTCACAACCACAAGCAGCTTGTCAGGAGGTTGGCTGGTCACCCAACCTGTGGATCATGCAAGTGCACATCAGCTTGTTCTTCCATGCTCATGTATTAATGCAAGGTATGGGCACTGATAACATGTGCTCCTCTAAAAACTGCATCAGACAACTATGGGGTTTCAATATTAAACAGCCAAGAGGGGTTTGCTGGCCCCGCTTGGCCAGACGGGTCTCGCTGTGTTGTTCCTTTTCTCCCCGTGCTCCTTGGCATGAATCACTGCGTGGTCAAACAGAGCGTTTGGTTTCCACAAACATGTGCATGAGACCTGCAAATTCACTTCAACAAACGTTTGTGTCATCATGGGTTAATGGTGCTGCAGGAAAAGAGAGGTTCCTGTGAAATTTATGTTAGAGAAGCAATCTTTTGCACTCGAAAACCGGCAAAATTATATGGGATAATTCTTGTCTCAGATACAGTGAATTCATAGATAAGTCAGAATTAATGGCAATCAGCCCATTAGACAAGGTAATTTAATATCCACTTTCAGTTACACTAAGGTGCTGGTGACAAGACCAGGCCAAGATGGTTTTATCTGGATTTACACTAAAAGACAAACCTTTTAAAAAAGTAATCGGAAAGCAAAACCAGAAATCTGTTTCAAACCTAGAAACAGAATAAAAAATTGAAATCTGGAATGCAAGCTCTCCCTAGGAACCACAGATACTCCAAGTTAGCTAAAAATGATGTAGCTTAACTTATAAAAATAGTAAAACAGCAAAAAAAGGTACCACATGTTCCTCCCGGACTGAAAGCCAAACAATTGCTATTACATTTAAATCATGTTCTGACATAATGCTACAGAAACCCTGGAGAAAGTAGAGCTGACAGCGTCGAAGCATATTGTGCTAAGCAAGCCCCGCGTGCTCGGGGCTGAGCATCCCGCTTGCTCCACGGCACTTCATCAGCCGCTGGCATGAGAAAACAAGCCATTCAGATCCCCTCGCTCTCGGTAATCGAGCTGTATCGCAGGAGAGCAAACCAGCTTAAAATAAATGACACCTCAGCCTCATAACCCCAGCCGGAGCCTGAGGACTCGGCTCCCGGTGCCGAGGGCGATGCCAGATCCCGGATGGCCACAGAATACTAATGGGCAGCTGTGGAGCCGCCTGTTTATTTTCTCTTTTGAAATAGCCATGCAAATAAGACACTGGCACAGAACATCAGTGCCCCCGGAGCTTATATATGATACGCAAGATTCATTGCTTTCTTTTCCTTGTTCTCCCCACCGCTTCAAGTTTGGTTCTTTTTTCTTCTTTCTTTTTCTTTCTCATCCATCCTGGCCCCCGCTTCATCCCCCCATTTCAGATGAAAGCACAGTTTGCCTGGTGGTAAACCTGCCAATTATTAAAAAGGCCCTAATTTTTCATAAGCGACTTCAGACTGCTTCTGCATTGGGCACAAATTCAGAGCTGAACACAAGCCCTGTCCTGGGAAGAGCTTCGGCTTCGTATATATCCATGGGACAAGAAAAACTGTTTGCAACACCTAAATACGCCGCCTCGAACTGGCCCGGCCAGCTTTCATAAACTGGTTCTCATTCACTGCAGTGTTGCTATATTCTCAGTCAGTTGCAAAAGCATAAAATGAGGTATTTTTTTGCACCTGAAGTAAAAGCTACATGGTGCCTTACAACATCTTATGTCCTAAGATAAGTAGAAACTTATATTCCTGCGAGACTCATGGGCATTTATAGATTTAAAAATCCTGGGTGTAGTTAATTCCACTACCCCCTTAAAATTACAGATGTAAAGCCCAGTTTCAGGGGATATATGGCAGCAAGTCTGAAAAATCAGTAACTCCATATTTTAAAGCATCTCAGCTTTTTAAATAGGTTGAACTTTAACTACTGTAGTATGAAAACAGGTTTGATTTGATTCAGTCACCTCCAAGTGAGTCTGTCACAGTTTATATGTATGGAAAAGGAAAAAGATAAAAAGCAAAAATGAACAAAACCAAACCAAATAATGTGGAAATACAGCTATCTTGTAGCTTCCAGAGTGCTTTTAGCTTAGCGAGGTCTGGGTGGTCCATGGAAATGAGATGATCGGACAGGTATTAAAATGAATTGCATGGGCTTTTTCGATGGAGTCAGCGTGTCCCGAGGCAAGGGGCGAATTGGATGGGCTGATGGAAAGGGCTGCAGCCAAAGGCTTGTGGCACAGCATGGAGTTCCAAAAATCTTCCGGGCCATAAATGAAGTGAGTATTTCATGTTTGAAGGCATTCCTTTTTCTTGGAGAAGATCAGTCATTTCATCTGGATCTAGTGACCATGTGCAAGTAGCAACACATTGAAATGATGGAGGGTAAGGTAGATTTTAGGTAGAGACTTGTGGCTTTAATTGATGTCTGATTTTTTGCCTTTTCCCAGAATAAAACGCGTCTGTGGCTCCTCTCTCCATAACTAGATCCTCTGCTGCATTGAAGATGTGAGAAACATTATTGAAATCTGTTATCCAACAATGCAAAATACTCTTGACCACACACTTGTGCTGCATAGCGGGTATTTAAGAACTCTGTGAGAATGCAGTATCCTGTATCAGAGGCGAACACTTGGGATCCAGGAGTAAATCTGAGACGCTTATTGTGAGCAGAGCTGGAATGTGTTACCCTGCATCCCAGATCTCACTTCACTACATCTTAATCAGTCTCATCAGAAACTAATAGGTAAAAAAAACAGTTTTAGGTTTCAATGGTTGTAATACAAAATATCTCCAGATATTGAAATTTAGCTTGCAGACAACATGAACGCATATTTAAGTCCGAATGGGAATTAGATAACTTGGAATGCTCGCCTAAAAGAAAAGAAATGCAGTTTCAACTCCTTCCTGCATCACAGCCATGCTGGGATATGTCTTTATCACCCACAGTGTTGGGATTAATAGTTCAGGCCCAGCATTACATTAGCACTGTTGCACAGCTCCTGACCCGGAGCTGCCTTTCATCCACTCCACTGGGAACACACACAAAACCAGATCCTGCTTGTCTCTACCCTTCACGTGGACACATTATACTCACCAGAGGCAGAATTTGCCTGGTGTTTGCCAGCTAAAAGCAGGATATTGTCTCTGCACTAGTCACGTCTCTCCTTTTGAGGGAGAGATGTGCCTCAGCATGCCTTGTCATCCTCCTTGCATCCCTACGTCCTCGCGTTGCCTCTTTGGAGGGCGTCTGATCAACCAGCTGTGAAGGCAGCTGCTCAGGTATCCAGCAAGGCATTTTATTTTTAGTTTCAGGCACGTTTCTGTCCCGGACGGATATTTTGGGTGAGGAGTCAGGATACAACCCTTCTGCACCCCCTCTGCCCCAGTCAGTGACCAGCTATTCCCTTGACTCTTATTTCCCCAGCCAGGCTCAGCTTGTGCTGCTTAATGCTGTTTCTTGGATCTTCTCAGCTCGTTTTGAAGCAAACAAAGGGTCAGACTTTCCCGTAATCCTCACACATCATTGGCATCTTTGTATATCTCTGCTGCAGAGCAGAACAAACACAAAGGCTTCATCTCCCTGTACCCTCTGCACCAAGTCCCTTCAAGTGTGAAGTGAAAATGTTGGCAGGAAAATACGGGAAAGTTGGGTAGTTGCCTGTGCCCTACCTGGCGTGCAGATAAAAGAATCAGATTGCCAAGTCTGCTGGTCTTTTCAGCCTGACAAATCCACACACTAGGCATTTGAGTAGACATAAAAAGTTGAGGGACTGTCGTCTCTAGAGCTACAAAGCTTCACTTCTTGTATTGCTTCTCAAATTAATTCAGATAATCTTATAAAACTCCAGGCTCCTTTATTTCTGTCTTTCATTGTGCTGTTTTGTAAGTCATGGATTCATATTATTCTTCTCCTTTCCACCTTCCCAGATTTTTCCCTGGTTTTCTTTCCCGTGTCTGTGTGTCTCTGTACATGTTCTCAAAGCAGCAGTTGTTGCTGACAGAGATACAGCCTGGCTTCATGCAGACTGCAGCAGAAAGAATAGCATCTCCCAGACACCGCAATAAAACCTTCATTGCTCTCTGTATCGCTCCCGGGTGTCAATCCCACACAGGTAGAAAAAAGCCCCTGAGCACCCCATTTCCTTGGGCAGCAGATGCTCCAGGAATCCTATTAGTGAGAACGGTCATGAAACGTTTAGCAAATAGTCTCTGAGCTTCCTGCGTGCCTGAATAGATGAGTCAGGTTGGTCAGGCAGAAGGTTAGAACTCATCGGCCCCATTTTCCACCACCAGCTGCTGCAGAAGGAATCCAAGATCCTTCCCCTCCAGGGAGCCCATGAAGCTTTTCAGGACTCTGGGGGGAGAGGGGAAGAGATGACAACCCTTGGGATCATTTGCATCCTTCCCAATATTATAAGTCCTTGTGTTAGTTGATCATTCTCTAAAGATATTTTTCATATAAGTTCAGTTTTTTGATGTTATTTGGTAATCACTGTTGGTATTTAATTATGGCAAAGTTTAAATTGCACAGGCAGCCACTAATCCACATTATGCAAAGACATTTTCCAAAATTCTACTCTAAACATTCCTTGCGGTCCTTAACAAACAGAGGCAGTTCTCAGTTGGCCCAAAAGTCACATCGCAAATATTTTCACAAAAGCAAGGATGAGCAAAATGATCCTAGGGCCAATTCAATTCATTACACAGACTTCCACCCATGTTTAATCTGGAGAGACCCATTTGTTTTCCTGAACTCCCTTCCCAACCCTAAATGAAATTAGGACCAAGCCTTCTTGGACCATCATGGACTGAAGAAAAATAAGCTTTAAATTCATTTCTAGGTCTTCTTACCTTCTGCACTACTAAGGTGGGTGCACTGTTCTCTCCCTGTTCAGATGCCCCTCAGTGCTCTGTGTAAGAGAGAATTAACAGAAGCTGGTTCTTCTTTAGGAGAGTAGCTCCTGTTTTGGGAGATGGATGTTCAAGTTGCTGCTTTTACACAGAATATATCACTTGCGCTCCTTTACCCATCCAGAAAAGAAATATTTCCTTAATAATTCAATAGTATATACGGTGATGAGACATGCAAGTGGTAGTGGGTTCGGAATTCAAGCTGCTGTGTGCTCATCCATGCACCCTGCCCTGTAACAACGGCACAAGTATTGACAATGGTGAGGTAATGTTAGTGTAAAGCTAGAAACACTATTAGACCCCTTACCACACACATCAGCCTGACCTGATGGGACTCTAGGAAGAGAAAGCACAAAAGCAACACAGGAAATCTGGATAAGCTGTCTCAAGCACACACTAAGAAGAAACCAGGGTGAGCTGTTAGCTTCAAGGATCCTGTCTCCAGAACACTGGAACACTTAGTTTGCCAAAGCTAAAAGCCAGGATATGAAATATCAACTAAATAGTTAAAAGACCTCAAACGGAGAAGTGCGAGTCATTCCTCAGAAGCTGTCTAGGGAGATGGGGTGATAAAGAGACCAAGGAGTCTGGAGATGTGTTCTGGTGTTCGTAGTCAGAGAATTGTTGTCCATAAGGTGTGGACACATGGGCTCTTCTGGAGGCAGTGCTGCTGGAGGAGGTCACAGCCCCAAGCCTGTCCATGCTGCCCATTTCAGCCTCCAAACTGGTGTTTGCTGCTCCCCAGCTCTGACTGCTGAGCCGCCTGTAGAAATGGTCCGTGGCCAATTCATCAAAAACAAGCTGGATCGAGCTTAAGCTCTTTAAATACTAAGTCTTTGATAAGATGGCAGGGTAAGGAAAGCTCCTGGAAGAGATGAAGGAAAATAACGTCTGTATGACTCGCAGAATGACGTCTAGACTGGGCCGTTGTCCAAAGTCCTAGAGGAAAGCAAGAGTTCGCATAAGCTGCCTCATTGATCTTCAGGCTTATATGCATTTTCACCAGAAATGTTTTTGTTGTAAGAAAACAGAGGGGCAAGCCCTAGCCTGTGGATCACAAACGTGACAGCGTGCCCAACAGTGTGGGGTATTCACGAGGATGTGGTTATAATGAGAGGAGCAAACCACGAGCTTCGGGCTTAAAACCCCCTGAATCTTTTTGTCAAGTGTATCACCTTGGTTCAGGCTTCTATTTTTCCCTCCTCCAAATTTGCACTTCAAATCCACTCCCTTGAGAAAATCCTTGTTTTGTTTTGTTGACTCAAGAAAGCCTCTTTAAGGTTAAAGAGACACGCAGTATACTTGGAGGAAAGATCTTTTCATTCTTTCGTATTCTTGTTCACACAGGTTTCATCCGAGCTGTTGTTTGTCACAGCTTTAAAGTAAAATGCATGGCACAGAAAATCCTTGCTGCAGGCACCCAGGACTCTCCGCCAGATGCTGGTAAAGCTCTTGTGACCCTCTAAATGTTCTCAAAACGAAGTTCATGTCCTGGCTCACAGGGGCTTGATGGATATCTACTAGCCCTGCCACCTTTGGGCATGCATTCATACATTAAGACCAGAAATATAGGGGTTTTTTTCCCCCCTTCCTTTTTTTCACTTCTTCTAATTTGGGTGACACTAATGGGTCGCCCAGAGCTAGGATTGTCTGCAGAACTCTTGAGAGTGTCCTCGAAATCAAAACAATCTTTCTCTGCCCTGCAACCTGGCTGAGTATCTCGCTGTGTTTCTTTTTCTTGTTGGCTTGTTTTTTTCACCAGCAGATCTCCATTGCAATACACCCTCCATCACTGTGTTGTGTACTGGATCTTACCCTGCTTCACAAACACTGGATATTATACAATGTTGAATTTACCCCGTGTCTACTAAAGCTGGCATTTTATCATTTGAATCCATGTTATTTCCTATTTCGGTTGGTTACAAAGTTTTAAGTTTCTTTGGGAGCAAAAGGAGGCAGATGTCTACCTTTAATAACACTTTTCAGAAAGCACAAGTACAACAAGGAATTTTCTTTCCTGTGGATTCTTTAGTTTACTTGTTTGCAGTAGAACTAAAAGCTTGTAGTGTTCACCCAAGTGAAAAGTTCACAGCTTGGCTATTACAAAAATTAGAAACTCCCTGAGAAATCAGAGAATCCTCAACTCTACATTTAATCAAATGCACTTATTCTGCTAACACTTTGCAGATTCTTATGGTAACTGGTATTAATTTTTGTCCATTTGTGACCATCTCACTCCATTCAAGACTCCGTACCTTTCAGTGTAGCCTGAGAAAAATGAGTGAACAGCTCAGACTTAGTAAATGGACCTTGCTGCTTTTAAACCCCTCATAAAATCAAATATTATCTTAAGAAATCCTAATCAAATTAATCTTCAACTCCATCTTCCCTCTCTTCACCCTATGACTTCACCCTGAACTTGCCTGAATATGACCTGAATCTCATTTACTTCCCATTAGAAAAAATGAAGTGAACTTCTAAAAAAAATAACCTTTCAATTACCTTTTAAACTCCTAAAAGAGGACTCATTTTGACCATGACATCATTCACTGATGATTTTAGCACATGGGCCACATTCCCTGGTTGACCTAATTTATCCGAGTTAACAGAGATAAGTAGACAGTGAAATATGAAAAGTCCTTCGTAGTCATTGGTGAATTGTAATTATTTTTCATGCATATCTCTAGATAGATGCCCACACTTCATAAAGAACAGGAAGATGAGGCTGGGTGGGTCTGCAGCCAGATACCTGCACCTAGAGGCTGGAGGACAGTGGATAAGCTGAGATTTGTGTGCAATAACTTTGGTTAGACATCCAGAGAAATAAGCTCTTCCAGAGAACCATCCATCTCCCCTTTCTCAGACACCTATTTTAATATGTGATGAATCTCCCTCCAGAGAGAGCCATTTCTCTCCTCTCATGATAACGGGAGCCTGGGATGACTGATGCCTATATTTAAAATTTAAAGCCCATGAAGATGGATACCACCCCAAGCAAACAGAACAGCTATTAGGATGAATAGATGGATATTTAAGAGGCTGTACAATTCTCAGAAGGTAGAGGATGTCTAATCAGCACAGCATAAGCAGGATCTGGTTCAACTCCAACCCACAGGCTATGTGAATGTGTAAACTTAATCTGATACAGTTTTTCTCTTAGAGAGGCTTGTTAAATCAGCCTAACCATGACTATGTGGCATTTTGTCAGCCTACTTACATCTATCTGAAAGCAGAATCACAACTATGCTGTATAGATAGATCCTTAAAACTACTGTCACAGGTTTAATCAGTGTAGTTCCTAGTTTCCTAGGTTCTCATCCTCAAAACTAGAAATCCATGTTTGGCCAAAACAAAAGGAAATCCACATTTTGACCCAAACCATGAGTAATGTCAAGAATGAAGTTGTCAGCATGCTATTGTCATCACAGGCCTTTCTAGCGGCAAGATTTTCCCTGTTTTTTGTTCTCAAGCCATTGTCCCAAGACCGTACCTGTGTCAGAGCTGCAGCGGGGTGGGAAGTGTGAGCCCTGGGTCCCCACTTCGGCTTGAGCAAGGGTGACAGGAGAGGGAAGACACCATGTCACAGGTCCTACACAGTGTCACGAGATGTAACATGCCTCTGTCACTTCAGAAGGGGCTCATTCTCTGTGTCATCTGGTTCTGGTGGGTTTTTTTTTTGGTTGCTATTGAGGGTTTTTTCCCCCCCAAAAAAGTGTATTTGGATGACAAGTTACTAAAGCTGTGGAAGACTCATCTCTTAGAGCAGTGTGGTGTAGTTTAAAAATTTGTCTCTATGTCCTGCTGAACTTGCCAGCCAGGTGTTGGTAGAAGTACCAGCCTGGTCCCTTTCCAGTATACCTGCTATAACTTGCTGGATGTTACATTAGAACACATTAGCATCATTCAAATCGAGAAATAATGCAGCACTTTGTCCTTCCAGATGGATTCTTTGCTTCGTCATTATAAAACTATCAACCTCGCAACTGTCTTGTAGACCTTTACAGCTGAGAGGCGCTCAGCCATTACCTCTAATTGTGGTAATACTGAAACCACACTGCGGCTTTTAAATAAGGCTCCCTTCATTTCCTCCTGCCCTCCCCTTGTCTCTGCAACCTTTCTCTCCCTCACCAGCTCAGCTCTTTTCCAGCACCGGCAATCAAATCCCCACTCGTCTCCGCGATGTCCAGCTCTGCGGGAGCCACTCGTGTGCTCCTCCTGCTGTATATCAGGGTATTTATGAGACACTTGGCATCAGCAGACTTAACGTATGTGATCGTTCTGGGTAACTCTGCCAATCTGCTGCTCCAAAGCGCTGTTTGTCAGCCTGTTCTCCGCTCCCCACCTCTTGCTGCTGTAGCCCCGACAGCCTGCCCTCCTGCATTAAGGTCTTTAACACACCCCAGAGGAACCTCTTGTTTTGTTATTCTTTGTGGATCTCCTTACTCATTTTCCATTCTGCAAGATAGGTTTTAATGGATTTGATACAGAACCAGGAAGGCCTCACTGGAGACATAATTAATGGATGCTCAGCATAGGAAAACTTTGACTTAGAAAATGTCATATATCAAGTGAGCAGGACCAATTAAGGTAGCCAGGTTTTCAGCAGAAGTAGCTTTAACATCATCAGGATTTCCTCCTGAATGTACTGTTTGGAAAAGGTGAGTGGAACTGGGGGTGATGGCAGGGAGGGCAGAATTTGTTTTTCCATGGTGGAAAGTAGCCTGCCACTCTTGGGAATGCTTTACCAACACCAACTGCAAAAACATCCATGTTGCCAGTTTACATTAGGGATAATATTGTGACTGCGTTTAAACTGGAAGAAACCACTCCATCAGGCAAAGGAGGATTTCAGGGGATATGACCTTGAGTAATGTTCTGGCTTAGTGAAAACTGTGGATTTGATCATTAATAATATTTTGCATGATCCTTTTTAAATTTTTTTTTATTCAAAGCAGACTTTGTCAGCCAAAGGAGCAAAACCCTCTCTCGTGTTCCATCTTTCTCCAGTTTAGGGCAAGCAAGAGGAATCTCTGTGAAAATATCCTCTGTTTGCCAAAACTGAAAAGATAACATTCCTAAGAGTGAGACTGGATTCACCCAAGGGCTCTTCAAGTTATAAGATGGTGAAATTTGCAGTCTCAGCAGCTTGGACAGCAAAACATGGCTAAGAAAGAGGGGATTTTTCTCTCCTGGAAATGCCTCATGAATCTGGCTGTGAAAACCTATCGTAGTTAATACTTCATGTAGTTATAGCACAGCTATTGTCAGCCAGGCGAGTTGTATTTAAGCCATGCAGCTATAGCTGCTGCTGTAAAAACCCTCACACAGTTTGCAAAGAACTACTATCATTTTGCAGCTTTCTGGGCATATTCCGTCAGCTCGAGTGTCGGGAAATGATGGCAAATGCCTTCTGGGAGCGGAGCACTTGGGAGAAAGCTCCCATTGATCTCCAAGGGATGTTTGCCCACATCTTGGAGGACACCTGGGTTCTTGCTACATTTGAACATCAGGAAGTTCATGCACAAGAACATCTTCAAGTGGCTCATTTTTTTCTCACTCCCAGCTGCCGTTGCTCTCATTAGATCCCCTGCATTGTGTTTTGTTGTTTGCCACCTAAACAGCTGCAGATTCTTTCTCCTACGCCACAGAAAAGAGCCCTTTTTTGTCTAGCAAATAACTTCAATAGAGGTTGGAGCCACAGTAGCGCACGGGAGCCCATATCCAAGCCATTTTGCCTTCAGCAAGAGAAATTCCTTAGCGCTCACATGTCCATGTTGCCTCCGGTGATCCCGTGATTCACCACAGCAGCACCAAAGCCCCGCTCAGCAGGGTAAGTTATCAGTCCAGCTTCAATGAAAGATTAGTCACTGTGGGAGTTCGGTTCCTCTATTATTCATGCCATTCTGCTGCAGCCAGATTTATGCGTCAGGAAAAACATACAAACGGAATCCGATTTACTTGCAGAAGTTCCTGTTCTTTTTGATTTATGTTTGAGTAAATAAAGACATATGTCTTGTAGGTATTGCTCTCTGGCTCCCTTTCTCTTCATAGATCTCTGTCTAATTTATCAGCTTCTTTCTTTGCTGGACTTCTATTTATGAGAGTTTGTAAGAAAGGCAATGCCTGCTGAAGGGAACGCCTCTGACAATTTGAGGTTTAACTTTTGGAATAGGTTTAACTTTTGGAATAGGTTTAACTTTTGGAATAGTTTTGCGCTGAAACTTGCTACATTTCTAGCAATGTCTAGCTGCTCATCTTGAAAGAACTTTACAGAGACTCCTAAAACCGCACCATGCGGGGAGAGAAATCACTCTGCTTGTTTTCTAAGCCATATGGCAAATTAATTACTGAACCAGGCCAAGGAGCAAGGAGTCGTGATAGGTCAAGTTCTACAATCTCAACAAACAGAAGACCTGTCATTACTAACCCATAATTAACCACCTAACCATAAACCATTCAGAGTTGTTTCAGGCACATTGAAACACAATGTAATGAGACAAGTGTTGCTCTATTTAAAAAATCAAAATTTAGAATCAAGAAATTCAGTAATTTTCTTCAGAATTTTTTTAACTGAAATAAATTGTTGTTAGATTTAGTTTATTTTCTGTTCCTCTTCTATTTTAATTCCTTTTATCTACTGGAAACAGTGTAGAGAAACTAAGATATTGAGTTAAACTGGAAAAACTTCCCATCATTCCCTGTTTCCATACATTAAATAATCCAGTCCAAGTCAAACTGAAATTTCATCATTGACTCCAAGTGAAAAAGGAGGAGTGCTAGATATTTACTGGATGCTTGTTTGATACAGCTGCGATGGTCGGATTCTGCAAAACTTGTACAAAAAGAAATTAATTACACCACGTTTGTCAAGAATTTGATCCAAACCAGTCCTCCACTCAGCAGAAATTAAGCCCTGACCATTCTGGCCCAGGGAAAGATCATCCATTCCTATGGATATCCAGTTGCCTGTGGGATGCCCAGTAGAAATGCTGAATTCATGGCAACGAGGCACTCGGCAGAGCAGGATTTTAGGAAGTCTGAGAGATGTATTGGGTAATAAGAAAGGGAAGAGTAATAGCTAGAGCTGAAAATAAATATTAAAAGCCTCAGAGCTTTTGAAACTGACCCAAACTCCTTCTTTCTGATGTTGAACGGCTGTCCATCTGGTGTAGCTAAGAGGAAATTTCCCCAGGACACCAGGCTGGATATGCTGTCCCCTTGCTTGGGGTCCCGCACTGTTGGGTTCCTTTGTTTCATACAGGAGGTCTCACAGAGGTCTTTTTCTGATGAGTTTTCCTTGGTCACCTTTGATCTCCTGCACATCAACGAACCTTTAACGGCACCGGCGAGCGCCCACGTGTCTGGAGGCGGCTGCGGCCCTTGGTGGGCAGCTCCAGTAGCACCAACACGGGGGGAAAATCAACTCACTAATGGGAAAGTTTATTTGGCCACTCTTACTACCCGCAGTTCCCTTTGCTGCTCAGTCCTACTAAACAGCTTGAGAAAATATTTATCAGAGGAATGTGGTAACAGATTTATTGAATCCCCAAAGCCTGAGGTCAGCTTTTGAACGTCGGGAGCCTCTGCAAGTGAGGGAGAGCAGGAGACACCTCAGAAATAAGAGGCAACCCACAAGATCACTGATGTTTCTGCTAATTAATTGGAAGTCTGTCAACAATAAAACTTATGTAGAATAGAGGCTGGCAAGGTCTCTTCCCTCTTGAACAAGCCCTGGGACTTACCTGAAAGATGTGCATGGTTTCCACACAGCTGCTGAGCTTACGAGCATTCTGCGGGAGTTTGTTTAAATAGATTTTGGGTGATCTGTAGATTGCAACAATTCCTTTAAAGCGAACTAGCATGTTTAAAGAAGAGCAATGACATCAGTAAATCTCATTGTCATAGTTAAAGCATGTGAGATCTAATTAAAATGAAGAAAAGATACTAGGCTGTGTCATTTCTTGGGCGAGTTGTCCCCAATGTCAATATAAAATGAATGAAAAAATGTAATGGGAAAGGTTGTATGCACACTCCATATTTGCAGCTGTGAGTTAGAGGAAGTAATTGCCTTTGCACTGATGCTTCTCTGCAAGCACATTTCTGTGATAAATCTCGTGAATAGTGTTGTGTGGGATTATACAGCTATTCCCTTCAACCGCACCTGAGAAACTCATCAATCTCATGCCACAAATCAAATCAGAACAAGCAAGTAAGCAAGCAAACTACTCCTGTCATCAAACCCGCTTCTGCTTTTGATGAGAAGCACAGGCTCGGTTTCTGTTTCTTACCATAAGAAATATGCTGTTGTTTGACAGATAAAATCAAATCAAATAGTTTTCCTATGTTTCCGCACACTCCAGCTGTCATGTCCCCATCTAGTGTGTCTCTTCACTGCTCATCAGCTTTAAGGCTCGTGTGAGATGCGTGGCTGGTAGGCGCCAGTCACCACTGCCCTTCAAGACGTGTGTCAAGCCAAGAGCTTCTGTTTTGTAGTGGCATTTTTTTCATCCTCTAAATCCAGATCCTCCAGGCTGGATCCTCAGCTGGTGGGAAGCGACATTTCTCTGCAGTTTTCAGCGTAGCTGTGCCAGAGAAGGATCTGTCCTCTGTGTTTCACACAAGGTTACATTTATCTGTTCTGAGTCTTTGGCACATCTGAACTGTTTTGTTAAAAAACAGCCCAGGCAACAAGGGAAGATTTTCCACAGAATGCAAAGCAGATCAGAGACCATGATACTTCCACGCCTGGGTGTATTTCTCCCTTTTCAGTTTGCCCTCTTCATCCTGTAATTATTCTACTATTAATATAAGAGATTAAATCCCTGAGCAGCTTCAAATAGCAGCGATGGTAAGAATGAACACGTTTGCGTCTGATCAGAAATGGCCGTGCTGATCTAAGTATCATGCCTGAGCAGTCGATTAATTTCTCCCTGTTATCCAATACCTCTCCCTCGGCAGGGACCAGGCAGTAAATGATGCTCAGAAGTTTGCTCCTCAATTTCAATGCAGAGCAAAGAGCAGTTTAGGTCAACCTCTAAACCATTGACTAAAGGCATTAATATTGAAGGTTAAGGTAACCTGCTAGTGCTCAACACCTTGAGATGGATGAATAAAACAATGTGGAGAGAGGGTGGATACTAGTCAGGGATGTAGCTATGGGAAAGAGCAAAGAAATGACTATAATTTACATATATACATTTGCATTTGGGCAATGATTGGTATCAGTTCTGCAGGTGGATTTCTCATGGCCCTTTTCTATGAGTACAGGAATAATGTGGTGAATGAGACAACTAGCACAAAAAAAATCAGCCAAATAGTTATTATTAAACTAACCATACCAAATATTAATTGAAAATTTGGATCCACACTTAGCATATATTCTTCCTGGAGACTAGAACTTCTGAAAAGAAATTAGAACATACTTTCTGATTCCTTATCCCACCTGGCAGGGTTTGCCGTGATATCAGCACCTAATAATTACGGCATCATTTGATATCGTGTGCACTTCAAACGACGACCTCAGTTGTGGCCTCTCTATATTGCCCACTGGCATGTTGGCAAGAACCTGCGTTCTGTCCCCTGGAGAGAGCTGGAAGGAAACATTTCACTCAGCTCGTTTCTATCATCTGCAATGCCAAAAGGGAAGCAGGAGAAATATAAGGAAGTTGCAATGATAATACCAAAATAATCTGCTGTTCTTCCCACATGTTATAGTAATTATACCCTTCTCCTTCCATCCCCAGATGTTCTGTGTTTGAAGAGAGATTCATGGTTACATAATGAATCAGGAGGGAAATGCAGAGAAAGGATGTGAGCCATGAGGATGATGTAAGGAAAAAAGAATAAAAAAAAGGAAAAAAGGAAAAAGATAGGAGATTGTCGAAGTGTTTTGGAAGGGAAGGAGGAAGCCTCAGCGCAGAACGCTCAAAAACTCGGTCAGAAGAGAAGATTACTGCAGTGGAGAGGGAGAAAATCAATAGCATATGAAGCAATTCAGGAGAAGTGAGCAGTGCAGCAACAAATCAAAGAGCTGCTGAAAATCAAGATCTGCAAAGAGGGAATTTTCAGGCAGCCCCACATATAAAAACAGGATAAAGCAGCTTTAAGTGAGGAGCGCCAGGATGCGTGGAGCGTGCGAGCTGAGATTCAAAGAATTAGTAAAAACGGTGACTGTGATCCAGTAAATCAAAATGAAGAAACAGGCAAATTTGGCTAGGAGACTGTTCAAATATGATTTACGACTTAGAGAAGGTAGACATTTGGCTAAATCCCATGAATGTTTCATTTCCTCAAAATTCTCCTAAACTTCAGTTTTAGGGGCAAATATTGGCAAATGTTTGAGGGAGGGGAGCCTATTTAGCATTTTAAATAACATTTTCCTCAATACTTCCAGCAAAGTGGTTGAGCTATTTTTGAATGAGAGGAAAGTGAATACGAACGCTTTGCCCACAAGGAGAAAAACTAAACCCTCGCCTCAGTTTTATGAGCAGTTCTGATGATCCTGTATATCTCTATGAGTAAAAGCTGGGCTTGGACTAGAAAATAGTTTCTACCAGCGACAGGTGTCTTTGATTATTCCACCATGATTTTCAGCACTTCTTATCCATGTTTCGTAGTGCGGAAAGCTCAGCCATTTAATCAACTGGGGGTCCCGAGCCTTGCAAGGAGCATCAGCTCTTGTGTTGGGTAATGAAGAGCTTGTAGGAACGGTCTTTGTTCTCCATGCAAAATAAGACACACCCAGAGGTCTAGAGCTTGAGTCGAACCCAAGATATGTCAAAGGGCAAGATGAAGCAAGAGGAATTACTTTGCCCAGCTTGTGGCTCAAGCTGCTCCTATGGGATGCACCTGCTTCTCCAGGGTCCTTCAAGAGCTGTTCCCATGTCAGAGATGGACGTTCCTGCATCCTGACCACCCACAGTCCTTGGTCCTCTGTGAGGACACCAAGAGCGTGTGGCAGGTGGGCAACGGACCAGCTGGCTGCTGAAATCACATGGGGAGGAACAAAAGGGGATTTGCTGAGAGTAACCAAGGAGTCGCATGGCCTAAGCCAGGCTGCTGATGCTTCTTTTTCCTTCTGAAAACAGGAAATCTCAGCCCTTTGCCCCCCAGGGTTCAATAAGGAAGGAGAAGCTGTAGGAAACAGTATATGATCTGACGAGGAAAAGAGGCATGCTGCAAACAGTGGAAACCATAGAGGCAAGAAGCACTGGGAAAATCTGGGAGATATTTAGTAGATTATTCAGGTTTTGGTTCAGTTTTGTCTTTTAAATTGTTGGTAGATTTTATCAATGCAACCACACAGAAACCAAAGCCGAGGCTGCTAAACGTCGTTGCACTATTGAAATGCTCAGTAGGGGTCTGACTCAATGCTCATTGCTATGGCAAGAAATTAAGAAACATTGGATGATCGTGTTTCACTTTCCTGGAAGGAACAACACCATAGAACAACAGGGAGCAAAGGTATTACTGGAATAATAATTTTTTTAAAAGCCCAATTACTTTTAACATGCTAGAGTATCTGTTAACAAATTATTATTCTCTTATCTTTTTAGCGCTGGCTGCCTTCTAACAATGTCCTTCTTTAAGGGTGCAGAGAAGGTACAAATAAAAGCAATGGCAAGTGACTTGGTTATTTGCATTTCTTCTGTTTACAGTGGCCAAAATGACACCGCTTGGGCTGTGCCACCTCCCCATGCTCCAGACCCCCCTGATATCTCATGAACTTTGCAGGGAGATAAATTCTGGCAAGACTCATCCAGCTCAAGTTTACAGCCTCTTTCTACCTATGCTTCATTATAATACATTATACCGACCACATAACAGCAAAGGAAACTGTGAAAGCAGGATCCAGGAAATAGTGTAACTAATATGTGAATAAAAGAGAAAGCAGATGGGGAGGATGCTCTTCTGTGAGCCATGGGAAGAAACTTGCTCCAAGGCCAGGGCTCCTTTTCTTCCTCTTTCTTGTTGACAATCCAAGCAAGTTGTGGCATCTCAAAATAAATGAATCCTGTGACATTGATGAAAATGAGATCAGGAAAATCTCCTTTTGCAGACGAGGTCAAGAGTTCTGTGTCTACAGAGTAGACACGGTCAGTTCTTTTAAATCAGAAAAGAAGCTACCACACTGTAAAATAATAGCAAAGAAACAAAGTGTTGTTTTAAGGAAAAGTCACCTACCAGTTGTGTGAAACATTTTCATGAGTTACCTAGAAAATCTTCTGGTTTTCTGCCCCAAAAGAATTCCAGGGAGTACAGATGGATGCCACGTCTCAGTATCGGCAATTATAGTGGCAGATCAAGAAGAACTTAATAAACCAAGATTTGAACTCACAGCATGGGATCAGTAAAATTAAACTTCGGATCTGATGAAACTGTGGCAAATTTCAGAACTTCTGACAACAATATGGAACAAATTCTAATGCATGATTTTTTATTATTTTTTTTTTTTTTTTTTTTTTTAAAGAGCTTTTATAACCAGCTTTAGCAGTTTTATTGTAACTAAGCTAGTTCAGATTTCTCCCCAGCACTATCCAACCACCCACTGCACTGGATTATGTCCCATTACTGGGTCGGATCCCTGGCTCAGCAAATTGTTGGGCCTCAGACCAAAAGGTGAAAAGTCATGAAAGGAATATGGAGTGAAAGGCAAATAAAGTGGGACCTGAACTTCTCAAGTGTTGAGTGGGAATGAGGTTAATTTTACTCTTCAGGCGTGCCGTTTGAAAGCCTGCGATAAGGAAAAAACACCCTAGATTTTTCAGCTTAGCTGATAATAGCTGAACACCTGCTTCATTTACCTTGAAGGTAGCACTGGACAAGGTCTGAACACATCTGTTTCCATTCATGTTCTGTAGGGTTTGACATCCTATAGGGCTTGACAATCCATATAGTCCATCCAGCCTTCCAGATAGACAGGGCTGGTTTGTTTCTTTGGGATAGATTTTAGCTGGCCTTGCTGATTAGTTTTGTAAAACTCAAATTAGAAACAGCTAGTCATGTCAAATACAATGATATTAAGCTGAAAACTAGGTGAAGTGTATTTATACGAAAAGAATATATATAGAAAAGAATGAGTCTATAAAACCAGATTTCTGTATCTGATTTTTAGTCAACTAAAACTGTCTTAAAGGATCAACTGCTTATATTAATCTTTTCTAGCCACAAGAAATACTTTGGAACTATAATGTGCTACAGGATGAATCTTGAGTTAGCAGAGCTATTAGGAAAAAATGAGAGTTATTTTGTGTGATACTCCAAGGAAATCAGAGTGAATGCTCCTCAGGGTTGAATCTGCAGTAAGAGAAAATCTAAGGACAATTTAAGCTCTTGTCAGATAAAAATCTTGGTGTAAATTTGACAAACAGCATGCCTTCAGGCAAGCATGAATCTTTCGATTTGTCTGTCGTCTTGTTTCTCAAGACAGTCTAAGGAATGAAGGCGTTGTAGGATAGTTTCTGGCTCATTTTGATCAGTCTTCATTATCCGTTTTCCATCCCAAACCACAGCAAGAAATGAACCTGAATATTGGCAAGATATTTGATTCCCTATTCTTTCCTTAAACCCAAGCAAAATATGCGTATCCCTTTATTCACCATGATAGTCTTCTATACATTTGATGTAGTTTTCTTTTCCTATTTGTAGAGCTACTCAAGGATATTGGTTCTTCCATTTAACCACAGGGGCCCTGGAACAATCTTTAATGCATTTAGGATGTGGTCATATTTTAGGATGTTTTAGAGTATAAAATCACACTTGAGGGCTATTTAAGTCCTTGAAAAAGTGCAATGGACACAGCTGTATGGGCTGCCAATCCCATAACTGTCCCTCCTGCTGGCCCTGGGAGACATCTGTGTTCGGGAAGGGGTAAGAGGATTAGTTTGCCTACTGTGAGTTCACCTGTTTACCTAGGCTATTATTTATTGAAGATCAAATTGACTGAAAATCATTCCCGACAGAGAGCTGGCAAGAGATGACATTACGAGGAGACCAGAGTTTGTGTTTTATAGGTTCAGCTATCTGTGATTTAGGATCATTATGATCTCTTTAAAATTCTTAAAGCTAGCCAAAACAACTAAAATTAAAGGAAGGCTGTGCCTTACATTAAACAATTTAGAAAACAAATGGGAATAGAATAGAGACACTATTCTGTTGGGCTAAATCTTTTCTTTAGTTTGATCTCTACAAATTTCTTTAATGTTTTTGAGCTTGGTTTTGCCAACTTGAGTGAATGAGGGGGAAGCATTATTTATGACGGGCAAAATATTTTCTACAATTTCTAGGATGGCAAGCACTCTCAGTTGGCTCTTCAGGTGGGGACAAGAGCGGTTTGTAGAGACTAAACCTGACATCTGTTCCACGCTCTGAAATCTCGATGTCTGAACTAGTCCTATGGAGAAAGGGACATTCCCAGGTCTGAACCCTGGACTTGAAACACTCCAGATCGAATGCTGACAGTATCTTTGTTATTCTGATTCCAGTCGATTATAAAGGTGGTTGCAAGTAAGACACTTTAAACTGCCCTTTTGTGTTTGTATGGATGCTTTACAACTATTTAGTAGTGAAAAGAACAGATTTAATACAGTAAGACAGAAATGCATGCAGCTTCTAGCTCTATTTTCAACAATTTTGAAGCTGGTGTGGGCAACAAATCCTTTTAGACCAGGGTTTTGTGCTCTTGGAGGGCAGCAGCTTCGGGGAAAAGCAGGAGTTTCATCAGGGAAAAGCACTGTCTTTTGTTAAGCAAAGCCCGTCAGTTTTATGGAGCAGTTTAGGCAAACCTGCCATCTAACAGGGGAGCCATCTATTTTCCTCATACTTTTGCTTTGTTTTATTTTAGCAGAGCATTTCTTCCCTGCTGTTTATCCCCTCGGACAAATACAGGAAAAAGCCCACTTGCACCCCTCGACCTTTCTCCTCAACAACTGACAATTCCCTTCCTCAGCCTAAAGGCATTGCTTTTTTTGGGAGTGCCTTATTTAGAACACACGATCAGCATTCAGGGCTTTCCAGTAGCCTCCAAGCCCCACTGAGTATTTATTTACATTGTATAAAATTAGAGGAAATGAAGGGGTATGTGTTTGAACTAAAAGCAACAGCCTAATTCTGCTTGTTATAAACTCCCCTAATGGAAGGATTTCAGTCAATGTCAGCTTAGGGCATGGAGGGAAAGGAACACCACTGCTGGGCATTTCCAGCATAATGGGGCATGATGCCTGACAATAAAACACATTTAGCAACTTTCTAAACAAAAATAATTTGGTGGATTTGCAGTGATTTTTACCATCCCATGCTATGAGTCTAGTTTGTGTTCTTGGCTTCCTGACTTACCATAGGACATCCCCCAGGGGCACCCTTTGGGGCTAAAGAAAATGAAGGGTTTTTTATGGAACAAATACAAATTTGAAAATTATTGTTTTTATGTGGAAGATTCCACTGCCCTCAAAACAGATGAAAAGGACACTGACTATAACATGATAAAGGTACAAATTACATATGATTAAATGTGATTAATCTGGTTCGCACTGGTACCTGCACTCATTCTCTGCCCTTCCTGAATGAATGAAGAACTCATCATCTCTTTCTGGCTTCACTCCACGTCTCAAAGGTAAATACAATGGAAATAACCACAAAAGGAAGTTGATTAGATACAGGTTTGTGTTGTGAAAAAGAATCCAAATAATTAGTTACAGCATAATACTGTAAAAAAGGTGTTTTGTTTTTGTTTTTTCTAGAGTTAATAATTACAGGCTCCGAGATGGATCTTAGCAGGGAGGCTGGAAAGGAAAGACCATGGAAGAAATTCCAGGCATCCATTAATGGTAATCTAGAACAGATCCCCAGCCCTCCTGCCAAAGTTATTTTAAAAGGCATTTATAGCTCATTGTCCTCGGTGCCAGCCCAAATTTGCCACTGCCAAATTTAGCAGTGGTGTCAGTGCTTTGCCATCATTGGTTTGGACATGCCCATCAGCCACTTTTTAGAAATCCGTAAGGAAGTGACGGAACTTCCTGGAGCTACTGAATGTTTTCCCAAAAACTTCTCAAACGCCTGTAGAATCGCTTATTAGAAAACCATCCCCACGCTATCCCGGTTGTTGGCTTCAGGTTTATTCTCGGGATAGGACAATCACCATTTTCTCTTCAAAGCGACTCTGCCTTTAAGAATAGTGTGTAAACACCATCAGAAAAAGTTGTTCTGAACGCTTGATCAAATTAGCATTAAAATTGTTCAGTTTAGTGTAATGAACTATTCTCTGGGCTGGAAGGAGAACGAGGGGCAAAAAGGAACACTGATCACTGAAGAAAACCTTGATGTTCAGGTCACTGCCTTTGAACAGGAGAGTGCTGGGTTCAAATCAATATTTGTGAGTTTTTAATTACAAAGAGACAGTTCCAATGGTGGAATATCATTAGGTTTGTGTCTGGTGAGGTTGGTTGTGGCCTAGCTGCAGATGGTGGATTTTAAAGCATATAAAAAAGACCCCAGCACCACAGTGAGAAATTCCAGAACTAACCTGTTTTAGGGTTGGCGTGCTCGTCTTTCCGAGGGGAAATTTGTAAGATCACGACTCTTTCCTCTTTCTTTTCTTAAACCAAAGAGTTTATGAAGAAGTTGGTAAGACCACTGGTAGGTCAGCCACTGAGTCTGCAGAACACAGTTCAAAACGTGATGGGAGGAGAAGGTGAAAATATTAGAAACCAATATCAACTTAGAGCTAAGCAGAAGAAAATGAGTCAACTTGTAAAGAGGCAGATAAAGACAGAGCCCTGCCTGCTTTCCTGGCATTGCCTGAGAGGGAAAAGGGAGAGAAGCAGCAAACCACAGATGATAAACAAGGATGGGGATTCTTAAAAGAACTTATTTATTTGTAAACCTCCTACGTAAGCAAAAAACGTGTTCTGCTAATGACTGGGAATATAAACAGCTTTTTTTAAGAAATAAAACAAATAAATATTCCTGTGCACCTTTAAGATTACTCTGAAATGATTTATGGCAAACATACCAACATAACCCACTTTTCAGCAGCTCAAGCAATAACTTGCATTCAAGGTCAAGTAAAATCTCAGTAAAAACAAACAATTTTTCAGCAGTCCTTCCAGAAGCAGAAGCTGAAAACAACAGATCATATGTTTAGGAAAAACATTGGAAAATTGCGAAAAAATGTCAACACAAATATTTGGCCTCCATAAGAAACCGTTCCCTGGCTTTTCCTAAAACGCTGCTTGCGAAACGCCTTCTCCATGGGGAGATTTTGTAGGGCTGCAGTTTCCTTGGGTCTGGTTCAGAAACCCTCAGGAAGTGGCTGAAAACTCTGCGGTGATGTAACTGTCAAATTGACACAGGAATGGTTCTGTTGATATTAGCCGGGCTAATCATTCCGCTAATTGGACAGCCATTCGAGCCACAATGCAAAGCCAGATCGGCTTTCACTTTAACTACTCACGCAAATGAGGTTTGACTCAAATGTAATACTTTATATCAACACACTGGATGACTGTAAAAATAATACCACATGTGCTGGTGCCTCTTTTTAATAAGTGTCTTCCTCAATTTTCCCTGCTGTATGAGGCATTTTAACATCCACATAATTAAGGTTATTTAAGGGATATCAATTGAAAAATGCACCCACAGGAGGCTCAACATGAATGATAGAGCTACCAGTATAGCTCCCAGAAGTCACTTGCCATAATTTCATGCAGCACTTCTACAATATGATCTTCTACCCATTGCATCGAAGAAGGATAACCTGGCAACCTCTTGCTTTGCTCTTTCCGAAGATATTTGCATCAGGTACAAAATGGACTTACGATGCTGCCTTTCTGGTTTGGCAGCAATTTATTCAGGAATCCTATCGGATAAAGAAAGCAAAAGGCACAGAGAAAAGCAGAGCTGGAATCCCTTTCTGTAGCTTGTGGATAGACAGCTAAGACCTTTCTGCTCAGACCTGACAGGGAGAGTTATTTCTGTAGTCAACACAGGAGATGACACATTAAAGCATTAATTCAATAACTAATCATGCTGGGGATGCTTCAAGCTCTGCACCAACCTTGTGCTCCCAGATGATACGGTGCATTCAACATGTTCAGCATTCTGCAGACAACACTAATGCAGCCCAGGACACCAACACCATGTGCACGATATAATCATTATGCTCATTGAAAGGCAGCAATTTTATTGCAATTGATATTTTCCATGTTTCTACTTTAGACCTTTAATCTCAGCAAGCACTCTGTTTACTGTGAAGCCTGTAAATGGTTTTAGGGGTTATTTGATAAAGAAGAAAATCAAATACGTGCTTTGTCCAAGATCAAAAAGGGCCCGTAAAAAGTTCTGCAAATCCAATGATAAAGAATTACTCCCAGAGCATTTTAGCTAACACTGCAACCATACTAAAGGCAGCACAGAGCAGTGTGTTGAGCACTGGCAAAGCAGAACTGAGCCGCTCCTCACAGCGTCAAATTCGGGTCCTTTCGCAACATGCAAACCCAGCTTCTTTTTGCTACTCTTGTAATTCTGCTGATGCTCATATCCATGTCCCCACCAGCCCAATGCCCTCACAGCACCGTGACAATGGCATGAAGCCACCCACCTCCTGCTCTGACACCGCTTGATGGCTGAGGGAGCCGCTCAAGAAGGAAAGAAGGGTCTTCTGGTTTGTCAGACATGCCTTGAGAAGGCAGAGGGAGTTTCCAACATATAACAAAACCGTGAAAGAAAAGGAACAATCCCCTTCTCCTACAAACACACACACACTGCTGGAGATGCTGTGCAAGGCACAACAGAGCTTGCGAATTCTGGATGTTTGCAAAAGCTCTTTCTAGCCTTTAAAACATTTCAAACCTATGACTTATTTGATTATTTTTTTTTCCTGTTTTTTATTTTCTTGCTTGCAGCTTTTCTACTTTCAAAAGCCTTGGGTTTCCATGAGAGGTAAACCTACAGCATTCTGC
Organism: Columba livia; assembly: GCF_036013475.1. Lineage (NCBI taxonomy): Eukaryota > Metazoa > Chordata > Aves > Columbiformes > Columbidae > Columba > Columba livia. The sequence goes on from NC_088619.1 coordinate 12,113,216, forward strand.
AGATTAACCATTGCTCTAGTGCCTGTGTTTCTTTGCTTTTAGCTGTGTGTTCATTCTTTGGGCCCCGCCAGGCAGTTCTTGGTAAGGGACAGATCATCTGAGTTCAACATAAGAAAATGCCTCACCATGAATTAAAATCCTCCCTGACACGTACCTGCAGTTCCCTCTGCAGTCAAGTTCTCCACTTCTCTGGAAAGTTGTCATAAAAATCATTATGTGCCCCGAACAGATGTGACCTTAAAATGCAGCTTCATGAAGGAAAAAAAAAGAGGTGGGGAATATAAAATAGCCCGTGGTGAAAATAACAGCAGGAAAACATTATAAAATCTGAGCCATAGCTGGCTGGCTTCCTCTTGATTATTGCTTTCTCTTTCAAGGACCCGTCCTTGAGAGCCCAGATATTTGAGGGTGAATTCATGAAGGCAATTTTAACACGCTGATGTTCTAATGAAACAAAGCTGCTGTACAGACCTGTAATAACCTGGTGTTTGAAGAACATCCTTGGCACATGATTTAAACAGTCTCACAGGCCTCAGTGAAACATCATTCTTCATGATTTTCACTATAGTGCTAACATCGGACCCTGCCTGTGTGTGGAGGGACTTTTTTGGTGGTTGATGTCAAGGGCTGTGCAAACTCATAGCAAGAGCCAGTTCTTGCACTGGAGTGATTGTAGTCTAAATATTATAGGAAAGCAGCAGTGACTTGTTCAGCAGTTCAGGTCTCACTGCTCCTCCTCGCTCCACCTGGCCCGCAGAGGTGGGCAGGGGCTCATGTACGATGTGTCAGGCCCTGGGCACGAGCTGCTTCGTGTTGTCACCAGAGTTTGGGTGAATTGTTGAGTTTTACAATTTTAAAACATTGTTAAGATATTGAGGCTGCGTGTGTCCAGGGCAGCCACGAGCAGAGGCTTTTCACTGTTATGAACAGAACTAAATTCACGTATGCACATTATAATGGCTCTTTTCCCACCCTGGATCTGGGGCTGACTCTGTAATTCAAGTCTGGCTTGCAAATGCCATGGGAGGAGAAGCCGTTTTCGGCAGCAGTTTTAGTTTTGAACTTCCCCCTTCAGCTCCTTGAGAAATTAAAAGCCAAAGAGCTGTGTATGAGGAGGGTTTGACACGGTTCTTCCACACCTATGGCTGCAAAAAGTTTCACCTCCTACACAGATTTGACAATTCTTGTCTGGTGAGATATACAGGTATTGGATTAAACCCTTTCCTCTTTTAACACTGTAGTAGAAATCATTCCTGTTTGGCTGGTTGCTTGTTGCTTTTTTTCCCCCTATTTCATCATCTGACATTATTCAACTTTCTCAATAACACTGCCAGTTCCGTTATCAGATTTCTCTGGGCCTGGTGATATTGGAATCAGGAATGAAATTCCTGTGCATGGAGACAAGCTGCTCCTGCAGAGGTTTTGGCACTTTAGTTGTATTTTGCATGGATAGCACAACCCAGATTGAGACTGGAAGCAGCACTTTACAGAGGAGCTCTGCTGCACGTGGATACAGCAAACTTAAACTCTGGGTTAAACTATACATAAAATGGATTAATCGGGATCTGCCACTGCTCGCAAACTGCACACAACCAAAGTTGGCTGGTGTTCGAGTTCCTGCTTATCTGATGCATACTGATCATCCAGCAAAAGCTTCTGCAGGATCTGTTTCTCCCCTGAACCCCTCGTCTGTCTGCTTAGTACTTTCCTGTAGGTTTCCTCGCTTCAGTAAAGCTGTTCGTTCCTGGTCCCAGGTGAATCCTTCCCAAGTATTTGATGTGTAAGTGAGAGTCCCCTGCGTGGCCCGGGGCCGATGCAGCGCAGGACACCGGGCAGGGGCTGCAGCGCCGCGGGAAACTTCCCGCTATCAGGCGGCAGCAGAGGGGGTTGTGTTGTTGTACCACGATCGCTGGGGGAATATTGTTTTGTTTTTGGAAGAGATTGCTAAAACAGATGTTGAATGCGAGATGGCGGTTTGAAGCCTGCAGCAGGCAAGAATTATCCTTCAGGATGAAAAGTGACCTCCAGTAGTGCCTTTAATCTAGAGCTTTGTGCTTTGCTATCGGCTTCTGATCACTTCTAAAATCCCCTCCCACCCACTCAGCCTTCCCTCGCCCCAGAAAGCTCAGCTTAACAGACCTCGGTGCCTCCCTCCTGGGCTGGGTCCTCCTGAGATGCTCCAGGAGCTCCATCACCTCCTGCTCCCCTCCGCGACCTACACAGACACCAACCAGAAACTTTCGGTCACTTTGCAGTCATGTACAAGAACTAAATACCTACTAAAAAGAAACAACAAAGCGATCCTCTCTCAGCCCTATATTTGGGCACCGAGCTTGCCAATTCCATGTTAATTGTGTGAGTTATCTCCTCATGGATGGACAAATCTTCCTGCGCACATCCCTGGAAGACCTAAACCTAGATAGTTATGCTCTGTACCATAGTTGGCGATTTCAGTGCATATCCCATCCCTCAGATTGAATACTGTATTTTTGAAGGATCTACATCCCATTAAATTTGTCAAGATCTGACTATTTCAGCTTTCCAGCCCAAACCCGACCACCGCGCTCACGACCGTGTTGTCCTGCTGGGCGCCCTGTTCGTTCCTCTTGTCAGACCAGGCGACAAAGACCGAGCTCAGGTAAAAGATTTGACCGTGATGTTGCTGCAGCCCAGGATGTCTCAGCCTGACACAACATTTACAGACAGCCCATGTCTGTACAGGTATTAAAACCCACTCAGGATTTTCTCATAGTTAAATTACTGACCAAAGGATGGGGAATGGGTTCCCCAGAGAGCAGCTGAAGTCCAGTTAAGACTTACCTACTTGTTTTACGAGATGGAGCTCCAACCAAAAAGGCTTTTTGCTCCGGGGTGAGTTTGACTCTGTAAAAACACTTTTTAAGAGAGTGGATGTGGAGAAAAACGCAGTTATTGCCCTGGACAAGGCCTGCAGAATCGCGGTGTTCCCAAAGAGGGCACTGATGCTCCGCACATGACGCAGAGCCAAAAGCTGAGAAATACATCGGTGAGGCATAAATCTCTGAAGAGAAATCTGTCTTAGCACGTCTACCTCAGGAAAAGGGGAATTATTACACTTAATTAAAGTGCATTGACACCACATGTGGCCCCACCTCTCCCTTTTGGCTTTATTAATGATAGCAAAACTGGAGCTTTATAAAGGTGTGTCGGGGGGGTGTTTGCGTTTCTAAACAGTAACCACAGGCTGCTTTGAAAAATATGAATGCAGCAATCACACTTTTTAACAAGCCGAATTCTTACCTCTGAGCTAAGTTACATTTTCTAGTCAATATTTCTGCTTGGCTGAATTGGCAAAAGGGAATCAGTGAAGCACTGTTTGCTGGATTACTATTAATGCCATTAGGGCAATATGTGGGCCATTTTCCCCCATGTTTATTGACAGAAAGCATTCATTAAGGAATTAGGTTTTGTATTTTTTGGTGGTGTTGCCTTTTTTATTTTTTCAGGAGAGCTGTTTAAATAGAAGTCGGACACAAAATCATGTCCTGCTTGAGCAGAGACTTTTTGTCTACGGCTCACAAGAAATCTCAGATGAAACACAGAGAATCTGCTTAAATCTTGAGCTGCGTACCCACATTTGTGGATTTCTGCATTTTTGTCTAGCAAGTTTATAATACAAAGGAGCCTTTTCCATTCCTCGCCCTTTCCCCACCAGCAGTCTGGGGAAACCCTGAAGTGAGCAGAAACTGCTTTTCTCTTTGAGGTCCCTGCACTGGGATACAGAACAGACCGAGCAACAGGTTTAACATTTTCCTTTCCTACGTTGTGAAAATCACGGGTGGCAAAAGTGTCATTTTCTAAAATCTTGGAGTCATTTCCTAGTAAAGTTTGGCCGTGACTGGAAATTTCCCATAAAACAGTGGCAAGGGTTAATATTATTCCTGCCATAACATTTTGTACAATTCCCCATGAGAGCTCTCAATGGTTTTCCACTGCCACTGGAAATAATGACTCTCAGCTGGAGAAAGTTGCACTAACACTTGATATTCCTGCGCCAAGTGCTCTTTGAAATGAGCTGGTGTTGCTTTTGCACACTCAAGAAGAACTAACACCATCTCCTCTTGGTCAGGGTTTCAAACCAAAAGCCAATATTCCTGACCAAGTTGTTCCTGAGTCGAGTTTACATCAAAATCTTATGGAGAGTGAGAGCAACAATAAATTTAACTATCAAATCAGCCAGTGTGTTTGTAAGAACCGAGGAGCCGATACTCTTATAGGATGCCTGATTTCTGGAGTGTTCTCGGGTAGGTGTTCTCCTACCGTAACACTGCAAAATGTCTGGTTTTCATACAAATACAAGAAGCTCTGTAGGAACAAATATTGGCCCTTTTCTTCTGTGGGTTTGTCTTTCTTCTAAGTGTGTGCTGTAGTTGCATAGTTCAAAAGGCATAGCTGCATCATTCAAAAGCCTTACCTGGCTACACTAGGATAACATATTATACAAGAATCCAGCCCATTTACTACAAGAGTACAGAACATAAGCAAAGGCAAAACCCCCTTGCCTTTACCACCTCAACCATCTAAAACACTGTACTGCTCTACCTGTCTACAGCCATGTAAAAATTCTGTCTGTAGGCTACAGAGGTTGATTATTTGTATTAAAAATAAATTAGCTGACATTTTGTGTATAAGAAAAAAAAAATCCATTAATTACATTTTGCAGATCCTTTTGCGATGATAGAAAGATAAAGGTTTCCAGAACAATATAGGGCTGGGATTTCTGAAATGAAATTCAAACCTTCCAGTTTAACTGGCGTGATTTATTTATTTTTAGATGTTACTGCCAATGAGCTCATTGTACAAGATGAACTTCACAGGACTGTAATTTGAATTATGCAAAACACCATCAAACCAGCTCTTCACAGCCAACCAGGGAATGTAAAGCTATGTAATTCCTATTAGAAATGATTGCTGTTCTACCAGAGGTTGCAGGCATCTCTTCAACACCGCAGTCACTGCCAAGTTATCAAGGCTGGGAGTGGCATACCCAGAAACTGGAAGATTTCCAAGTCATGATCCCTCATTCTTAAACAGTTCTAAGTCTATACTACGCTGATATTATTGGGTCAATGTCATGCTCTGAGCATGTCCAGTATCAAGGTGATAACTCTGCATTTCACCCTTCCCAGGCTGCCAAATTTTGCTGCAGAAGAAAAAAGAAACTTGACTATATTTAGACTTTTAAATCCTCAAGGTACTCTTGGTTAATGACGCACATTGAATTTAACATCTGCAACGGGTGCCAGGACAGACAGATGTTATTTGGCTCACCACGCTTTGCCCAACGTGCACTAACAAGTCAAGGCAAACAGATGCGCAGCTCTACAAAGAGAAAATCAGGGTGGCTCAGTCGTCTGCGGAGCAACCCCAAGCTTCTCCATGAATTTATAACTGGTTATGACAAGGGTTAAAATGATCAGGAAGCAGCATCGCCATCTGATGATGTCACAGCTGCCCTCTGGGAGAGTGAGGTCACTGACAGAGTTGTTCGGGGAGATAAGAGTCTGTTAAAATAAACACAAGTGCCACGTAATTGCCCACACTCAGGAGGAGGATTAAGCTGTTTGGAAGACCCCGTGTCTGCCTTATGCTGTTACTTTTTCTTTTAAATCTTTGGGCAGAGGTGGAGGGAACTGTGGTTGAAATCAATAACTGGTGAGTCTGAAGAGAAAAACCAAAGAAATTCTGCTCTTTTACATCAGTTAAAAACCTGTTTTGGTGGGATTACACACCCTTTCGCCAACATGTAAACTAATGTTGCATTATGGAGATAGCTGGGAAATTGTTTCCATCCAGCAAGGCTCATTCAGCAAAAGCAAAGAACTCAGTGAAAAATCATCGCATTTAGAAAAGCAAGGGGATGAGTGAGCTGGGGCCACCCTGTTCTGGCAGGAACGAAAGCACCGTTGGTGGATCAGGGCTCTGCAGCACCACAGGAACAAGGAGCAGAAGGAAACGACCCTTGGGGGGTTAAAATCCCACCAGCTCTCCTGGATCAGCCCACACGGGGCACCTTCAGGCCATGGTCCAAGGATGCCAAGGATGCCACCTGAGTCCATGACTGACGCCACCATCCCTGGGGGGGTTAAAAGTAGAGATGGGGGTCTAAGGGACATGGTTTAGTGCTAGGGTTAGGTTATGGTTGGACTCGATGATCTTACAGGTCTCTTCCAACCAGAATGATTCCATGACTCTATGACTATTGCTACGATCTTCCAAACTTCTTTAGATTATAAGTCTTTGGTAAATACTCCAGCTTTTTTTTTTTCAACGTGTTTTTTAGCACTTACCACTGGACGGCTCTGTTTAACGAACGGGGCTGCCCTACAGCACCCTGAGAGATAAGTAAATGTGAGATAGATAAATGTATTTTTTTAAAATGTAAGACAGATACTCATATTAAAAAAAAAATAATTAAAATGCACAGCAAACACAACAAGCATTTTTGATGTATGTCGAGTGGCTAAAAACCCTCCCAGCAGCAGATGCTCTTTCGAATCAGCTTTCCAACCCAAAACAATACCAAAAAAATGCAATGCAACGCAATGCAACACAACACATTGCAATGCAATTCAGTGCAACGCAATGCAACACAGCACAATGCAATGCAATTCAATGCAACGTAATGCAATGAAATGCACTGCAATGCAACGCAATGCGAGGCAACATGATGCAATGCAACACAAGGCAATGCAATGCAAGGCAAAGCATCACCTGAGTGGCATCGGGTATGTAGATTTACTATTGCAAAGCAACATGGAGTGTCTGGAAGCAGCTGGAAATAATTCGGTAACACAGTACAGTGAAAAGGAGTTTGAAAACCACACAGTCTCAATGATATTTTCATAGTGCTCCAAGCAATTTACTTCCACAAGTTAAATGGTTTCAAGACTATCCAGCTCAAAATTACATACACAGCGTAAATGCCAACAGCGGTAAACTGCAGAGCATCAGGCCAATGAAACAACAGCCAACAGCCCTTGAGGAAATTGCAGTGGGATTTATGAGTGGCATTCTCATGGCTTTGATGGATATCACCCAAAGTCCTCTCTTATCTGTCAGTGTCTGTCTCATATGTGTCTCACTGTGGAAAATAATTCGCATTTTATGCCATTATTGCAAAAGCATTGCACTCCTTTGGCCTATAAAATCTTTGCCTCTGCTCTCCACCTTGCTGGTATCCAGAACACGAACTGACTCGTGCAAGTAAATTAATATTCCATGTAGTTATACAGACAAAAGTTTGGATGATTTGGAGTCCAGGTAACTTTGTGACACAGTTAAAGCTTTTCTTATAATGAAAAGCATCTCCATCAATAGCAGACAACAAATGCAGCAGAAGAGCCCATGGTTTAGGTAGGGCTTGTGTTCATGTACACTCCGATGATGGGAATAAATACTTCTACTCTAATTTTTGTTTTGTATTCTTCTGCTAAGTTACTCAAGGAGAAGAGCACATTTTTGATTGTATGCATCATCCAAATAGCTCCTATTTAGGGTAAATGGATGGGATGATCTGCTGCATTTAGAGTTTTCTCTGTACTTTGACTTAAAGTGAGTGAGAGGTGAAGTATCTGGCAGATGTGGAGATTACTCAAAGACTCGAGCTCAGGTTCTGGAGTGATTTTGGACTCAATATGCTTTGCAATCTTAATTGGAGCATGGAAGCAAAAGTCAGAGACGGTAAATAAGTAAAAGGCAAAAAGCAAGCAAAGTATTTTGGCATGCAAGTGTTATCAGCTCAGGAAATCTTAAGTTGAACAGTATGGAGATTTTTCATGGGTCTGCACACATCTCAAGCTGAGACACATAAAAAATTAAAGCTATATATATGTGTATATTGTAAAAAACTTGTTATATGCTTAAAACAAATTAAAAATCTCCATCTAAAATTTCACGTAAAAGTCCCCCAGAAATTCAGAGATTGTTGGAAGGATTTTGGCAAAGAGACAGCACGTCCAGGGGAGGAGAGGGCAGAGTCACAGCCGCAGAGTTCTGCAGATAAATGCATGGGGAGTCCGATACACAGCAAAGAAGGTGGCAAAAAATCTTTATCCAAGAGGGATGTGAACAGGACCATGGAAATAAAATAAGTAATCATTTTATCTTTAGCGTAGAAGCAAGGCTGTTGATTTTAGCAGCAGATTTCTTTTATCATTGTTAGCCAGACTAGCTAGATTAAAACCCATGCACACTTGTGCTACCATCACACATAAAGGGAAAAAATACCTGGTAAGAGCGGCTTTCCAGTCTACTGAAGAAAGGCATAAAACCAGCTAACTAAACCCAAAATGAAGATATAAATAAGGCATCAATTTTTAACAGGGATCAGAAGTGACTTGTTCTAGGAAGAACCTGAGGAACAGGTGGATTCTCCCTCTCTTGAAGTCTCTGATCTAATTTAAGCCGCATCTTGGATGACAGATGTTGGCTCAACACAACTTCTTGGCCTCGTTACAGGCACAAGTGTGTGAAACTTTGTGGCCTTAAGCTCCCGGTGATTAGATTCCATCTCCAAACACCAACACAACAGCCCTGGGCTCCTCCTGCGCCCGCTGGGTCTAAGCTGGAAATGCTTCATAACACATAATAAATACAACTGCAAATCATGAGGAATGTGTTGCCACAGAAAGAATGATGCTACGAGGCCAGGCTTCCTCGCGGTGCTGTGCCATGTACCCGGCAGTGCCCGGCACCGCGACGGGGAAGGATGCGAAATATTTTGGACACGGGGACATAGCCACAAGCACAGCTTGAAAAACTAAATAAAAAACTGACAAAATAGATTAGCCTGGGGTAAAATTTCATTGAATTTTTGCTAGATTATAGACCGTCCAATCTCCAAATAAGCATCTGCACTTTTGAAACCACTTTTTAGTGTTCTCAATAAGCTGCAATTATTTTTGCACAGTTTTCAAACAAGTCCTCCGTGGAATTTTGGTGTTTTCCGACACTGTCTCAGACAGTTCTGTTTTAAAATAAAAGCTGGGCGATGGCTGGGTGTCTGGGCCGTGCCCAGGGATGCAGTAGGCCCAGCCCAGTGGGACCACGGGGACAGACTTGGGCTGGCTTAGCGGAGAACTTGGCTCAATATCAAAACCAAGCGGATGCATGGAAAACAAAGGATAGAAATTGTGAGATGGGACTGACCTGAGCGAACGCTGGCAGGCGAAGGGAACCACCTTCAGCGCTTCAACTGCCAAATGGAAAAAAAAATAGAGAAAAATAAAATACATGTTTTAGCTTAGCACCAAGGGCCTGCAGGTGAATGACATGTCAAGACTAAAGTTTTCCTCTTCTAAGGCCCACTTGTGCTGCTTTATTTGTATATATTAAATATATATATATATATACAAATATATATATACAATATATATATTAAATATTGACTGTTCCAACTCAATCTCGGTGGGTACCTGAGCACTGATGGAACCATTGGGTGCGGAGCTGAGACATTGGGTGCGGAGCGGGACCCCCTGAGGCTGCTCCTCATCTCCAGGCAGCCTGGAAAACTGCAGAATTTCTTTCCATTTTTCTGTTGATTTGGAAGGAAGAATTCAGGATTTTCCTGGCCAGCTTCTAATTTAGACAACAGAATGATTGGCGGTGGGATGAGGGGTTTTTTGGCTGTATTGAAAGATCTCACTTCAATATCAACTTTAAGATAAGCAAAGTTCACAGCAATGGTGCCAAACTTCAGAGTGTTTTGATTTGAACCCATAAAAATAGAATAGCTCCCTTTTAACCCCAAAATTCAGAATTACCCTGAAAATAACTTCCGCAAACCAACAGTGAGAAGAAATAAATCCAGGAGCTGTCAGAGTTCCCAGCTTTGCCCAGGTTTCATCTCCCTTATGCTCCTGAAATGCTGGAAAAAAGATGGGCCTTGAAGTCATAAAGCCAGAGCCATAAAAATAGCTATAAAGATATTATCTCCATCCCTGGATGGGGATAATAGTCCCTTGCCCTCGGCAGTGATTGTAAATTTAGATCATTAGCGTACATCAAATGTTTTTGTGAACTCTAAATGACAAGGCTCTAGAAGTCTATGTGATTGTCGTTTATTAAATGGTCGGGAGTTATTCAAGCTCCGAGGAAACCTAAAGCAAGTCAGGAACTGAAGCTTATTTATGAACACGGAGTGCTGGGTGTATTTGGCAATGCCGACGCTTTGAAAACACTCCGGGACAGAGGGGTTTTGCACACATGTGTCTCATTTTGCACATTACTTCAGTCTTCCAGGCTGTGGCTTTGCGGAATTTGACTGACATCTCCGTCAGATACATTGCTGATTATTTCGGTCCTTCTCCCAAGGCTTTGAACATCCCGTTTAACTCGCGGGGAAGAAAAACCAGACTACCCGAAAAGAAACAGATCCAGGATGTTACTCTAAGGCTGAATTTTACCTCGTGTTGCCGAAATTGCCCTGATCGGAGATGGGATGTGACCAAAGGAAGTCTTGAAAATCTGCTGTTTGACTAGAGGTCCACACTGTGCAGTGGTGAGAAGGGAGAGTGGAGATGAGGTTCCTTTGCAATTAGACAAGTAATCAGTTCAAGCTCTGGAGCTGCCTAATTGTCAATCAGCGGCACCCACATGCGAAGACAACACTGACTTTCATCCTGCTCTATTTCTGAATATCATACAGTCCTAGAAAACAACACAGTATGTGTGTACAGAGAGGCGGTCTCATCCTGGTTTAGTACTTGTTTTAAGTGGCTTTGCCTGTAAAACAAACAAAAGAAGTTAAGAATCACTGGCAACTTCCAGGCACTATTTCCTTTTCTATTGGAACCCTGGAGCTTCCACCACGGCTTATCAGACATGCAGAAAATAACAGTGTAATGCTTGAAGTCCAGTCATCTATTCAGGCTAGAAGAAAATCAGTTGAAACGAAATGGAATAGACTTTTCATTTTGCAAAATATCGAGCTACACCATCCCTAAGGCTGGTTTGAACCTTATCTGAGTCTTTAGGGACAAATTTAGTCCCGATTAAAATCTCCTTTGCTTTGAACAAGGTTACGCTAGGGATGCAGTTGTAGCTTTTAAGGTGGCAAAATTTGGCCAAAAATGTTTGAAAATAAAAACCTTTCCTGCTTCTGTTTGATATCAGAGATTATTACAGCCAAAAATCCAATTGAAATATTGAGGTCTAGGGCAAAGCAAGATGGGGTGAATAATCTACCTAGAAAGGCAAATATCTGCTTGCAGTGCCGTATTTCATCTCCCCCATCTCGGGCTTCAGTCCAGCAAAGTAATAAAGCGTGTGCTTAGTTTTTGGAAAGTGGGAAACCGTATCAATATTAAACAACCAGGCTGCTTGTACTAAAGCATGTGCCTAAGCAGATTTTTAGACTGGACTCCCAGAAAAAAAAACATTAATGGCTATTTTTTACCAAATTTATTCAGGACTGGACTTACTCCATCGCCTTTTTGCCTGTGGTTGGTACTCACCGCATGGGCTGTGCGGCTCCTGTCCCACTTGTCCGTGTGTCCCGCGTGTTCCAGCTCTCCCAGGATGGAGCCACCGCCCTGTCCTCAGCAAGGTTCATCTCGCACGTCTGGAAAGTGGTTAAAATGGTTTACGAACAAATCCAAGTGAAGAGGTGGGGTCTGGCCGGGATCAGAGAGCAGCTCAAAGCTTTACTCCTCTATTTTTGGATGTTTTCGCTAAAAAGCTTTTTAAATCCTTAGTGCAACAGTTGCTGCATGAACCCCATATGTACTAATTAAGTTAAAACCTTTGCAAAGGCTACTTTATAATTATAAGATTTGAGCTGCGGCATAAAAAATTTCAGAAATATTTTTTAAAAAGAAGCAGATTATTATATTTAGAGCAAAGTCCCCCCCACTTTTTCTCTCTCCCAGGATAGACATGAAAACATTTCTCTCCCATCAGCATGGTTTCTTTCCCGGGTGTAAGTGCATTCAAGTGAATGTAATTACATCTTGCATTCAACAAGCCAAATATTTGATTTCATATTAATATGTTTTCTCTCCAGCTAGTGGTAAATGTGGCTTCATGCACCAGATGCAGAACATTTTTAAGAGCTCGGCAAAGCCAATATGTATTTATATGCTTATGTATATGCTTTTGCATGTATATACATATATAAATGTAAACGCTTACCACAGAAGAGGGGAAAAAAGATCCTATGAAGGACTTTTCCCTGCACCCCTAAATCATTCAGGTTTTGTGGAGCAGACTAAAAAACACGAGCATTTCTGATCACTGCGGCATTGTAGGAAAAGCAAACAAGAGACACTGGAAGAGGTTCACCCCTCCCACTGGTGTCCTGTCAATCTGAATCACACAGATTGTATTTTACAGCCCAGAAGTGATGAGTTTTGACCCATGAACTGGACACCCAACCCAACAACCAGCAAACTTATCTGGCAAAGGAACTTGGAGAGATGCCGTTGAGTGTGGAGGAGTCAGGTGCAGCGCTGAGACCGCAGCAGAGAAGAGCATCCAACGATGCAAACTCCTTGCTGTCCTGCTTGCCCAAGAGCGAAATGAGCTTCAGACACATCCTCTGCTGGACTGGGCAGCAGGGGGGTTGCAAAGGCCTCCTGTGCCTGGGTGTTGATGCAAAAATTGTGCTGAAATATTTCATTGACAAGTTTCGTGCTTCAGCTCCAGGCTTGGCACTCTTAGCTACATGGCATTCATTTTGTAGTCTTCTCTAGAGGTTTTCTTAATGTCATCATCTAAAAGTTGCATGCATAAATGATCTAATTGAAGTAAAAGACCCATATAAAGAAATACATATCTCCGGAGGGTACTTCTACTAATTTTTTAACCATTTTACCACCAGCAACTCATGACTATTGACATCGGCACAGGTAATTGAGAAGCTTAAACCCTCTAATTTCAGCACCATCATGGCTTCCAGAGTGATGGGTACGTAAAGACTTCAGAGCTCAGTCCCTCATGTGAAATTCAAGTTCTGGATCCCCCTCAACAGCACAGACACTTCCCTAATGGAACAAGACATAACCCATGGAAAACTACAGCACGTGAAAGAGGAAAGTGGCCACGACTGTGTTTTGAAATCTAGATTTCAGAATAGCATTGAGCCAGGATATCTCTGCATTCACACACAGCTACCTTCAAGCCGCATCAGCAGATTCTTTTTCCAAAGCTAATACAGCGCATTTTTCAATCAAGTTGTGCAATCTTTTCCTTTCCATTTTCACAGTTCATGATTCAACGGCAGCTTTAGTAACGAACAGATAATTAAATTTTCACTTTTCAGCCTTGCTGCTTTGTTTATTTAACAAGGCTGATTAAGAAATAAGTAGCGCACAACTTGGTGTCACTCAGCTCTTTCCAGCATCTCATTGTGTTTATTGTAACAACCCACATCCAACCCACCAGGAGTAGCGGGGAAACTCCAGAGAAACACCATCCTTCCATTTAGGAGCACCAGTCAAAGAAAATGTTGGTTTGTTTAAATTAGGGAAGGGAAAGCAGAGAAAAATAAACTGCAAACCAAAGTATGTTCCTACTTATGGTACTCTCCCCTGGATTAACCAAGAGATCCAGCACAACTTTAATTCATGAATGATAAAGATAGAAAAGTTTACTCACTCTGACTTAGGCAGCCAGAATATCATCAGCATAAACAACACCAGGCCCAAAATGTGGCCCTTCTTGATCTGTTCTAAGTAGGGAAAGGAAAACTGATGCTGAAGAAAATGGAAAGAACCCCAAAATAGCTCCCTCTGTGTAGAAATCACACCTAACAGGCCACGTTCAGATAAGCTTTCCCTCCCTGCCCCGTTCCTTTGTCATTGCCACATCTGTCTGGAACCAGAAAGAAATGTGCAGATGCCATGAATCTCTTATCCTTATTCCAGAGAAATGTGACAAATAGAACCAAAGGCTTTTCTCAGCTAACAGAAAATAACATCTTCACCAAAGCAAACAGTGATACCAAGGGCTTCGGGGATGTTGGTCCTTAAAGGACAATGTCCTCAAAGACAGGAATCATCTCCCTCCCTCCAACCTACAGACAAAGTCTCACTGTCTTCTCTTCACACTCTTGATTCAGATATCATCGGGGAAAAAATAAAACATAGATCAATGACCTTTGTCCCAATTCCCATTATTGAGGTGTCACATCAATGTTCAGCCTGAGGAGCACTGAGCTGTGTAAATACTTTTTTGGGCTTCAGTGGGAGAAAATAGTAGGGTTCACAAAATTGTTGCAAGGGACAAGGGTTGTAATTATTAAACCAAAATATGTAACTCAGCTAGCTTAAGTCAAGAGTCCCATGCCCAAAGTCAGCAGTATTTTCTATATGTGTCTTTATCTCATTACAGACTGTAATGAGAATGTAAAGGATGAAAGCAGAAAGTGTATCTAAGAAGAACCCTTAGTACGCCAGTATATGTTGCATAGTGAGGGTATCAAGTGATACAAAACCCAGTTCTTTTAGCAAAATGATGCGGAATGAACGGCGAGGCGCTTTGTGCAGAGGGATGTTCACGGCAGAGCTGTGAATGGAGACAGTCAGAAAAGTGGCAAATCGGGGAAAATCACAGAGCGCGGGGAAGAGGCTGAGCCCTGGGCGGGAGCCAAGCACATCTTGTTGAGGAAAAATAAATACCTCTGCTGGATGGCATTCAGAGATGCTGCTATTAAGCTGGTATTGCCCAGTGAAGCTTGTAATCGCAGCTCAAGGCTCCTGCAGCACTACTCGTGGGTATAAAAACCTGAATCTGTGTTCAAGAATGAAAAAGGGTATCTAAGAAAATTCCTCAAATTTTGCTAAAGACAAGAAAGCACCACCAAACATTTGAAGTTGCTTCATCCTCAACACTTGTTCAGTTACGAGTGCAGTGTAACATTTCTACTATTGCTTTGGTCCTGCCCCAGGAAACATGCGGGATGCCCAGAGCTGTCACCGCAGTGACACTGGACCTTCTGTGCCCACAAGGAAACTTTAGTTGGGTCATCTGCATTTTTTCCTCCAATCCACGAAATGAAGAGCCCGAGCCCATGACGGAACGTGGCTCAGTTCCAGGATGGGGCGCTGGAGTGGGAATCATCACCAGCAAGAAAATGGTCGAGAGCATCGAAATGTGGCTGCGATGGGCTGATCACATTGACTGATTATTGAATTTACACCACCAAGCACCTGAACCAGCCTGGAAACAAACCCAGGAACTGTGGCTTTTCTGCTGACTTCTTCCTCTATCCAAACAAGCATTTATTTTCTTTTTTTCCTTTTTTTTTCTTTTTTAAAAGTGAGCAGGATAAAATATCGGCCTGTGCAGAGTGACTGGCTGCTATATTTAACTCAGACAAACACATAACAAATCACTATTCTGCAGAAAGAAGGCACACCTCATAGGCCATATTTTTTTTTCTTGAGACCTGGATGTAAGACCACAACCCTCTAAATAATCCTCCAGAAATAAACCAATGAAATGTTCACTCTGACAACAGACACAGTATTATACCTGCAGCTGGTAAATGTTTCCACAGTTCAACCACCTTTCCTTTTCGTTTCCAGTAAAAATTTGATCCCGGGGGAAGGAGTCAGCAGCTAGGATTTTAATTACTTTTCTGCAATAATGTAGAATGGAGAGTAGCATATTTTTTTTCAAATGCTACTGATGTATTCTACTTTTCTGCTCTGTCTTGAAAGGCAGGACAGAGGGCAGTTGACAGCAAAGGCAGATGCCCTATGGAGAACCCTTTTGCCTCCAATATCTCTCAAACCTTCATTATTTGCTATTTCCCTGCAGCCCAAAGACACAGCGGCTTGGGAATCTGATGAAGGCTTCAGAGAACATTGTCTCTGCAGCACTGTTGGCTCAGTTTACAGACCAGAATATAAGCAAAGCCAACTGAATCTAGCACCTTGCTGCCTAGGACTAAAACGGCTCTCAAACCAGGGACTACCATAAGTTTCACATTTAAATCCAGTATTTGACTGTGAAAACGTCCCAAAGTCAGGAGGATGAGTCTCCTTACATATGAGATTGACTTACGAAGTTGTTCAGTAGTCTGGCTGACACCTGGGATAGTTCTGCTTCGTCTTCTAGGTTTGAGTTTTCATACATTTCTGTCACGCTTTCAGACTTTGACATTTCCTTTTCTGCCACGAGAACTAGAAACTTCCTTTCAGATAAAAGATAATACTGATGTTATTTTTGCTGATTTCAGCAGGGAGAAAAAAGAAATATGCTCACATACATTTTTTATATATATATACTCATAACTGTAATGTATATATATGTCTGTTCACCATCACATGAATATGCTGCCAGTGCCAGATACACAATATTGCAAGTGTTGAAGTCTAGTTCTGATTTTTACGATTTACTCCCCCCCAGTCATGCTGGATCTCCCCTCCCTTTCCCCACACAACACGCCGCTGCCAGAAGGTCCATTAGAGACCCTTCGGGAGGGACGTGGTGGGCAAAGTGACAACAGCGTCTGCCCAGGGACGGAGCAACCGGGCAGAGCTGCAAACTCCAGAACTGGTGGGAAATGTGTGCGGAGAGTGCCAGCGATGGGCAAGAACAGCAGCCGCACAAGTGGAAAACCAATGTTTCCCGCTTGGGTAAATCCTCCCTGCTCGTCCCGTTATTTTGAGAGGTTTGTCCAGTCCCCAGCAAGGGCAAACAAAGGGCCACAAACACTCGTGTGCTCCGGCGCGGTGCTGGTAGCAGCTGCTGTGGTTTCTTAGCGGATTAACCAGGCAGAGAAGTGGAGAACATGCAGGGAAATTAAATAGCACAAGAGCCTCAGGTTCTTTCAAATGGCTTTGACACACGAATTTCACTTTTGCAGTATATCAGTGAGTATCCAGCATCCTTCCTTAAGAGGACATTGTATTTTTCTTCTGGGATCTCTGCATATATATATATATACAGATATAGATATGTCATTTCCTATTTCCCAAAACCAGAGGCTTAGAAATACCTTAAACATAACCTGCTTTCAATTTCAGTAATAACTATGATTTATATTAATGCTGTTTTATAACTAGCTACCCTCTGCCCTGTACTCATAAACTAGAACTGTGTTTCCAAATTCTGAAATGAGACTTTTAGATAATAAAGCTTACAACATTGCAGCCTTTCTCTGTCAATATATTATCCCCCATCCAGCCCACAAATTATCACTTAAAGCCTCTGCTTGTAAACTTTGAAAATATCTTTTTTCAACGTTCTTATTCGGCTGTGGTTCGATATATGGCCATTCAGGAAATGCAAGCCTGATGATGATTAATAGCCATATCTAATAATAAAATATGTAGACTTCAGTAGGAAAAGACGAGCTTTCTAATTGATTTATATTTGATACTGTAATGAACACAAGTGTAGGCCCAAAAGCCAGACTTAATAAGAGTAGAAACAAGTTTCAAGGGACCTAATATTTTGTGTTACAATACAGTGAATTCTTGCTACAAGTTACTTTGAAAGGTACTTCACTAATTTCATTTTAATATGCAATTCTTATCCTGCAGCATTGCAAGTAACTCGCAGTCTCACAGTCAGTGAGATCTATGTGCATGACTTAGTTTGAATTGGGCTTATTTTGGTCAAATAGATTCCTGAGATGATGTGTGTCAAACCCACAAAGAGAAACGAATGCTGACAACTTCAAAATTGGAAAATATCCTTCCATTATAATAAAACACTAACTGCAGGGTCCAACTCGGAGTCCTTAGGGTTTCAGCAGCCCCTAAAATATCTACCATTCAACAAGGTATTTCAAAATAGAATGGTAATATTTCAGTCCAAGGGCAGCAGGCCGTGCAGTCCCGCGTGAGGAGCACGTCTCTAATTCCCTGCTCACGTGTCCTCTCTGGCCAAGTTTCGTTTGTAATATTTATGATACTTGAGTTACCAGCTCTTTCATTACTTGTAGCTTGTTATCAGGAAACTCGTAATCGTACAAGTGCAAATAATGAAACGGCAAGAAAACCTGCAGACCTCGACGAGCCAAAGGGACCGTGTGCTGCAGAGCACTGATAGTCATCATTCCTCACGCCCTGTTTTCCGTCCTCCTGTGGGATTTGAGCACATCCCCGGGGGAAGAGGGTGGTTTCTGTAGATCGGTGCAACCCCTGACATTATAAGCATTTTTAATGAAATATTAACGGCCTTTCTTTTAACAGGAGTTTCAGCATGACCTAAATTAAGCCGCTGGAAGAGAGATGTTGTCCCATTAAGAACAGTAAAACCTCAAGCTCCCTTCCCGAAGAGTAGCTGTGGGCAGCTATAGTGCCAATCAATTTAACCAGGCGATATTGCTCTATAGGTCTCTGAAGTGTGAAGTCCCAGCATGCCTGCTGTATTTCATTTTAATTTCCTTTTGGAAACGGAGCCGCGGTTCGTGGGGAACCTCACGCACACGCACGCGCGCAACAAAAGCCTCGGGAGCGCAGGGAAGGAGGAAATTAGTTAACCCTTGCAAAAAGCTATACATTTCTTTCGCTAAGTAAAGAAAAATAAGCATAGGTACTTTCTCCTTTAGTTCCTGTGTAAAAATAAACAATAGTCTTGCATAGCTAATAACTGTGTTAGGGCCACTCGCTAATAACTGCTACAAGTCCTGAAAACTTAGCGAAAAATCTTTTTCTTCTAGTTTCCCTTCACTTGAAGCAGCTTCTAAGCTCATGCCCTCTATAGGGGAAAATGATAAGAATCACGTAATTTCATCTCATTTCCCATTTCCAAGCGATTTCTCTGCCATCAGACCACACAGGTACATGAGGCTCCTTATCAGATGTAGTTTACTGTTGGTTCCAGGTCAAATCTGATGTCTTCAAGATGGTAGTGCTGCCAAAATGGTGTGAGAACGAGTCAAGATGACGCAACAAAATACTTAATGACGAGAGGGTCTCCTAAACGATGCGCAAAAGAGAAAAACTGCACCTTGCTTCAGCCCTACACTGAGATTATTTCAAAGGGATTGAGAAACAATAATGGGAATGAAAACCTTTCCAGAATCTTCCCTTATTGTATTGGAAACCAATAGTATATGGAATTACTTAATATCATCAGGAGCATCCTACTACGAGCACTTTAGAAAACATAAGCAAAGACAAATGACTTATGACCCCTAACAGAGGCACCTGGAAAAAATATATATATAGCATTTCTGGTTGGAAAGTTGATAAGATGCGTTTATCTTTGTTTGTAGTGCTCTATATTATTATTTTTTATAGAAACATTGAAAACTGCCCTCTCACAAGGTGACATAAAAGCCATGCCTGTAGTTGAATCTCAGAATTATATATATTTTTAAATGGAAACAGACACATAAATAAAAAGTCCCGCCAGTTTTACTACCATATCTGCAGGATCACGGTTCAACTACAGGCATGCCTTGAGCCGGTAATTACTTCAATTTCATGGGAAAACAGATAGAGACGTGCAGACGATACAACCAAGGGCTGCAACAACTGTCCTACAGTTCTGCGCGTGGAGCTGCGTTTGGAGGGATCTTGCTGCTGTCTGTGAAGGACGGCTCTGTTTATTTGCAGTGTGGTGCAGTGTAGAAAGAAACTAAACTCCTATTTATTTTGCATATGTATATTGCATTTGGTAGCATGAAAGGAAGGCTCTCTATTTTTCCAGACCAATCAAGGAGAAAATTTTAATGGTCTAAACATCCACCCCTTCCTGGCTGACAGCAGCTTTTGAAGCCCAGGCCCGAAGTTGGGTGAGTTAGACAAGGTTCCTTCTTGTCTCATCATTTTGTGAAGGTGTAGGAACAGCCTGGCTTGTCCGTGCCCCAAGGAAATTCAAAGCAAGGGGCTCCCACATGCTCCATTTAGTGCTGATGCCCATCACCAGAACTCTGAAAGGCTTCTTTAGATCTAGGAAGCTAAATGGGGTATATCAAGTTAAAGTGGTTTAGAAACGTCGCATTCAGGTTTTTGAGTAGGTGGTGGAAAGTGAGGAACTCCAAGATTAAGGCTTGAAAGGCGAAACTTATGAAGTCTTGCTTTTCAGGTATGAAAAACAAACCAAAGCCGCGGACTCGGCGAGCTGGGACCCGCGTGCCCCGCGCAGACACGAGCCGCACTGTCCACAAGAGCTCGTCACCTGGGTCCCCACACAAAACCCCCACGTGCATCCTAACGGGGAGGCGCGGAACCCACTGCTGGTCCAGACGTGTACTGAGACATGGGCTGACTGAGAGTTCCAGTGTTGGGCAGCAATGGACTTGACATAGTGGTTTGGCTCTTCCTTTTTTCTGCTTCTCTAGCAAGGCCACAGATCTAAACCCTCTTGTTGGGAGAAGGAAAACACTCAGATTAATACCCAGAGTAAAAAAAGATACTGAGTTTAAGGATGAAATTCAGAAATCCTGGACTATGGATACAAGATTCGCAGTTCAAGCTTGGTAGCTCTCAAGCCTAAATACCAGAAATAAGTATTTCTGAATTTGTGATAGAGATTAAAATTTGGGAGCTCAGTTTACCGAACCTTTTCCTGCATCTCTAATCACTATGAGGGTATAACTACTTTAGAACAACATTAATAGTGCATTTAAGGTATCAATGTGTGTGCTGTTACTGGTCTAATTCTTAGGTGGTTCAAAGAAATATTACACTTATTGGAAGATTGCTTTGCCTGTGCTTATTATAGAAAACAGTTTATGTACCTGGCAAAAATAGTGTAATTAAAGGAAATTAATTACAATGTCAAGCAGTGCTACAAGCATGCTTCAGAGTATGTCACCCGGTAGGTGAAGAGAGCGGTCCCAGCTGGAGCTGGTTCACGGCCAGATGAGCAAATGGGTTTGAGCTCCCAGGTGCGAGCAGTTGTGTTACAAACCCAGTATAACCCTCCCCTGGGGGCCTGCTGGGATTTGGCTCCTTGGAGAAGTTCTCACGGTGGAGTTTCCATGGTCAAGTTAAATAATCAGCCCAAGCACCTTTGGAGGGTTTGTCCCTCGGAGCTGCTGGTTCTCAGCTGTGAAGGGGAGATGAGATGCTCGGGTAAGTGCTGGACTCAATTCACTATGAGGACATTGAAATATCTGGATTTTTGTTGGTGAGCCTGTTCCACACTAATATGCCTGAAGCAGTGGGTGTAGTTTGGATGTTGTAAGCTCAGAAAGCTTCTAAACTGAGAATGAGAGGAAAAGGCAAGAAGAAAACACGTATAAACAGAAGACCATTCCTCGTGGTATTATATGAAGAGTTTTATAGTCCTGGTCAATTTGCTGGTATGGCTTCTTTCTAAACTATTCTTTCTAGAAAAAATAAAGCCTAATTCTAGCTAGAAATGCTTGTTCCTGCTGTTCTTCTGCAGTTCCACCCTTTAAACTGCTCAGAAATGGTCTTTTGGTGAAAAGGTTTCAGCCCATGTTTTTTGATTGATGTTATAGCAATGCTGCAGAAACATCTTCTCCTGCTGTGCCTTGTGACTCGGTGGTCTGTTTGTGAGAGCAGCATGGGTATAGAAAGTGGAAAATGATAAGGATTTAACAGCTTTCTTGGAAAGTTTGGCTCAGCCGCTTCTTGTTCTGTTCAAGCAGTTTGTCAGTCTGTAATGCACGTGGAGAGATGTGTATCAGCGTGGGGGTTTGCTGTGCTCAGATGGCCCCGCCCTGGTCAGGAGCGACATGCTGCTTCGCGATAGCAAAGGCTGGGGAGCATCCTGGCCCCCAGCAACTGGGAAAAAGGCAAAAACCCAAAACGTGCTAAAGCTTCAAAACCCAGATGAAGTGGGGACGAGAGTCGTGGGCAGGAAGTCAGGAGCCAGAGCCTGGTGAAGCCCATTGAGATGGAAAAAATGAAGTAATCCAGTACAGTAGGCTATTCAGGTTTGAAAACAGTGTGGTAGGAAACGCAAAAAAGACGGGGAGATTGAAATTCAGATGAAATTCAAGGGTCTCTGTGCAGCAGCTGTAGATCATGTCTGGCAAAGCACATGTTTATTTGGACAATAATAGCCTTGAAGCCTCCTGATAAAACCATCTCCTTGCACTTCAATCCATAATACTGCCAAAGGTTTCCTTAAGCATCCCCTTCTACTGGGATGTAAACCAATCTGTGCTGCTGCGTACGGGGAGCGGAAAGGGGGGTATGAAAATGATTCCCCTCGAAGTGGGCAGGCACGAAAGAGACGGGAGGGGTGGTGGAAAGGAAGGGTCAGTCTTTTGTTGTTTTTTTTTTTTTATATATATATATCCACATCTTTAATTATTTCCTTGGAAAAACAAACTAAGCAATGGATCCCGGGCTTCTGAGGAAACAACAGAGGAAGCGGCCTGTTTTCTGAAGCCCCCTCGCCATGTGGCTGCTGCTGGGTGCCTTTTGTCTCACCGCTTTCCTGGACATGGCTGGAAAGCGTCTCCCTTTCATGACCCAGCCCCGCTTCTCCGCCGCCTCCTCGCCCGCCTTTGTACAGTCGATAGGAGAAAGGAACCAGCTGCAAAAAAAAAAAGCGCCTTTTCATGTGTATCGCGCTCCTTGACCCCCCTTCAACACCTCCTCGTGCCCACGGGGATTTCGTGTTTTCTAGTGTTACGTTATGGCAAT
This sequence comes from Columba livia, assembly GCF_036013475.1. Taxonomy (NCBI): domain Eukaryota; kingdom Metazoa; phylum Chordata; class Aves; order Columbiformes; family Columbidae; genus Columba; species Columba livia. Next base: position 12,135,784 of record NC_088619.1, read on the forward strand.
CGCCTTCTGCTGAACTGGATGGGAGTTTGGTCTCAGACTAACAGCCGGCCGCGCAATTTCAGCGCAGGTTTTAGGGAGAAAAAAGGAATTCTGATCTTTCTCCTCTGCTAAGCAATTCAACTCAGGTTTCCCAAAATAGGAGAGCATCGAAAATGGTATTGAGTTTAGAACATAAATGAATTAAATCTGGCTTTAAAATCCAGGCTTAGATTCAAATATGGAAATTCATAAAACACGTGGGTGAATATTAAGAGTAAATTCCACACTGTGCTGAGCTGCATTGTGAAGTACTGGGTGCCTTCAGGTCCTTGAAGCAGTTGTAAAAAAAGCCCAACATAATCACAATTACAGAATGCTCATCTCATGGAGCGGGGGAAGGTGAAAGAAATGCAGGTACTGGATGCCAGGGAAGTGATTCTGTTCTGTGATTTACCTTTATGTTATGATGCTACTAGAAAAGACCAGATAATGACATTTTCTGAAGGAACTGGAAAGAATAAAGAGAAGTATTCATCTGAGTAGTGTTAAAGATTTTCCTGTGGTTGCAAACTGTCCTTCAGGCTTCTTTATTTGATTCTTTTGTTTTACTTCCCAATGCAAATGTTTATTAAAAATAAGAAAAGCTTCCTCTCAATGCATTTGTAAGGAAAGAAGGCTTTTAACTAAACCTTGATCTCAGTGACACTTTCTTGATGGATGAATATAATTTAAATCTAGAAGGCAATACCTGGTTGTGTAGTTTGACGTCCAGTAGATGAAATATCACCCTGTTGCCTCTTACCAAGACCAGTAATTTCTATCTAGTTAGAATGTCACTACTAAAAATGTATCTGCTCTTGACCTGGAGACAACACGACCTTGAACTTCTTGCTTCCTTAGTAGTTCCCTTTGCTAATCAACGTCAAACTTGCCCTACTAGATTTAGGCTTATTCAACAACTGGTGCTTTCCTTTTGTGAAGGTATTTTTATAATGTTATCCTTCTACTTCTCTGTCCTCTTTGACCAACCTAAACAGGTCTCCCTGAAAAGCTTTTTCTCAGGGTCTCTGGATTTTTTTGCACCTCTTTCCTGCACCCTCCGCACCTTTTTTTTCCCCACACATCTGTTTTAAAATCTGGATACCAGAATGGAATCAATCTCCCCAACACTCAACAAGAATGTACATAATAAAAAAGACACAGGCCACATTGCAGGAAAGCCGTCAGCACGCTGCGGTGACCAATATATAATATATCAACCTAAGCTGCGAAGATCTAAGCTTTATTTAGTATCTTTTATGGGCTGTTGCTACGGAAATGGACCTCCCAAAATAAAAGCTGTGGTCACTGATGGTCTATATTCAGAAAATATTGGCGGAGCTGTTATGAATATACACTAAAATACAAAAGCTAAGGAAAATAATGGCAAAAAAATAGCCAGCCTTGGGGACAGTATCACTACATCTTGCTGCTTTGCGTCTACAAGCTGCTTCTTTATTATATCTTTTTTCCAAATGGGCAACTCAAAAGTGATCAAAGGTCTTTTGGGATAGCTGGTTTTGTGCAGGTTTGGCTTGTGTTAGTGTTTTGCATTTTGGTTTTGGCTCTTCCGCGGGGTGGGAAGTCTGTTGGCGTTCTTCGTGTGTCTATTATTCATGGGATCCGCCGGCGGCGGGCCAGCCCGGAGCTGGAGCTGGGCACTGCGCTGGGACGACTGTTTAGTCTGCTGAGGTGGAACTCGGACCCGTCTTTCTTTTCCTTTCCCCGAAGCTGGCGGAACGGTAAACGACCGCGATTACAAATGATCGCTGGTGGTTCCTCGGACACCCAGAGAGCCGAGTGTATTGAACGGTGCAGGATGTTTCTGGCTTCTTGAAAATATTTCCATCACATGTCTTCACAGGTAACTGGCAAATATACTAAAAGAACCACTGCCCCGTCCAGCCAAGCTGAGCAAAGGCTGTTGAAATTTATGACATATTTCTCCTACCACAGTATTTCCCTTTCCATTTTTGTGACTGACAAAAATACTTTCATCTAAAAGTAGGAGAAAATCCTTCCCTTTTCTAATTATCTGCTGCTTTATATCAAATTAGAGACTAAGGCTAAGGCAAGGGGAATAATTGTCCATTCTTGCTGGTGCTGATTACATGGAGATGTTGTCATATTCCTCCTGCAAACATCAGCTTTTTGACTCTGAATGGCATGATATTTGAGGTACTTGCATATCCATCTGCACAACACTTCTAAAATAACGTTTTGTTACCAGTTTCAAGAAAATAAAAGATCAAATTAACTGCTAAATACAATCAAGAACACAGAAATTAAGTGAAAGGATTCATTTCTACTTGGCCTGAAGTTACTGCTTTGGTGTTAAAGCAGACAGAGAGAAACTGTTACTTCTGTTCAGGAGTTGGCCCAAAACAGGAGGAATCAAAACAAAGTCCAGCACTTTTCTCAGCAATCCCAAATACACCAGAGACAGCTAATCCGCAATTTTCACCTTTGTATTGTTTGTGAATGGTGGATTTGGCCTTTGCAAATGTTAGTGAAACTATGAGCATGTACATGGAATAATTCAGCAAAGAAATTGGTCCCAACCATCATCAGAGCAGTGAGAAAACAAACACAAGTGGATTAATATAATTGCTTAATCAACAGCATTCAATGAAGGGCTTGCAAGTGTGCTGAATTAATCATCTCATTGTGAGGTACATTATAAGTAATGAACATAATGGGAACTTTGCACAGCTGGGAACTATTTTAATTCATTAACAAGCAAAATAAATAGGACTAGAAAAACAACATTTCATTTTATTTTTACCCTGTGACTTGCCTTGATATTGGATTTTGGGGTTAATTTAGAGAAATTAAAGGAGGAATCATCTTCCAAACCTTCTACTTCCCCAGCTATGAATGGCAACTCCCTTCATAGGAATATATCCCTCAGCCAGCATTAATGGATTCTATGTCTCACTGGTTGTTTTGATTTTAGTGAGATCAGTGGCCTTTCTCTGGGAATGCTGTACAAAATATTGTGCGAGTTGAGTTGACAGTCTATGCCCAAACCCTTCCATGAGGTATCATGATGCTGCTGAAGGTGAGGGACTCTGGGGAGGTTTGAGCACCACCTTGCTCCCCTGGATACCTCAGTTAGTCCAGTTAGGAGGTTGGTGGCCTCCACCTTGACCCTTTTGAACAATAAATGAAGCTGAATCTTGGATGTTTCAGACACTGAGGTACCATTTGCGGAGACTCTTTCTTGGGAAAGGATAGATGGGGACAGGGAAAGACTGGGATGGGGGGAAAAATTCCCCAAATAATTTAATGTAGCTCAGGAGAAGAACATTTGAAAACAACACACATCTGACACCCTTTGCATATGTCTCCAAAGGGTGGTGTAGGTCCCACAAATGCTTCTTTCACACCAGATGTGACTGAAGTTCTGCTAATTTGACTCAGCTCAATGTGCGGGAATTGATTGTACTGTTTTTTCAAGCCTGACGTCTTTGAAGGAAATATTTATCCACAGGCATCACTGACCTGTGATGACTCAATCGCAGACTGGCAAGAAAAACCAACTTACTCCAAGGGATTTGGGAGACCAAGGGCTCCTTTCCGGCTGGAACGAACACATCTCTGCTCTGGTCCTCAAGGGTCAATGTTGGAGAACTCTGAGCATCATCTGCCCCGTTCCAGCTGGCCAATATTTCTCTAGATTACTTAGGTAATAGTAAATATGTGGGTATATAAAGCATATATAATACTCTATTTTTTTTCAAGTGTGATTTTCCCCTTTAAGAGTATGAAACAGGATAAAGCAAATAGTCATCAGCGTGTTCGGTGGTTTGGCAAATGCAGCCAAGGGAAACGGCTTATCTGGAGACATCCTCCCCAAATCCAGGCTGTCTCCTCGTGCGGTGCGTTACATACTGCAAAAATCCTGAGCTGATCTGCACACAACTGATAAGGGAAATGTCAGTGGGTTTTTGTTTGTGGGTTTGTTATTCTTCCCTCTTCCTGAAACGGGATGTTCAGAAAGGGATGCTGCCCGGCTTGGAAATGATGGAGGAAAGTACTTAATGCACAAGCTTTGAAAGAAAACAGAATTACATCTTGATCACCACACTGATTTTCATTTGGTTATTGGAATCAGGAAGGAGGAAAGGATTCTTTTCTTATTTGGGAACAGCTGGCAAGCAAAAATAATGGGAAGGCTCAAACCAACTTCAGTAACACATAATGTCTTTTAATAAAAATAATAATTTTAGAGGAAGTCTTTACAATATTTCTCCTATTGGGTATATGTATAGAGAGGGAGCATCTTCTCTGAACATACTTATGGCTGTCATGATTGGTCTTTGTGAGAATTTGGATTAAAAAGTCATCTGAGTAATAAGTTAGATTTTATAGCTTAACCTTCTCAGGTTAAGACAGGTCATTTTGAACCATTTTATCTCTGTTGAAGCAACTGAGCTTTGTGACTGGGCTTTCTTGGATAGTACGATTTGCTAAAATGGAAACAAAATGTTGGCTTTTCGCTTGGATTTTGGGTGTTATTAGTTGAAATGAGAGCACAGAGCACTTTACCAGGGCTAATGTGATGTTACTACCATAAAATTGTCTTAAGAGCAGGATTCTGCATTGGTAACCAAGTATAAAATGAAGGAATAAATAGAGGCTGAAGTAAATATTGGCTTTGGAGGAAGATGCTCTTCTCGCAATCAGGAGTAATGTTCTCTGCACGTATTGCAGAATCTTTCACTCCACCTGAAAAAATGCCCCATGCACAGCCCTGCTGCTTATAACCCAGTAACAGCACAGACACATCTCCCACCCAAATCAGATTGTGCAGATGATACCAGGTTGCATATACAGCTGTGTTAATTAACACTGACAAGTCGTTTGGAATATGCCAAATCCAGGGTGTCTGCATTGAGCACAAGAGAGGCTCAGACTTTAAAAATCCTTGCTTTTGCAACCTCAGCACCCGAAGCTCAAGTAACAAAAACTAGGTGTTAAATCTGGCATTTGAACAACACTTCCTACTTTGCAGCCAACCTCCAGGCTTTAAAATTTGATTTAATTTTATATTAGAACAAAACTTATAAAATATGCTCACAAAACAGAATGGTGTCAAACCATATGTTTGGGGATGGAAAGAGACAGGTTTTAAATGCCATATTTTATTTCTGAGTGACTGGAAATGCGAGGCCAAAATTTTTTCCCCATAAAGACTTTAATTAAACTAGGATGTCTTCCCTAAATATTTAGACTTGGCAAACCAGGATATTTTGGCAAGAGGACATAGTAAGCCAGCATGCAATAATCCTTAGAACTTTATTCTAAAAATCACGGAGAAGCGAACATGTACAGTAATATGTGGAACTTAACATGCTTAAAATTATACTTGTGCCTCTTTCCACAAATAGGCTTCCTGTACAGAAATATTTGAGACTAGTGACTGTCTTCAAGCTACATGCCTGCTGAGCCTGGGCTAAAAGCATTTTATGTAATTAAATCTTAACACATCTAGTTTACAGAGGAGCTTTACTGATAGTAAGGATCTTGAATATTCATTTTGAAAATATGCCAGTTAAAGTGCCTTTTTTGCAACACAAGGCTCTGTTCTGTTCTCTGCCAAGGAGTCGGTCAGGCTCTCAGCAATGACTATAAAGGGGCTGAGCTGCTTTCAGTTACTCCATTGCCATCTCGGCTTGACCTCTCTTCCCACCTAAAGTCCTCTGTGTCTTGCTTTAGTTTGGTCTAACGTCGATAAACGTGCATTTGAGATACTTGCTGAACATGCGTTTAGGGAACTACTACAGGGAAACCTCATTTCAGTGTCCCCATAGCCTTTCTCACAACTGGTCTCAGAGGCAGAAGCTCCCTGTAGTTATTGCTGTTGGAGCACCTTGACAGAAAGTTCTTTTTTCCCCCCAGTTATTTCTGATTTGAGCGAAACCTGCTGATTTTGGGGTAGGTCCTGCACTCTGTGGATCAGCCAGAAAGGAAACGTGCCGCAAAGGTAAACCCGTGTGCTCGGTGCCGCACGTGCACCTGACAGATGTATTTACACTGGACCAGTGATGCAGAGTTTCACTCATCACTGCCCTCTGCTTATTTCTTGCATCCAGGCTTCTGCATGGCTGCATGCTCTTGTAAACCTTTGTAGCAAAAAGACTCCCCAGCCTTTCTTACCCTTTCCCCGCTCTATTTTACCCCGTCCCCCCCAGGCTCTTGTGGTGCTTTATCTCAACACTGGGGCTGAGCCTGGTGAGGCCTCTCAGGTCCTTCCTTTCTGGCCCATGTTCATGTTGGTGAAAAACACGCCTCTCCCGAGCCTTTGAGCTCAGCTGAAGGCGGATATGAAGTCAACAAGTGTAATATGAAAATAAATAAAAATCCAATTCAAACAAACCACTTGCCTTGGTAAATAGCTTCTGGCCCCCTTTCAGGGCTGCCCAGCAAATCTTCTTAGCTATCTTGTTTTCAAACAGCTTGAAGGGCCTAATCCTTCAAAGCTTTACCTTGTTTTGGAGCACTTAATTCAGCTCACACAGAAATTACTTCAGATATTATTGTGTATCGATGATTCATGATGGCTCTGCTGGAAAATGAAAGCTAAGGAGTCTAATCAATAAAATAATTTAGTCTCTTTGAACTAGTTCCAGGTCAATTTTTCTTGGCAGTTTTTTCACTTCCTGAATTAGGCTGACCAAAACCATGAATAATGATCTAAAATTGCACAATATACAGAAACCATCTGTTAGATAGAAGCTGGAGGGTGATGTCATCAGGCTACTTCTAATCTGAAGTTGGATGTTGCCAGTGATGATGTCACGGGCTTGGCAACTCACGGCCCGAGCTGGTTAAGCATGAGCAGCACTGTGGTGGGGTTTTTTTACCCCAGTTTCTATGAAAAAAATCACTTGTGCTCATTATCTGTAGAAGAAATGGAAGGACTGTGTGCTCGCATAATTCATCCCACCTGTAAGATGGTGGTGTTAGTGGAACCATAATTTTAAAGCCAGACAAACCAGAGCCAGACCAAAGTATTTTGGATTTGCATGATGTTCTCCCTTCCAGATTTCATCCTGATCTCTCGGGTTGTTTTTAACTCACTGGCCTGGTCGTGGGTGTTTCAGACAAGTCAGATGCACATAGAAGTAGCTGCCAGTTCCAGATAGTGTCCTGGATGCTCTGGTTGAATTCCAGTGGAAGCTCCATCTGGCCTCGCCCACTGGGTTAAGTCCAGTTGCACTGAGGACAACAGCAAAATTCCATATAATTTCAATGCAATGAGAATTCTGGGTTGAAATTCTTTCCGCATCTTGGTGACAATGTAAAAGAAGGTGGTGAGCTGGAGCCAAAGCTCCTCTGCCACCCAGCTGTGCTCAGCCCAATGGAGGTGAATAGACATCGAGTGTTTTTGTCTCATCTTTACTGTAATTGAACCTGAAAACCAATCTCTCTGACTTCTAGGAGAGAGCACCAGCACTTTAATTTCAGAACACAAGAAATTGTGTTTGGTGTTCCACAAATTCTCCTAAGATGGTCTTTAAAAGATCTGAGTTTCATTTAAACCTTGTATAAAATTTCACTTAATTTGAGCTTGTTTATCAAGATGTGTAATTTAATTGCTCTAAGTGCCCAAAAATGTATTTCTAGTTAGGTGGAAATCTGTAAACAATCAAGTTTCTTATTTTAACATTATTTTCATGCTGCCTTCAGGGCTTCATAAGATAATAAATGGTTAGTTTTTCTTTCGGAATACAACAGTTCTGTGCATATCGCCTTTAAGAAAAGGTCAGTCACAAAATTCCAAAGTTCTGGTTTTAAACTGAGAAGCAGCGACTTCTGACTTACAAGTACGAAATCATATCAGCTTATACACACCAAACTGTCCCACAAACTTGCTGTTTGTTACTGAGAAAATCTGAAAGTGCATTCATTGAACTTAATACTGCTTTGAATGTACTAACAGCAGAATTCAAATATTAATCCATGCACAGTTCTGTGTACAGCAGCTGAAATGAAGAGGTTCTGGAAATATCTTTGCTATTTTGGTCTGTCTGCTCTGACAAAATCTTCTGTATTTCAGCACTTTCAAGCACAAGCTGCCAACAGGCTTTTCAATGATAAAAATAATGATAGTTTTATCTGTGACAAATAAGGTTAATCAGTTTTATGTACGGACAGACTTTATTTCCCCAAGACAGCCGTTGTCGCGACGATGGGAAGTATTTCTGCTGCCTTTTCAAAGCAGCAAGTAATAATTTCTGTGAGCTGTGTATCAAAACTGATGGTGTGATTCTATGACCCCAAAATCTAGAATATTGATACCTCCAAATGGCAATGAATTACATTTGACTGTTACAGAGCCAGCCTCATTATTTCTCATTTTAAAGGGCAAGGAAGAATTAAAAAGGTCAGTCTTGAATCAAAAAGAAAAGTAGGGCTGTGCTTTCTTCCCTGAAGGAATCACGATTTGCAATTGCTTTGCAAGCTCAGTAGTAAATTTCCCATTTTCTGCGTTCCCTGCTAAAGCCCAGAAGCGTCGAACCCAAGAGCTGCCACTGAATCAAGGCTTTTGTTCCAGGCCCGTTGATGGAAATCTGGGCTCCCACTGCCCTGCCTTACGAGATCTCCGTGGCAACCGCACAGTTGATGCCTGCCCAATATTTTCCTTGGCAGTTCATCAAAGCCTCGGAGAATGTGCAAAGTTTGGGGCAAGGGAGGCAACTGGTGCTGCCTCCAGATACCAGGCCCTGAGTTGCTGTTATGGGAAGTCACCGGCTGGATGTGGGGCAATGGCTTGGCCACCAAGGGCTTTCTTTGCCTCCTCTTACAGTTGTTTACCATGTCTCCTTCCGAATGAGGAGTTTTTGTTTGTTACTTGAAGACTGAAAAATACTTGGAAATGATCTCAGGTTTTCCTTGTAGAGCTCCCCACAGCTTATAGTCCCTGATTTCCATCCAATTTCTATCAAAGGATCAGCACACTCTCACTGATACATATTTCCCTAGGGGATCGCAATAGCAAACCTTGTCAAGTACCTTTTACAATTCACTGAAATTTTAACAAATGAGAGCAGATGTATGTTTACAAAACAATTTTATCTGACATTTGCGCATTCACGTGTTGCTTTGGTTGAGATGAGAGATACACGGGAAGGATAATTCCATTACAACAAGCAAACCGTGTCAACGGGCTTGTGTTACATCTGCAAGGCCGGAGCAGATTTGAAAAGAACCTTGACTAGGAAGGAAGCCCGGATTTGTTTTAAAGTCTGGCAAATTTGAAAGACCCGCTTTAACAGGAGTAGAATAACAAATACCTTTCAAGCATACTATATACTGAAGGGATGCTGTCAAGTTGATTTAGGCCCCAAATTTTGGCTTTCTAAAACAAAAGGAATTTTTTTTCTTTTTTACAATACCAAATATTTAGACTCGCGTTCTACAACAGATATTCATAGGCACGGTGAATGTTGTGTTTGTGAATACACCCATTTTGCTCAGTGAGGTTACTCAGGTAAAGTTTAGATTTTACATATTTGGCCTTAATGTTTCAGTGTCACGTAGGTGTTGGTTTTATCCTACAAAGTGTGTTACAAATCTAGTAATTCAGAATGTCAAACCGATGGGGATTTGGAATGCTACAGCTTGTATGATGCTGATGTCCCCATCTCTGACCCACGGTTCTGGGTGTTAAAATGCTGTCCAGCCAGCTATTGATTAATTAAAACCCCTCTCTGACTGCAAAACCCTCCCCAACAAAGATCATTTGACTGTGTTCCTCCTAATAGAGACAGCAGTAGATACTGTTCTTCTATGTTTCTCCTTTTTTCCCCTTTTCAAAGAACTCTGGATTATCTTGATTTCTACCACCCAGAAAAATGGGAGAAAATGTTCATCCTAATTTCCCTTTTTGGAGGAGGGGAGAGAAATATCCATCTATAAATCTGTAGCCCATTCGGGACTTCAAATGCTTCACTTATCTGGTATTGTAAACTTGGAGCTGTAGAGTAATACTCACCAGACAAGTCATAAATCATGACTAAAGACAGGTGCAATAAATACCAGTGTCAAAAAGTTACAAAGTAAAATTATATTGTTTTGACAAGACGTCCAGATGCGTTGACAACAGAGCAAGTAAATGGTCTTTCTCTGAGGGTCTGTATTAGTGCAGAGGAGGCCGGGGATGAAAAAAGAATCTAAAAGACCCAAGAAAAATAACCCAAAAGCTTAAAGGCTTATCATGAAAACTATGTAACTACTGCAAAACACGTACAAAGACATTCATTTTCTGTGTGACTCTTCCTCTGCTTTCTCTAGTGCGTTATCTCAATAGAGTGCATCTCCTATACATTTTTTTCTGGTTTGCTTTGCTATTTTTGGTAAGCAGTGATTGACAAAGAACTATTTGTGTTTTTGCCCTGCACAATATCCAGTTACATTCTGTTTAACTAGGTATTGCTATCATCACAATAGCATTTGAGTAGCTTTAATGTATTTAACCTTGTTGCTTCCCAACACAAGATGCGAGTTCTTCTGTGTACAAAAAGCTGGGACAGAGCATCTGCTCCAGCTCACCCTCCCTAATGAAGAATTCAGCCATGCGCTGAAGTGTCGTTCTGAACAGATTTGGGGTAGCTCTTAAATTTTATGTTAATATGAGGCTTTTAAGATTTTCTGAACTTAGGCTGGAAGGTTCAGCAGCTTCCAGTTTCAAATTTTAAGCAATTTGTCAAAGATCAGGCAGAGGTTAATACGGAAGGCACAGCTTTTAAAACGCAGCCAGTGGCACCAACCACAAGCCCACCCCAAATTCTTTGCTTGTGGGTGATCCTGCTGATGTTGGTCACAGATATACCAGAATCTTAGAGATTTGATTTGCTGTAATTACCATGCAGTTGGTAGAAATCTTTTGTGATGTTCTTGCTGAATTGTAGCAACAGTTTTGGAATTAACTTCCTGATATGCCTGAATGATTTTTCTCTGTTTTAAGTCCTGAGGAGCAGAATTCTGTTCTTGGAAGAGATGAGCACTAAGTCTGCCATGTGGTATGGGGAGTTTTGCTTCATTCCCCAATTTAGCGAAGGCATTGCACATGCTTTCGCATTTTTCCAAATGTATTCTGATTTACGTAGTTTTGCCAGAGATAAATTCCAGTGGCAGAATCTTAATATCGACAGCAACTCTTGGTATTTCTCCTCAGGTTAAACTTCCACAGTGTTTATGAGAAACTTGGCCCATGAAAGGATGATGCTTTTGACCCCCAAAGCAGGCTGTGGTGTGGATGGTGCTGGGACTGTTGAGGTTTGGGCTGCCCAGCCAGACATCAGCACCCTGTAAAACCAAACCAATATGTTTCTGTTGAAAGGAATGCGCTACCATAAATGAAGGCACTTGGAGGTCAAAGGTCTTTTTGAGTAATTAGCCCAGGCCATTAAAGGAAGAATAAAAATCATGTTTTACAAGCTGATAGAAAAGAAAGTTAAAAATATGCCTTGGAGGAGGAAAAAAAATCCAGCACCACATGGTTGTGTGCATGCATGTGCACATGCACACGTAAGGACATGACATATTTTCTTTATGAAAGTCTGCCTCTGTACCCCATGTATACACGTTCCACCACCACTCCGCTAAAATTCTGGGGGGAAAAAAAAAGTAAATTGTGCTGTGATATATATAATATTTTAAAAGCTACCTTGAAATTGGTCAAGTCTTTTTATCATCACGTTATCTCCCTCCTTCATCTGAAAATCTGTTTGACATTGGAAAAATACACAAAGTTTGACAGCCCGGATAAAGTGAAATCTGAATATATCCTTGGTAGACGTTGGCCATTTGCAGGCAGCTCTGGGGAGATGGGAGGGATGCTGTGCTGCAAAAGCACCAACAATCCACAAAGGCCAAGCAGCCCATTGCCTGCTGACCTGATGGATGAGTGACCCATTAAAGAGCCTCTTGGGGCTATACAGTTGCCCATTTCACTTAAATGAAATCAAATATGTTTAAAGCTGTGCAGGCTATGCCACAGTTGCTAAATTGTATGAAGCGGGAAGAGACTTTGAGCACGACTTAAAATAAAATCCAGATCGTCTGTTGCAAAGTGATGCTTCAGTTCCACACCAGTCACTGGTGCCCACAGGTTGGTGTGCAGAAGGATGTGAACACACTGTAGTACAGCATTGTTTTATCTTTTTAGATGTATTAGTAATTAAGGCAATTCCAAGAGACGATTCAGGAGGTTCCCTGTGTCAGGCTGATATTTGTGTGCAGAAAAGGCAGGGATGTCTTATCTCGTGCTGTGGAGGACCCCAAGTGCACAGCCCCAGCCTCACCACTGACTGCACAGAAAGTTTAAAAACTATTTGGTTCCCTGAGCCCTGTCATGAATGACTCTCTGAACAGTTGCACTGACAGCCTCAAAATAGTTATAACAGCAAAAAACAAAGGGGAACAAGTTATCTAGAGCCACTTCAGGAACTTAAACTGATTTCCTTTTCATTCACTTCCTCCCAATCCTGTCCCAAATTAACCAATATCCACTGCTTCCCTGTCACAGACGCTGGACGTGGAGGGTCTGGCCGTGACAGGGGTCAGGGATAACACCTCGTGTTAATCAGCTCCGAGATGGTTTCCAGTTCTTCCTGAGGCCGCATCGCTCCAGAGAGCCCTGTCAGCAGCAATTACCATAAAGCTCTTTCAGAAGAAAAGGGACCTATTTAGTCTCTTTGCCTCTCCCACGTTCCCAGATCCTTCTTCAAAATGAAAAATGCCGTTTGATAATCTAAAAGGACGTGTCACTGTTACACCGTGTATTTTAGCCAAGGGCTTTATTCTCCCTTGGGTCTGTGGCACAGGGGCCTTGATGCAGCGATGGAAGGTGGGATGGCAGCATTTGGCTGCTTGGGGCTGGAGCAGTGTAGATAGTGAATAAATAGGTGTATAGCTGGCTCCCCTTGAACAGGTTGCCTTGATCAGGTATTGCTAGAACTGTGTCCCCCCTCTGAACGGATACGTCCTGCATGGTTTTTGACGTGGTGACTCTTGTTATTGGGTTATTTTGTATTTTCCCCACCTCTAATCTTCCTGGTGACCCCCATGTCCGCATTGCGCCCTCAGCGTAACTCTGCTCCCTTTTTCCTGGAAATGCTCCTCACCCCCAGCTGCTCCCATGCATCTCTTAGAAGCTGCATCCCCAACCCTGCAATTCCCCACAGGACACTTAGACATTTGCTTTTAATCTGGATCTGGAGTTTATAATGAATTCTGTAAATGTAATCACAAGGACTTTCATAAAGGAAAACACGCATATCACAGCCATTTTTGCTGACACTTTTGACTCTGGGCTTGATCTTTGCCCAGGTTGCAAAATAAAAAGGGCAGAGGGCAGAGTTCAAAAGTGGCCATTTACCTCTCGGATTATTGAAAATAAGAAGCCAGCGGAAACCTTCCTGAGTAATTTGAGGAAACTCCTCTCCCCCTCCTCCCTAGGAAGGATGTCATTATATTGTTTTCTAAGGCTAGGTCTGATTATAGAAATAAACACTTGAGTGAAAACAGGCATGAAATGCTAGAAAGCCGGCAAAGAAATCTAGATAGTTCAGCCGGAGCCAGCTCAGGTCCTGGCAGCTCATGCCAAGCAACTGCTCGAGTTCAGGCACCTCCTCTCCTGGCTGTTGCCCAGCAAAATCTGGTTTTGTACATACAGTTTATTGGTGATTTACCTACACAGTGACGGAGACATTGGCACGTGTCTTCAGGGATGCTTAATATGAAATGAAATTAAAAACAATTCAACAGGTTTCTCTCTGTTACCACAAGACCTTGAGTGCAGCAATGCAGCAGGAAGACAATTTGCATGCAGGTCTAGTTATTGAGTGGGAGATTTTAATGATAAAATATCAGTAATTAGTATTATTAGCTGCAATTTAAGACATGCAAAGCTAAGCTTTCAAAACTAATAGCATCCCAAGACCACCAGTCACTTGTAATAATAAAGCTACATGCTGTAAATGTAGACCTATGCCACTCAACCACGTTTCCCTGCTACTGGAGTTTGTGCTCCAAGCTTCTTCAAATCTCCGCATTTCTAGATCTTAGTCTTTCCTCCTTCCCCTGACTGGGAACAGCTGGCAGGTCCTGGAGTGCATTTCAGAGGCATTTGCTGTTCTTCAGATGCCATTTGAATCTTTCTTATCTTCCCTTTGCATCTCCAATTTT